>NC_071355.1:117432121-117766496 GCF_943734655.1 Sabethes cyaneus
CCCCCTCCCCCCCATAAGCACTGGACGTCATTATTGAATGATCCCTATCCCAAACCTTGCCGTAAGAGTCAAAAAAAGCTTAATAATGTAAAACAAATTTTCATCTGGGGAGTGGTTTGAGCCCCCAAACTATCCCCTCCGTCATTCACATCAGTTAGAGTGTAAACTGAATCACCATGAAAATTTTGAATTTGTGGGCACTACTTACTAGTTGTATCAATACCATGAGCGGGAGGACATCGCTGTCGTATCACTGCGCCAGCCGGCGTAGGAGGCCAGCACAAGATTGTATCCCAGGTCCAGTTACAAAATCTTCCTGTAAATAAAGGTAATGATAGGCCATGAAAATTTTTTCATATCTTGTTTGCTAGTTGTTGTGTGTCTTATGTTCGCTTGTTTTTTCTGCTACATAAATTTTGAATGGCCTAGCAGAGGGTGAGCATATGCAAATCTATAACCTCTGTTCACCAACCCCTATCCCTACTTCTATGTCGTGTCGTGTCGTGCTGGGGTACGCAATCTCGATTGACATACGCAGACAGGGAAGGGGGCTCAGTGGTTCCCGCCTACACTAAGATGGCAACCCCGTCAGCGGGATAGGGGCCTTAGGCTAAAAACGTAGGGAAAGACTGTCTAGGACGCACCGCTGGGGTAGAATGGCTCGCGCTATTAATTGTTTAAAAGCGCGCAAACTATTTTATAAAACTATGAACGCGCATTTTATTTTGGTGTAAAACAAGCTACTTCGTAATTGTGTAGAATGTAAAAGCATCAAACATAGTGATGCGTATCCAGGCAGACATCAACTTTGAACGCGAAACGGAAAGGATTTACACGGCGGACTGTATTTTTATTCGGATCACAAAGCACAGGATGGAAAATTTTCTAATATTTTATTCTCGATGTGAACTTAACAAGATTCAAAACTTAACTAACTTACATCTACTGGTGGCATCGGTTTTATAGCACTCGGAATGTTCTAGATGCGCGGCGCGTGTGTGGCGTGGTAGGAAATAGCCAATCAGCATCGCGCAATCGCTCGCGTGTTTGTCGCTGTTATCCTGTCGGCGCGTGGAGGGACAAAATCTTTACTGCTGTTTCCTTCTCTCTGCTTTCGAGTGAGTGCATGCTTCGGGAAGGATCGATACTCGATCGTTTGGCAAATGTCGTGTTTGGTTTTTTCCACTTGGAATATTCGGGAACATTCGAATAGCTGGAAACAGTGGAATTTTCCGAAGCAATTATAATTACACGCTTCGTTGCGTACACATAGCCACATCCAATAAAATCAAGCGATTATTTGCGATCTTATTCCACATGTCAGAAATCATGGTTTTGCCTTTCTACTATATGAAAATATAGCATAAATTTATAGGAATCACTCGAAAAACCGAAAATCGAAAGAAAGCCTAGCGGGACGAGTGTTATATACCAGTCGACTCAGTTTTGAAAACTGAGCATTTTCTGTGTGTGTTTTTTTTTCGTGAGGAAACGCTCAGTGCCAGGCACACTAATGATATATTGCTACATCACATGGCACAGTGTGGGACTCTAACCCACTAAAAACCTCACGGGCGTCTGACCTTAACCCCCCCGGAACTACCGTTAAGTATTACTTCGGGGGGAGGCTGTGTCTGTACACCCCGATCCGGAGATGACCGTCATAACGTCCACTCCTTCACATTCACCCTCGCAGGGTTCTGCCATTCTTGTTGCTACTACATTCTCCTTCACCGTCCACTTTCCTAGCACCTGTCGAGACGTGTACCGATTCAAAGATGGCGACCGTCATGACTTCCATCTCCTCCCGGCCACCCTCGCAGGGTTTCTTGTTGGGCTCAGCACTGCTCCGTCGATTTCGCCACCACACTACCACTTAATTTATCAAGACGCGAACCTATCCAGGGATAGCGACCAACATAACATCTATCCTCTCACGGCCGCCCTCGTAGTGTTTCTGTCCAAGCTTGGTTTGCTCCGTCACGCTCGTCACTCCACCGATGCGTCTGTCAAGATTGTCTGCTAATCGGGATTTCGCTAATTCGCTGGTCGTTTCTCCACTGTCGTTGCAGTTGCAACATAATCTGTGCTACAACGCCGGTGACGGCATTCCACACGCTCTCCTCCCGACACATTTCGCGTACTATGTTCTCCACCGTCAGGGGCGGCATCTCCCTTCGTATCGCGGCAAATCGAGGACATTCAAAAACCACATGCTGTGGTGCTTCTACCGTCTCTCTGCTTTCCGGGCAGAATGGTGTCGCAGCGTGCCCGAACCGGTGCAGGTATTGCCTGAAGCAACCGTGACCTGAGAGAAACTGCGTTAAGTGGAACCCGACGTCTCCATGTTTCCTGTTCAACCAGGTTGACAGAACCGGTATGAGTCGGTGCGTCCATCTACCATTCTCGGCCCTATCCCACTCTTGCTGCCATTTGCTCGGCGACTCTTCTCTCGCCAGTTTCCGCACTCCTCTGATGTTTCTTCGTCCGTAGCAGTCGTTATCTTCCACGAGCATGATGCTGATGGGGATCATTCTAGCGATAACACATACTGCCTCCGACGATATTGTTCTATATGCACTAGCAACTCTTACAGCCATGAGTCGGAAGGTACTATTCAGCTTCATGCGATTCCGCTTCGATCGTAGTGCTGCGATCCAGACTGGACCTCCATACCGCAGTATCGATGATGGCACACTAGCCAGCAGTCTCCGCTTACTACTACTCGGCCCGTAACAATTCGGCATGATTCTGGGTATCGCATTGATAACCTTCGCCGCCTTCTCGCAAGCATAGTCGGCGTGGCAGTTGAAGTTCAACCGGTCGTCTATCTTTACTCCCAGATGCTTGGCCGCGCGCGTTGAAGTAATAATGTGCTCTCCGACGGTGACGACTGCATGTTGTACAGCCTTACAGTTGCTAACCAGCAGAATCCCCGTTTTATGGTGGGCGATTTGCAGCTTTGCACCATGCATCCAGTTCTCGACAGTTCTAATCACCTCCGTCACCAACATTTCTACCTCTTCCAGTGACTCGCCTGTCACCGATAGCACGATGTCATCTGCAAAGCCGACGATCACCGCGCCTCTAGGCAGCTTCAGAGACAGTACACCGTTGTACATCCCGTTCCAGAGTGTTAGGTCAAGGATGGAGCCTTGTGGGACTACAGACGTAATGTTCATCGTCTTGCGCCCCTCGGCGGTCTCGTACACAAGCGTCCGATTCCTGAAGTAGCTCCTCAGTATTCTGCATAGATATCCCGGGACATGCATTCTATGCAGCGATTCGGCAATGGCCTCCCAACTGGCGCTGTTAAAGGCGTTTTTTACGTCGATCGTTATAACGGCACAAAAACGATCTCCTCTTCGCCTCTGTTTGGATGACTTCTCGGCTCGCTCGATCACTGTCCAAATTGCATCCACCGTGGACTTCCCTTTCCGGAACCCAAACTGCATGTTTGATAGACCGTGTTCACCGTCTGTATACCTCGTAAGCCTATTCAGGATTATCCTCTCCAGGAGTTTCCCGCATGTATCCAGTAGACATATCGGCCTGTATGACGCTGGATTCCCCGCAGGCTTCCCTGGCTTCGGCAACAGCACTAGCTTCTGGATCTTCCATCGGTCCGGTCCGGGAAGCTACTATCTTCTCAGCATTTCTGCAGTACAGTCCTGAACAAATCCGGGAACGCTTGTATTGCTGCCTTAAGAGCCACGTTAGGAATCCCATCAGGGGCCTTCTTCATTTTTAGCTGTCTTGCCACTGCTACAATTTCATCGATTGAGACTTGCAGACCATCAGCGCTAGCCCTCTCTTCTGAACCGCACGGTATTGTTGGCCACATCGTAGGGGCGTGCATCGGAAAAAGTCCCTCCACGATAACCTTCAGCTCATGACACAACTTCCTAATTGTCACAGGACCTTTTATTTTCGCCATAACGATTCGGTACGCGTCACCCAGGGGTTGGCGTCTACTTCTCGGCACAGCTCCTTGAAGCAGTTGCGTTTACTTTGTTTTATCTCCCGTTTCAACGCAGCCCTGGCCACTCTAAACGGCGCGCTACGTTCTTCCCGATCTGCTTCAGTTCTGGCTCTTTGGACGCGTCTTCTGGCTCTGAGACAACTAGCACGATGGTTGCTAATTGCTGCATTCCACCAATAAGCCGGTCGCCGCTCTTTTCTCGGTTCCTGTTTTCTGGGCATGGTAGCATCTCATGCCCTGACCAATATATCTGTCAACTCGTTCTCATTCAGGATCGATCTTCCACTGTCCACCCGGAGTGCCTCGACGAAAAGATCTCCGTTAAAGGCCGTCGTCTTCCACTTCCGCTCGTAGGTTCTGGCTCTCTGTCTTATCGCCGAATTTCGCCGGCCGATACTAAATTTCATCGCCTGGTGGTCGCTATGGGTATACCCTTCGCAGACCCTCCAATTTATGTTCGGCATCAGGGATGGACTGCCAAAAGTGACATCAATGATGGATTCGCGGCCGTCTTTACGAAAGGTGCTAACGGTACCTTCGTTGAACAGTGCAATTTACATCTTAGCCAGGGCTTCTAATAGACTGTATCCTCTGGCGTTGGTGCATCTACTCCCCCACTCAACAGCCCAAGCGTTAAAGCCTCCCGCAACGATGATCGGCCTTCGCCCGATGAGGTTTTCGGTAAGCGCGTCCATCATCTGGTGGAACTGCTCCATGGTCCATCTTGGGGGTGCGTAACAGCTGCATACGTAGATCCCGTGCGTAGATCTCGTTGATTTTGACAATCACGAAACCTTCATACGCACTGGAAACCACCTCCTCAATTTGGAAACTGCCCATTACGTGTATTGCAGCCATTGCTACTTCATCAGCTGCCCAGTTACCGTTACCGGGAGGAATTCGGTACGGCTCTGCAATTATCGCGACGTCGCAAAACGACTCCGTTGTCGACTGCCATAACAGTTGTTGTGCTATGTCGCAATGATTGAGATTAATCTGGGTTACCTCCATCACTGCTGACCCGCCTTCGCCTTTTTAAACGCTGCGCATTGGAAGCCTCCCGTCGTGTGGTCATTTCTCTCTGAATTTTTGCAGAGCATACACCTCGGTGGCTTCGCGCAGTCGCTTGCAAAATGGCCATTCTCGCCATATTTCCGACACGATCTGGATCTATCCGAACCTTCACAGTTATGCGCCTGATGGCCGAAGTCCCAGCACCTGAAACAACGTTCCGTTTCCTTGGTCACACGAGGGATGGCTTTCAGAATACACACTGACCACCCAACTTTAATTTTACCCTTCATCAGTAGTTTGGGCGCTGCTACCGCTGAGAGACGAATCGTCGCCGTCTGCGTCGCCCACTATATGCCTTTCTGAGCCGGATTACCATCGGTACGTCGCCCAATTCGCACTGTACCTCCAACGCATTCCTTAGCTCTTGTTCTGTCGTGATCTCGTCTAGGTCCCTGCACTCGATCACGGTTTCTTGGGAAAGCACTTTTACGTTTGCTTCGTTTCCAAGTGCTTTGGCAACAAGATCCTTGAAAGTCGCGCTCTTAACCGATGGATCCTTTTTCAGTTCAAAAAGCATCTCTCTCTTTTAAGTTCGCCTGGTTCTTACCACTTTCTCTCCAAGTTGCTTCAACTCCGGGGCTTCTCTGACTTTTCGGAGGATCGCTGCGTACGAAACGTTGGTGTTCGCTCCGACAACCAGCGCATCATCCTTAATCCTCTTCCGCCGAGGCCTGGGCTTCTTCTGCTTGTCATTCTTTTTCCATGTGTGGACTCATTACTGCGACCAGTATAGTTGATCTATTGTAATATCGCCCGCTGTAATATGCTGTATGACCTGCACTGCATTTCTTTTAGCTATAATCGCTATTGAATGAGCGATATGCTTTTTAAGTTTTATGCGTGCTTGTGTGTATTGGGGTTTACCCTTCCTTCAAGCTTGATCTACTTTGCCCGCGTATTCCTCGCTGCCAGTACTATCCCATATTATAGCCGTCCCTGACGAGGACTCATTCGTACCTCTGACCAGTACACTTAACTATAGGAAGGACATTTGCACTGTCAAGAGGCTTCAGAGGGTAAATATAGAATTTAGCATGAAGGAAGGGTAAATGGAGGGGCCTGAGAATAAACCCATGCTAAAGTCACGACATCGAATGGCTTGATTCTACTAAGATTCGAGCAGACTCGATAACCTTGCGGCCACGGCCTGCTCGTCATTCTCCACTTCATTTTGTTTCTGCTTCCCCTTCTTGCTTGTTCTTAGCTTTCTTTTGCTCCTCTTCTTCACCAGGCGTTTCCCTCTTCCGTTTGTCCGTGCGAGAATTCACTACTGGAGGTCTTTTAGGCGTCTCTGATGCTTCAGCCGTTCTCTTCGCGGCATTTTCTGTGTGTGTGTGTGTGTGTGTGTGTGTGTGTGTGTGTGTGTGTGTGTGTGTGTGTGTGTGTGTGTGTGTGTGTGTGTGTGTGTGTGTGTGTGTGTGTGTGTGTGTGTGTGTGTGTGTGTGTGTGTGTGTGTGTGTGTGTGTGTGTGTGTGTGTGTGTGTGGCACATTGGATCTTTTGACATGTTGGTCGAGATTTCCATGTCTATCTGTAAGTAAAAAAAATCGGAGGGGTTGTGTACAAGACACGACCGCATATATAGGTGACGCAGGACTACGTAATCATTCGATTCTTCATGTATACAGCTATATGCAACATATATACATGCTACATGCGTTGTATGAAACATTTATTAAAGTAGTAACATTGCATACGTTTAATCCTCAAAAAATTTCAGAGTTATTTCCATGTGCATTTGGAAACAATTTAACAAAATCAAGAACACAAACTATTGCTTTCCTGCTACCTTACAGAAACTAAAGATTGTTTTTATTACCCATGATTCCCCACGTTGAAGGCATTTTACCCAATCCTATTTTATCAACAGCACATCTTTTCACTACACTTCTAATGAAACAGCAAGCATGCGTACTCATACAGAGTCATATTATAACCGAATACTACAGCTGTAGCACATTTTTCCAATCGTCTCGCAGTAAAGAATTTGCGATCTGTTGAGACAACGAACTTTTGCCATTTTTTCTGGCACACTTCCTTAACACAGACATCAAGTTGGACTAGGTTCAATCGCGTTCGTAAGAGATCTGTTGGCACGAGGGGTCTTTGTTTCTCTCTCTTGCGTACTTCCCAAGCAAGGACATCAAAATGGTCTAGGTTTAAGCGCGGTGTTAAGAAATCTTGTTAAAATGAGGAAACTTGGTCACTTGTTTTGACTTACTTCCCAAGCACAGATATCAAATTGGTATAGGTTTAGATCATCGTAAAGAATCTTCCAACCAATCACGAAGCGAGAATTCTGGTATTACATAGGTTCGTTATTTTCAATTATTTCAATAGTTCAACATCAAGAATCCATACTTTTCTTCATTTGGGCCAATTCTTAGAAGATTTTCCAATCTATTGGTGTGAGAATATTGAAAATCGTTCGGGAAACCACTAAGCTATTAGCGTTCAAAACCTGACCACTTTTCGAGAAAGATTTTTTTGGAATGACACCCTATACGAGATGCCTTCTTGAAAGACGTAGTCCTACGTCAAAATAAAAACAAAAAAATCAGAGGGGTTGTGCACAAGACACGACCACATAGGTGACGTAGGACCACGTAAGTCTCTTTGTAGCGATAGTAGGATGTATCCATGTATATAATAATACGATTCTTCATGTATACAAGCTACATCCGTAACGGTCATCAAAGTAGAAACATTGTATACATTCAATCCTCAACCGATTTTGGAGTTATATCCATGAATTGATTGAATCTATTTTATTAAAACGAAACCAAGTTAGTAACTAAACCAAACAGTAAATAAATTTGTATGATATGTTTCTACGTTGAATAGTGCTTTTCCTTTGGTAATCGGTAGACGGTACGCGCGAGTTTTCAAAAAGTTGAAAATTTTGCGCAACTTTTCTGCGGCTTACAAAAGGACACGGATAAAGCATTTACAACCTGCAGACGTATTGGAAGTCGCAGAAAATGTCACCTGTGACCAGAAAACTTATTACCGTCATTGGTTGGTCGTCCGCAATGGCGAAAAATTCAACTTTTCCCTCGTTGACTGTGTTAATTATGGTATTAACTGGGCAAGAAAATATAATTAACTCTTCGATCGTTGTGTGGTCCTTAAAAGGACCGATTGTTTGATTATCATAACTCCTGCTTGCAATAAACTTGCACTAACGCATTTAACGTAATTCTCTGTTCGGTAAATTGGAGTACCGATAACCGCTAACCAGGCACGGCTTGTTGCAACGGACCAACCGGAAAGCCTCAGCAGCTATGAGATCAACGAAACCGTTCGTGTATGGTCCTGAATCACGAGAAATACCACTCCAAGTGGCCAGCTGCAAGTGACGTGGGATGCTTCTGGTCGTTTTGTTGTCGCGAGCAGCATATTTCCTGCCAATTCCAGGACTTCAGCAGCCAACTATGCCATCACGGCAACGAAATGAACCACCAGCAACAAGCGAACAGCAGCGCGAGGTGATCGGTTAAAATTATTGCAAAGAAGCGAATAATAAGATCAATCTAAGTTAAATAGAATTTAAATCTGTGAGTGAAAATTCCTCAAATCTTCATGAACAAATGTTTCGTTCTTAAAAGAACGGTTTTTCAACGTGATATGCTGGAAATTTAAGCCTTCTTTTCCCGTCTTCTTGGGCAGCAACAAAACAGTTTGAATGTTCGAAAAGACACTTCTCATAGCAGCGGTGACACGGGACAGCAATTTGTTCAACTCTTCGCTGTTGCGGATGGCCAGCTGCAAGTGACGATAATTCTGATCGTTTAGTTGTCGCGAGCAGCATTTGTTCTCCCAATTCCAGAACTCCTGTCGCCAGATAGTCCATCACGGCAGCGAAATGAGTGCTTCAGCTCCAACACACGGTCAGCCGCCAATGAACACGTGCACGAGTCGTACGTGACTTCCGTTTGCCTGGCAAACGATGTTGGCACTAGCTTAGCTAGCGTTTGAATAATGCTGTTCGCCGGCTTACCACGTATTATGTACCAGAGCAAGCGACAAGCAACGCCCATTTTTCTTGGTTCTTCATTCTATCATCTACGTGAAATAAAAAATAGAGCATTTCAATTTCAGTCTGAACAAAAGAGCAAAGCTACCAGTGAGCCGTTCGCCTTTTGCTGCCAAAGAAAAATTACGCTACGTATTATTACTGTATGAATAAAATTGTGTTGCTAAGATGCAAAAGATGTTACTAAAACTCTTCCATTTGATTAAATCCAATTTCATTTATTTTGACGCTTGACCAAACACATTTACTTGGAGCTAGTATATTTGTTGGCTGCAACCAGCGTCCAGCAGCAACAAGCGAACAGCAGCGCGAGGTGATCGGTTAAAATTATTGCAAAGAAGCGAATAATCAGATCAATCTAAATTAAAATAGAATTTAAATCTGTGAGTGAAAATTCCTCAAATCTTCATGAACAAATGTTTCGTTCTTAAAAGAACGGTTTTTCAACGTGATATGCTGGAAATTTAAGCCTTCTTTTCCGTCTTCTTGGGCAGCAACAAAACAGTTTGAATGTTCGAAAAGACACTTCTCATAGCAGCGGTGATACGGGACAGCAATTTGTTCAACTCTTCGCTGTTGCGGATGGCCAGATAATTCTGATCGTTTAGTTGTCGCGAGCAGCATTTGTCCTCCCAATTCCAGAACTCCTGTTGCCAGATATTTCATCACGGCAGCGATCATTGAGTGCTCCAGCTCCAACACCTCGCTTGGTGAATTTGCATGTCTTCGTTGCCTTATCCGTGGGAAGCAGCAACAGCTGAAGCTCAACAATTTTCGATCGGATTCTATAGGGCGTAAATTAAATACAATCATAAGGAAGCTTAACCCATAGCTTATATCGTATATATTTCTGTCATCCGTGCTAGGGAAGCACTGACGAGGGAAGGCAAAAATATGAAAATAATTCAAATTTTCAAAATCAATTCAAAAACAACAATTTTTCAAATTCATTTTCAAAAACAAAATCAATAGTTTTCTATATTTTTAATATTTTCAATCGATTTCCCGATCAATTGGTGTAAATATCTTGGAAATCTATTGAAAATTGACTGAATTATAAGCCGAAGCGTGAAAACGCGTTTCTACTTTGATGACGTCATTTCCAACAACCAATCACGAAGCGAGAATTCTGCTAAAACATAGGTTCATTATTTTCAATTTTTCAATAGTTCAACATCAAGAATCCACACTTTTCTTTATTTGGGTCAATTCTTAGAAGATTTTCCAATCGATTGGTGTAAGAATATTGAAAATCGATTGGAAAACCGCTGAGCTATTAGCGCTCAAAACCTTTCATTTTTCGTGACGCTCGCATTTTTCGATTTTTTGGAATGACACCCTATCTCAAAACTTGCCGTAAGACGTAGTCCTACGTCAAAAGGTTTGACAAAACGGGTCTTTTTTTAAAAAGGAGATACTACCACTAATCGTACCACTAATGAGGGTATCAATCGGCACCAAATTTAAGATTTTTGCTTTCTGACATAAAATGAACAATCTGACAAAATTTAGTTCAAATCCGTGAAGGTCGATTACATGATTATCGGATACTATACTTGTGTTTTTTTGTGGATATCATCACTACGACCAGCATTTTGATCTATTGTGATCTTATCCAGGTGTTGTCCCGCACTTCGTTGTTATTGCAGTATCGCTAAGAGTGAGCGAACTGCTTATTATCCGTGCTTAAAGTGTCGGTGTGTTTTCACCCCTTTTTCCATCTACGCTTCTTACTACTTTTCAACCAATTTAGCTCTAGAGCCAGGAAGTGTGGAGACTAGTTACAATTTGTCCTTGGACAAGAGGCTTCATTCGCACCTCAAGCAAGTATCATTCTTATAACCAGTGCCAGCTAAAGGTTTCATGGTCGATAAAGCAGAGTTCAGCACAGAGTGACGGTGTGTATGTGTGTATGTATATGTTCCTTACTACTTATGCATTACCAATCTCGTTCCTAGAACCAGGAAGCGGAACAAGCTATAATTTGCCATTGAACAAGAGGCTTCATTCGCACCTCAAGCAAGTACCACTCTTATAACTTGCCCTGGCAAGAGGCTTTCATTGTTAGTAAATGCAGAATGCAGTAGGAAGGATGTGGAGGGGCCTGAGAATAAACCCTTGCTAAAGTCACTTAACATCGAATGGCCTGATTCTACTAAGATTCGAACTCACGACCACTCGCCTGTCAAGGCAGACTCGGTAACCTTGCGGCTACAGGGCCCCCCTGCCCCGCATGTGTTGACACTAATAGATAATTTTTAGAGTTCACATCTGAATAACTTGAGAACGGCTGGGCCTAAAAAACAGTTTATATAAGAATTTAGTTCAAAGTGATGCGTATATAATTTGACTCTGCCAGTTTTATGAAAATTATAAATTCAAATACAAATCAAAAATAATATTTTAGCTGGAAATGCCCATATCAAATGACAAATGAAAAATATGGAAAATTGTCACACAAACCTCAGATTCAAAAAATTCTCCAAAAAAAGGTATCATTCCCAGTACTCTGAAATTTTAGAATATAGTTATCTAGTCTGTCTACTTTCATAGAAAAATAATACTTCATGAAAAACTTCAACTCCATTTTAGGTGTTTTGTCCCAGTTGACCACTGTGCAGCGTCTTACATCGAGGGTACATGGGAGGCACATTCAGTATCTCAAATTAATTGAAATACTGAAAATCAATAGTTTCAAACATTAGTACATAAACAACCGCATAGAATATTGAAGCAGATAAATAAATTTTTTATGGGTATTTATGTAAAAAATCACGCAGTTCAAAAAAGTCACGAAACATAGACGCCTTGACTAGTTGCCAAAAAACGAAGCATTGCAGATGTTTTCAATAAAATAAATATTGAAGAAAGGTAATTTTTTGTTACACTGGAGTAATGTTTGAACTAAAAAACCCGAATTAATCCACCTAGCGGCGTGACCTAGCCTTTCTACTGCCACAATAATCATTATTTAATTTCTCAGGAACTTAATTGTAGATGTATAGATGTTATATTAGACTATATTTTTAAATATCCGTTCCGTATTCCTCAAAATTCTTATTTGCCAGTAAAATTCACAACGTATTGTGTAGAATTATATTTTCTTTCCTTGGGTGCGTAAATACATGTAAGCGTCATTTATGTTACTTGATGAACACCTTATTTAGTTTTATCATATTTATAGAAAAATAATGTAAACACAAAAGATAATTTTTACAGACTTGAATGAATATGTATATAAAATTAGAAATTAACCCTCTAACGGGTCTACAGACGGCCTTAACTATCGGGCTTCAGAGCCACATACGAAACTTGTTTTGAATTGACAATATGAAGTATTTGTTCATAGCAGATTTTTTGATATTTTGATATTGATACCATGCATTCAAAAGTTAGCATCTTTGAAAAACAAGAGTTCAGAAAAATTATTATTATATTTCGCTTTTGAAGAAAAAGGATATCTACAACAAAATGATTGATCTCAAAATTTTACTATTGGTTTGCTTGGCTTCAATTTTGCAATATATCTGAATTAAAAAAAAATTACTGAATAGAGCATTAGATATGAAAACGAGAAATGGAACTATTTCTTAGCTAGCGCTCCTTCAGATAATTATTTTTGCATGAAAATCAAAACTTAAGCTTCTTTTGAATGTACTTTCATGAAAAGATAGTCATTAGCTTGATCGCATCGTTTTTACAATGTTAGAGGGTTAGGAAAACAAGATGAGGTCGAAAAATAGTGCCAAAGCTGCGCCATAAACATGCTTGAGAATGGGAAATACAATCGATATGATTCCCAGTGCTTGTCTTTTTTTGATTTATTTATTAAAACATGACATCTGTCCTTTAAAATATCACTAACGAAAACAAATCTTACAAAATGTCTACCGTGTAACGTTTACTTACTATTTTTCATATAACATTTCTAAGCTCTAGTATCTATTGATTGAAAAGAGCATCTATTGATTGAAAAGAGCATCTATTGATGCGCAGAATTTGTTTGAAATTTGTACAAATTTATTTGGAAAAATCAACTCACTAGTATTTTTGATTCTATACACCCCTATACCTACATGCTTAAATAAACTGCTTTTCTTCGCTTTTTGCTTTTCTTGTACAATTGTGAGTAACAGCAAGTGAAGAAAATGACAATTGAAATCTGAAATCAAAGAAAAGAAAAAACTTTTCGATTGAATCCCACTATTTAATATTTATTTGCAACAGATACGTAGTTCACCTACGACGTGCAGGCTTCATCAGTGTCTTATTTCAAAGCGTATACGTATCTGTCGCGAATAAATATTAAATAGTGGAATTTAGTCGGTAAAAGTTTTTTCTTTTCTTTAATTTCAGAGTTCGTATTCCACTAAGAGGCTTCAAAAACTTCAGACAATTGACATGTTTCTCACTTTTCTTGAATTTCATTGCAAATTTTCAAATTGCAAATTGTCATCACATACATACATACATACATACACACATACATACATACATACATGCATACATACATACATACATACATACATACATACATATATACATACATACATCACACACATCTCATACATTGAATACAATCAACATTTGATTGATGTGTTTTGATTTCACACGTTTTAACGGTTTAATATACGGTGCTTAAGTGTTAAAGTTTGAATAACTTTTGAATGAACCGTCCGATTTTAAATAACTTGGTTTCGTTTGATAGATCTCAGCAGTAATTTTCAAATAATCATAAAATGTGTGATGTTTTTCATTAAATTAATGCTTATATGTTACATAAATATGTTTTAAATGCTATTTTTTCACATTTCTTTATGTAACTTTCAAACTACAAGTCCAATCGTCATGAAATTTGGAAGTTAAGGGTTTGCAAGGCTCCTCTTTCATATGCAATCAATTTTGTTCAAATCGGTTAAGAGACCTATGAGATAATGAAGTCCCATATTTTTCGTATTTTTATACATAACTTTTGAACTAAAAGTCCGATCAGTATGAAATTCAATAGCGATCAATGGGACACCTAGACCTTTCATTTGACACTAAGAACATTAAAATCGGTCCAGCCATCTCCGAGAAAAGTGAGTGAGATTAAAAGCGTCACATACACACACACACACACACACACACACACACACACACACACACACACACACACACACACACACACACACATACATACACACACACAGAAAATGCTCAGTTTTCGAAACTGAGTCGAATGGTATATAACATTCGGCCCGCAGGACCTTCTTTCCATTTCCGGTTTTCCAAGTGATTTCTATACCTTTATACTATATATTTATATAGTAGAAAGGCAAAACCCGTCTTTATGCGATTTAGTATTTGCTAGCTCATGCTTGCATTCAAATTTAAATTCAAGAGCGTTGAATTATATGTAAAACTTGATGTATTCAAATTTAATTTAGGCCATTGCAAATAATTTCAAAAGTTTTTGTCACCCCCCCCCCCCTTGAAAATTGGCTTGAAAAATCGGGAGCAAAAAAATAATTTGTAGGGTATGAGTTAATTTTTGACGTAGGACTACGTCTTACGGCAAGTTTTGAGATAGGGTGTCATTCCAAAAAATCGAAAAATGCGAGCGTCACGAAAAATGAAAGGTTTTGAACGCTAATAGCTCAGCGGTTTTCCGATCGATTTTCAATATTCTTACACCAATCGATTGGAAAATCTTCTAAGAATTGTGTACTATTCGTACTCTATCCTAGCCATACACATAATCATGTAAACAAATATTATCCAACAGGTCAAAACAAAACAGACAATTCCGACCGTATCGAGACACACGGCGGGCACCGCGCAAGCACCAGCACCATGCATACACTTCACAAGTGCACGCATTCTGCTGAGCTGTCTCTCCGACCCATCGGTGGGCGATGTGACTCGGTATGCAGTAAAGTTTCAAATTACAATTTCAGAACCAAATGTATCGAACAAAGAATCTTTCTGTCCCAGTAGTCTCTCTTTTTAGCTTTAAGAATGCATTTAGAATAAGGAAAATATCGATATACATTACCGATATTTTCCACAAAAATTTAACTATAAAAGCAAACCCTTCAAATAATAAAGCAAGCCATTCTGACTTCAGACTTAGAGTACTCAATGCGACCCCAATCGGGCTATCGCCTGCGGAAGAAATAAGTCCCTTGAGCAACCCCGAGATCCGTTGATCTACCACGGGCTAAGTCAAATAGCTGTAGTAAATCTCGGTAAACCGTCCGCTTCGGTAAATGTAAAACGAGTAGTGAACAGTGTACTTTATAATTGACTTAAATGAAGAAAAGTATGGATTCTTGATGTTGAACTATTGTAAAATTTAAAATAATGAACCTATGTTTTACCAGAATTCTCGCTTCGTGATTGGTTGGAAGATTTTTTACGATGATCTACACCTATACCAATTTGATATCTGTGCTTGGGAAGTAAACCAAAACAAGCGACAAAGTTTCCTCATTTCAATAAGATTTCTTAACACCGCGGTTCAACCTAGACCATTTTGATGTCCTTGCTTGGGAAGTACGCCAGAGAGAGTAACAAAGACCCCTCGTGCCAGCAGATTTCTTACGAACGCGATTAAACCTAGTCCAATTTGATGTCTGTATTAGGGAAGTGTACAAGAAAAAATGACAAGTTCGTTGTCCCAACAGATCGCAAATTCTTTACTGCGAGACGGTTAAACCTCGGCGAATTTGATATCTGTGTTGGAAAAATGTGCTACAGCTGTAGTGTTCGGTTATAATACGACTCTTTATGAATACGCATGCTTGCCGTTTCATTAGAAGTGTAGTGAAAAGATGTGCTGTTGATAAAATAGGATTGAATTGGTAAAATCCTTTCAACGTGGGAAACCATGGATAATAAAAACCATTTTTAATTTCAGTAAGGTAGCAGGAAAGCAATAGTTTGTGTTCTTGATTTTGTTAAATTGTTTTCAAATGCACAATCTTTTGAGAATTGAACGTATGCAATGTTACTACTTTGATAAATCAGGATTGATTCACGATTAGGGCTCAACTGGCAAATTGTAAACAAATCGTTTTATTACACCATCAGTCTTAAAAAGACTGATAATATCCTTGGCAAGAATCCTTTCTTCTGTTTTAATCGTTTGAATTATTTAAAACAAGTTTTTAGTGATGGGCGATAGAAGTGTTTAATCAAAACAAAAGACAATTTGCAGTTTAGCCCCTTGCATTGTTATGAAGTGACAGGCTTATTTGCAAATCGTTTTGTAAACAGGCGATAGTAAAAAGCGAAACTGCGTTGTTTTCAAAACACAGACGCATTGTAAACAGGCGAAACTAAATAAAACAATCAAAACAAGGCGTAACAGGGCTGGGCGAATCTCATTGTCAAAATGCTTTGAGGCTCATTCCAAGGGGTTTAACTATAAAACTTAGATTTTGAGCTTGAATGCACAAATTTTAGGCGGTATTGTTGTGAAATTATAAGATTGATTTATTCTACACCAATTTATGTCTTTAAACTTGATTTTTGTAACTTTTATTTAAATTAAGACTTGAAAATGTACTGGCAAATTATCACAGTGATATTCCTCATTGTTTACACCTCGTAAGTTGCGCCCTTTTCGTGAATCACTTCGGAAATGTTAGATACAACGCATGTAGCATGTATATTATAGAACTATATATACATAGTAACTATGGTAGCATGTATATATGTTGCATATAGCATGTATACATGAAGAATCGAATGATTACAAGCATGAACACATGCTACTATCACTACAAAGAGACTTACGTAGTCCTGCGTCACCTATATCTGCGGTCGTGTCTTGTACACAACCCCTCTGATTTTTTTCATAAAACCAATTGTCTGTGGGGTTTACAGCCTGAAAAGCTCGAAAAATGAGTGTACGAGTTGAGTTAATGTTTCTAGCACGAAACAAAAATGGAAATTCGAACAACGAAATTTCCGAAAATCGGCTGAAAAATGTTTCTTTCATTTTTGTCTTTTTTTCGTAAATTTTTGCATGGAAAATAATAACGCATGTTTTAAAACCAAGAATAGATTTGGTTTTCACGTTTAAACTTTAAATAAAAATGCCTGAAATCAATATTTTTTTTTGCTCGAATAAAAAAATCTCTGTTTTTTTCGCACCCCCCTTTCAGTGGCCCAACACCGGAAGAACAAAAACTGTATAAAATATTTGTAATGTAATTTATTTTACGAGATAAAAAAAATAACATATCTTTAAGTCGTATATATAGTAAAGAGTAAAGTATGCCCTTCAAAATGCCGTTAAAAATATTTTTTTCGTTTGCACCCACTAAAGATATCAACATTTGAAACGGGCCTATTTTATAAAGAAAAATGCCAATTACTCATGACTGGCTCAATGTATAAGCACTAGAGTGTCCCAAAATAGCACTATGTCAGAAAACCCGAGGGCTCACCAGTCAAATGACAGCTTAGGGTGACACAACGAAACTTTTATATGACGTCAACATTGGTTGACGCGATTTAGGGGTCGCACATTTGAGTTTTATGAAAAAATGGCATTTTTCAGGAGTAAATTCAAAAAAATATTTCTAGAAATGTTAAAGTAGGTGAAACAAGATACTTAACTGTTTTTTTCACTATCATTGAGATCTGATACATTCATAAAAAAGTTATGGGGGCATGTCCGGAATCATATTTGATTACAAAAATTTATTGAATTCGGCAAAAATTTAAAATTTTCAACGTTTATTTAAAACGTCAAAACAGGGTATCGAACAGTGTCTCAGGAGAACAACCTTTTTCACGTAGAACTGCTAAAATTTAAAAATTGCGAAAATATGTTTTGTTCCGCCTTCAGAAAAACGTAAATACCTCAACGAGATTTGAACATACGTCCATACTTTCTTCGGCAAAGCTGTTCGTCATAAAATTTCCTATCTATACAGTATAGCTACGCTACTCTGAGACACTGTTCGATACCCTGTTTTAACGTTTATTTAAATGAAATTTTGAAAATTTTAAATTTTTGCCGAATTCAATAAATTTTTGTAACCAAATATGACTCCAGACATGCCACCTTAACTTTTTCATGGATGTATCAGATTTCAATGATTGTGAAAATAGTTAATTACTTTGTTTCACCTACTTTAACCTTTCTAGAAATATTTTTTTGAATTTACTCCTGAAAAATGCCATTTTTTCATAAAACTCAAATGTGCGACCCCTAAACAGAGGTGTGATAGACGGTAGTCGTTGGTAGTCGGCGACTACCCAGTTCCCGCAAACCCTGCTTTTTTTTAAGATAAATTTAGCAAGGTCTATCGTTATGAGTATTCATTTGATCTTGTCTCCTGTAAAACGTCATGAGTTTAAGGGCGTTAACAGCTGTTATATCAACAATCAATTCAAAGTGCTTTCAGTGAGAATTTCTTTAGAATTACCAAGGCGCTTACAGTATGGATATCATAAGAATCACCAAGGCGCTACAGGTTACTGTAGAAGGCTTCCTGATTGGCTTACTCTAGCGCCTTGGTGAGCCTAAAGAAATCGTCACTGTAAGCGCCTTCAGGAACTTTCGACAGGACCAATCACGAAGCCTTCTGTTACTGTAGCGCCTTGGTGAGTCTAAAGAAATCCTCACTGTACGCGCCTTCAGATTCGTTCGACAGGACCAATCAAGAAGCCCTCTGCTACTGTAGCGCCTTGGTGATTCTTCTAAAATCCATACTATAAGCGCCCACAGAATCTTTGGACAGGACCAACCAAGAAGCATTTCTTTACTGTAGCGCCTTGACGAGTCTAAAGAAACCCTTACTGTAAGCGCCTTCAGATTCGCTCGACAGGACCAATCAGGAAGCCCTCGGCTACTGTAGCGCCTTGGTGATTCTTCTAAAATCCATACTATAAGCGCCCACAGAATCTTTGGACAGGACCAACCAAGAAGCATTCCTTCACTGTAGCGCCTTGGCGAGTCTAAAGAAATCCTCACTGTAAGCGAATTCAGATTCGTTCGACAGGACCAATCAGAAAGCCCTCTGGTACAGTAGCGCCTTGGTGATTCTTCTAAAATTCATACTATAAGCGCCCACAGAATCTTTGGACAGGACCAACCAAGAACCATTTCTTCACTGTAGCGCCTTGGCGAGTCTAAAGAAATCCTCACTGTAAGCGCATTCAGATTCGTTCGACAGGACCAATCAGGAGGCCCTCTGGTACTGTAGCGCCTTGGTGATTCTTATGAAATCCATACTTTAAGCACCTTCAGATTCGTTCGACAGGACCAATCAGGAAGCCCTCTGGTACTGTAGCGCCTTGGTGATTCTTATGAAATTCATACAGTAAAAGCAAAGCAAAACCATGGGTTTATACCATCTTTAGACATTACCCTTCTTTATCGACAGACTTCGCAGCCGACTGTTAGAGTACAGGAAAATTACGGGGCCAGTGCAACGATCCTATTGACTTTAATTAGCAAGCACCGCCTAGCCGAGATTCGAACATACGACGACTAGCTTGTTAGACCAGCATCGTACCTTGAAGCTAACTGGGCTGGGTTCATACAGTAAGCGCCTTCATATTCGTTCGACAGGACCAATCAGGAAGCCTTCTGTTTCTGTAGCGCCTTGGTGAGCCTAAAGAAATCGTTACTGTATAAGCGCCTAACAGTATGGACTTCATAACGATCATACACATAAGCATTCCAGTGCGGCGTGGAACAACTTCGGCGGAATAAACCGCCGCTCCTGGAAAACCACGATTTTCAAACTTTATGTACCTTTTTCTCAGAAACTACTCAACGTATTGGAACAAACTTTTTTTTGTTTTGTTGGTAATAGCTTGGCAAAGACTTTTATAACTTTTGAGTTTCGTGAACAAAACACAGCTTGAGGAAAACGAAAAAGAAGAAGAAAAGATGCCTGAAAAAATAAAATTTTGTCTTCTTTTTCTTTTTTCTCTGGCTGTGTTTCGTTTACAAACCCCAAAAGTTATAAAAGCCTTTGCCAAGCTACTACCAACAAAACAAAAAAATCAGAGGGGTTGTGCACAAGACACGACCGCATAGGTGACGTAGGACCACGTAAGTCTCTTTGTAGCGATAGTAGGATGTATCCATGTATATAATAATACGATTCTTCATGTATACAAGCTACATCCGTAACGGTCATCAAAGTAGAAACATTGTATACATTCAATCCTCAACCGATTTTGGAGTTATATCCATGAATTGATTGAATCTATTTTATTAAAACGAAACCAAGTTAGTAACTAAACCAAACAGTAAATAAATTTGTATGATATGTTTCTACGTTGAATAGTGCTTTTCCTTTGGTAATCGGTAGACGGTACGCGCGAGTTTTCAAAAAGTTGAAAATTTTGCGCAACTTTTCTGCGGCTTACAAAAGGACACGGATAAAGCATTTACAACCTGCAGACGTATTGGAAGTCGCAGAAAATGTCACCTGTGACCAGAAAACTTATTACCGTCATTGGTTGGTCGTCCGCAATGGCGAAAAATTCAACTTTTCCCTCGTTGACCGTGTTAATTATGGTATTAATTGGTCAAGAAAATATAATAAACTCTTCAATCGTTGTGTGGTCCTTAAAAGGACCGATTGTTTGATTATCATAACTCCTGCTTGCAATAAACTTGCACTAACGCATTTAACGTAATTCTCTGTTCGGTAAATTGGAGTACCGATAACCGCTAACCAGGCACGGCTTGTTGCAACGGACCAACCGGAAAGCCTCAGCAGCTATGAGATCAACGAAACCGTTCATGTATGGTCCTGAATCACGAGAAATACCACTCCAAGTGGCCAGCTGCAAGTGACGTGGGATGCTTCTGGTCGTTTTGTTGTCGCGAGCAGCATATTTCCTGCCAATTCCAGGACTTCAGCAGCCAACTATGCCATCACGGCAACGAAATGAACCACCAGCAACAAGCGAACAGCAGCGCGAGGTGATCGGTTAAAATTATTGCAAAAGCGAATAATAAGATCAATCTAAGTTATGCAGGAAATTTAAGCCTTCTTTTCCGTCTTCTTGGGCAGCAACAAAACAGTTTGAATGTTCGAAAAGACACTTCTCATAGCAGCGGTGACACGGGACAGCAATTTGTTCAACTCTTCGTTGTTGCGGATGGCCAGCTGCAAGTGACGATAATTCTGATAGTTTCGTTGTCGCGAGCAGCATTTGTCCTCCCAATTCCAGAACTCCTGTTGCCAGATATTTCATCACGGCAGCGATCATTGAGTGCTCCAGCTCCAACACCTCGCTTGGTGAATTTGCATGTCACAGCTGAAGCTCAACAATTTTCGATCGGATTCTATAGGGCGTAAATTAAATACAATCATAAGGAAGCTTAACCCATAGCTTATATCGTATATATTTCTGTCATCCGTGCTAGGGAAGCACTGACGAGGGAAGGCAAAAATATGAAAATAATTAAAATTTTCAAAATCAATTCAAAAACAACAATTTTTCAAATTCATTTTCAAAAACAAAATCAATAGTTTTCTATATTTTCAATATTTTCAATCGATTTCCCGATGATCAATTGGTGTAAATATCTTGGAAATCTATTGAAAATTGACTGAATTATAAGCCGAAGCGTGAAAACGCGTTTCTACTTTGATGACGTCATTTCCAACAACCAATCACGAAGCGAGAATTCTGGTAAAACATAGGTTCATTATTTTCAATTTTTCAATAGTTCAACATCAAGAATCCACACTTTTCTTTATATGGGTCAATTCTTAGAAGATTTTCCAATCGATTGGTGTAAGAATATTGAAAATCGATTGGAAAACCGCTGAGCTATTAGCGCTCAAAACCTTTCATTTTTCGTGACGCTCGCATTTTTCGATTTTTTGGAATGACACCCTATCTCAAAACTTGCCGTAAGACGTAGTCCTACGTCAAAAAAAGTTTGTTCCAATATGTTATGTAGTTTCTGAGAAAAAGGTAAATCGTGGTTTTCCAGGAGCGGCGTTTTATCACAAAGAACAGACATCCATTCAGGAACAAATTTTTCGGGAATTCTTGGATAAACTTCACCACCACTATAGTTTCCCAACTAAATGATTCTTTTGATTTGCACACTGACAACCTTTGGCTCCTCTGGT
Source organism: Sabethes cyaneus (assembly GCF_943734655.1). Taxonomy (NCBI): domain Eukaryota; kingdom Metazoa; phylum Arthropoda; class Insecta; order Diptera; family Culicidae; genus Sabethes; species Sabethes cyaneus. The sequence continues at coordinate 117,454,322 of NC_071355.1, forward strand.
GCTAGTATATATGGACTATAAGCGTAATGCTAGCGCCAGACGCTAGCTGTTTGAGTTTAGTGTAGAATTTTATGCGCCTTTAGCGACACCATCACTATAGTTTCCCAACTAATTTGACATTAGTTTTATCCAAGTGGAGACCTTTCGCTTGGATGTCTGTTTTCTGTGGTTTAATTCCACGCCGCACTAGAATGCTTATGTGTATGATCGTTTTTCGGCCACTTCCCGTGGTCGGATCATTACAAGTTTAGTATCAAAATAAGCGGAAGAGACGGCAGAATCAAAATCTGAAATAAAAAACCTGTTTTAATCCACCTAGTGCTATTTGAGATAGAAATCGACGTCTTCGGAACATAATTCATCTATTGGTTAACGATGCATGGTGCGTTGGTTTACATAGAACAGTCATACAACAATTACAAAAAGAGCTAAAGTAGAAACACTGATTTTACAAATTCATTTACAATAAATAAAATTTTTCCATCTTCGCTGAAGAGATAGAAGGTTGCTGTCTTCAGCAAAATTTCTTGTAATTAAATGCTCTAAAACTTTGCAGAACACATCAATGCGTAATATTGAAACTGAAGACAAATAATTTTTTTACTTCACTTTTAGGGGGATTAATCAAAATTTAAATTCTACCAGACGATAGAGCTTTCAATTTCAAGAAACTTTCCCAAAGGTTCGATAAACCTAAGACCAAGTTTTCCCAGGCAAAACTATAGTGCGCACGTTTTTTTTTGGTTTTGGGCTATTGTGCGCGCGAGTAAACCGTGTTACAAAAGTTGGCGCGAGTGTTCGAGGGTTAATATCTTTTGACCGGCAAAACCAATTCTTATGAAATTTCGCAGATACATTCGCAGTGTCAAAACCTTTCGTTTGATACTAAAATAATTGAAACTTGATACATTATGTTAGTCAAAATTATTATAAATAATTGTTAATTTTGATGTGTTGTACACGATTGTCCATAACTTTCAAATTAAACGTCCAATCAAAAAACAAATCAATAGTGATCTATTAGGCTATATTGCCTCTCAAATGAGACTAATAGCACAAAAATCGGTTCTGCCATCTCTGAGAAACAGGCGATAATTATTACCTTGTCAAAACAGGTTTTTTAAGGTTAACTTTTAAACTACTTGTCTGTTCTCAATAAAACTTCCTGACGATTTTTATATTATAGCAAGAGCTTTCGAACTAAGATCATTGAAATCGGTTGTCTAGTTCCGGAGAAAATCGTGTCTGGTAGTTTTCACATTTTTACTCATAACTTTTAAACAAAAAGTCGGACCATGAAACAACACAATAGTGATACACTAGGCAATAGTACCTTTCAAACAAAAGTAAAATCGAACGAATTGGTTCAGCCATCTCCGAGAAACAGGCGATAGAAAATGAAGCGCACACACACACATACTTACATACATACACACACACAGACATTGCTCAATTCGTCGAACCTTATCGATTGGTATATGTGACTCGGCTCTCCGGGCCTCAGATCAACTTTGTGTTTTTCGACCAATTTTTAAACCTTTGTTATAGTATAACAAAGGTAAAAATAATGATTTTTTCAAAATTTTTGGTCGTTTATGTCCCCTTAAGACATATCTTGGCGCAGATGTATATTGCATATACTTTCGCTTGGAAAACGGTGGGCCATTTGCCTAGTGGAAGAACTTTTATTTCGGGTCCGTAGACTCCAGAACCCGTGCAATACCCAATTTTTGACCCATCTAAAGAAACAGATGGTACCGGATGGAAGAACATTGTTTCACACAGTGCGATCTGTATCAATTACACTCTACGGAACATCCATTTTTGGCCGTGCTTCCATCAAGTCAGAAATTGTCATTACTAGGAGTGATAATTTGAACTTCATAGTACGCGAAGGTGGTTAATTTGGTCCCCCTTAAGTATGTTACGACACTTTTGCAACCTTAGTGCACCGAGTTCGGCTTCCTTTTTCACATAAAAATGTAAAGGTAGCAAGCATAACATTGCCTCCATGGCTGCAGTTGGTGTTGTGCGCATAGCACTGGTCACTGACAGCCATGCTAGGCGTTGAACTTTGTTTAGTTTGGCCTGCACTGTCACCTCATTCACCTTTGGGCACCATACAAGAGTGGCCAAGGCCGTGCAATAGTAGTGCATGACCAAAGGGCTAGTTGAAGTGCGGTTTCCGTAGATTTACCGCGTTGGTAAGCATGTCGAATGCCATGCAGAGGGGAGTTCTTTAAAAACTCATTATGGATGTGATTATCATATTTTTTCATCAACTTGAGAAGCGTTTTGCATGATTTTATTTTTTTACTTGCCTTGGGTATGAACACTAACTTGATGAGCAGGTTGATGAGCACAGACATTATAATCTTGTCTGCGTGCAAGTAGAACCGAGTCATTTGACACATAGCGTGATGAGATGACTCAACTTGCTGCTGCCCGCCGACGTCGCCAGTAGTCACTGTCGAACCAGGATCCTCTCGCTCGAGGTATCCACACTGCTCAAAACATACCCCATGAACACAAGAGCCTCGGAAGGTCCTTCATGATGTATGTTCGTAGCAGCGCTTTATCCCATAGCTTGAGGGTTGGTACCGTAGTCTCCATTCATCTTACTGTTTCCACGTCGGCACATACCAGCAGGTAGCCGTTCTTGAGCTGACAACTCTAAAACTTTAGCCGTATGGTTGGAGAATCCTATTCCGCAATGCAGTTCAGGATTTCGTTATGAATAGCCGCAAGCTGATCTTCAGCAAGTATAGTGAATGGGTAATCACTTGCCGTGATTGCGATGTTGGAGGCATCTACCATCTCACTATACGAAACACTATGAGGTTTGGGCGCAGACGACCTTTCATTTTTGCGCAATCTAGTACCCTATGCGCTGGTGTTAGATGACAACAGTCTCCGCCGACCGTTGCCGCTTGTTCTGCTCGAGAGGTCGCGGTTGCTGGTCGACTGAGCGAAGGGCCAGTTTCCTGGACACTTCCGGTGTGTATCCCTTGCTGAGATACAGCTTGTGCCGCCTTTTCAATGCACTGGAGAGCCGCTTGAGACCAACACGAGACGACGTTGGTGACCCATCGTCTGGTCACGTCTCCGGATCGGGAAGATTAGCCGCTAGACTTTCCACACCCCCCAATTCTCCATACAGCGAGTCACTGTCGAGGTTGAAGATGTCCCAGCTCTTCCTCCTTCGTTCGACTAATTGCGCGCGATTCCGTCCTGTGATTCTATTGGTTCCAGCTTTAGAAGGCAGCCGGTGCCTAGAAGTGAATTTTTTATTTTGTTCTCCATACAGTTAAGGGGAAAGAAAAGTCCGCGACATCAGAGCCCCTCATGATGCGGTAAGGGCAGATTACTGTGGAGGGCACCCTGGTACTCCACAGGCTCCGTTTGCGGCTGAGTATTTGTAGAACCCTCCTCGCACCATTTATCCCTCAGCACGGGTCGCATGACACCTTGCACCTTGGTTTTATCCATTCACGTTTTGCGTTATAGCCTTGGATAACAGCTATAAAAACCATCCTCCTTTTAGGGGCTTTGGGCCCTCTGCTCTGGATGCTAGTATTTTTAGGTTCATTCGAACCTGTTCATATCGAGATCCGTCATTTGCAGGCGGAGAGTTTATACTGAGCATTCGCATGAGTGCCTCTTTACCTGTCTGCATACGACCCTAGATTCCACCAGTGCTACCGGCCGGTAGCAACAGAAATTCGTGAACGTAGGTGGATGTGCATCGGACACACCTTGAGGAAACGAGCGATCGAGATCTGCAGAAAAGCAGTCGACTGGAATTCGCATGGATAGATTAGAAAAAGTTCAGAAGCTCATGCTGACGCAGCTTAACCGACAACATTCGGACTGTAGACGAGAACCTGTCCTGAACACAGATAAAAGCCATGGCGGGTAACCGTCGGCAGCGGAAATCACGTAATTCATCCCTTTTTTCGACCGGACCGGCGTTGTTGTTTTCTTTGAATCCAAAAAATTTTCTGTTTCGTTCGGGGTATATTAGGCCGTACGAATAAAACAGTTTACTTTGCTTTTCCCGTTTAAATCGTGTGGCAGTATTTGCTCTAACTCTTTTATTCATACGGCCTATTCCATTGCGAGTATGTAGCGGAGAGTGGTTTGCCTCTTCCTAGAATTTTCTTGCAAGGCATAAGAGCATCAAGGAGATCGTCAGAGACATCTTCATCAGTTGGAAAAAAGGTACAGATATTTTTGTAGGTCAATTACTCAGCTTTCGTGTGGTTTTCTGTTAACCAGCACTGGAAGCAAAAGAGTGCTTTGAGGGAATGCTCAATATTTTCCTCGCACTGTTTGTACGTGGGACATACAGTACTGGACAATATAAAGTACGCACCCGCTCTCATACTATATAACACGCGGTATCTTTTTTATTGTCAAACATATGAACTCGGTATACAAATTGTAGTATACCGGTTGGACAAATTGTAGTATTTTCAATGCTTTAAACGATTTATGTATCATTAAATATAAACATTAGCTATTTTGATCAAGCTATTGTATAGTTCTAGAAAAAGTCAATTTTTAGTTGGTCATAATAAAGTACGCACTACTAATATAATGACTGCACAACGCTGCCTACTGCATACGAATAGTTTCCTCGCCATCACACTGCAGCGAAGTCTCAAAACAAATTGTTTGTGATTGATTTTTCATTACTGGTGCGCGTTTTTATCTGGTACGATGTCAAAAAAGCAAATTTGTGAAGATATCCGTAAACTTATCGAAATTGCTCGAAGATATGAAATTAGTGAGGCATGAGTACGAAAAACATTGAAAAAATATGAGGAACTTGGAAGCGTGAAAGACCGGACTGAAAGAGGAAGAAAGCGGAGGACTACAACCAGTGATGATCGCCTGATTCGTCGAAAAGTGGCTAAAGATCCATTCTCTACCAGCCGAGTAATCCGAGAAAATACGAACTTAAATATTTCCGAACGAACTGTTCGTAGAAGGCTAAAGGAAATGGGATTTAAAAATGGATTTGCTCAACGAAGGCCATTTATCCAAAATGTTACAGGTTTGTTTATTTCATACCGTCATCCGGGGCGAGATTGTGCCAAAAAAGCACATATTTTTGTTCTTTAGCTCAGTATACACACAATTTGGGAACTAAGTTGATTTCAAACCCGTCAATATATACTAAATTGTTCAATTAACAACTACCGTAGAGATGGTTTAGTAACAATGAAACCTAATTTTACTGGAAGTGCATGAACTTTGGTACAATCTCACCCCTTCTAGGGGGTGACATTGTGCCAAAAACATAAAGCTAGGCTAAAAACCTAAACAGTAAACATTAGCATGTTTGTAAATAATATACATAAATATCAGTGTAAAGTAGTTCATATAGGGCCGTCCATGAACTGAGTTAACTATTTGGGGCAGGGGGTCGGCCGAAAACAACGCGTCATACAAAAAGTATAAACGAAAATAACCCGGAGAGTTCTGAAATAACTAAAAATGAGTTCGCAGTCAATGCACAGCCTTTATATAGCCAGTAGCGTTTCTAGGGTTAACAAGGGGAGATATATGTAGGGGTGTATCCTAAGGGGGCATACCTATTTGATCATTTAACACAAGTAACCATTACTTCGTTCGAGAACCCGCGGCCGCAGAACATGTGGCCTATCCCACCCCCTCTCCCTTCCTTAAAACTGGCAGTTTATACACGGTATAATATATTCGTCTTATATTAGAGTGTTTATTCAAAGCATCTGAATATCCAGAGAAAAAGTAAAAATTAGTTTAAATTATTTAGCAGACCTTTGATGCTGTTTGCTCCAAAATGGATGATGCAATCTAATCTGTCAAAATATTGTGCTCAATAGTAAGGAATGTGAATGTACTGGTGAATACTGACGTATTTTTGTTGTGTATGTGAAATCCACAAATTGGATCGATCATTATGGCTTGGCACAATCTCACCCCCGTGAAGCTCGGAAAGTACAAAGTTTCGAAAAATATTATTTTTGTAATCAAAACTTATCCAACGCTTAATAACTTTTCAATACCATTGTAAATGATTAGTTTATATACCTTCAAGATAGCAAGTTGATGCGATTTCTTGTTTGGGTTGGTTTATGCGGGACATTTTTTACAAGCGTTATTTCCGCGTATTTTTGATCGCGAACTTTGAAACCCTGTTTAGGCTAAACAGTTTACTAATATTATCTGTTTTCCATTCTAAGTTATGAATAAATATGTTATGTTCATCATCATTTTGAATTTGGGTCACTAGTTTCTATAGATGACACATTCCGCCGTGACGTTACAACGTTTTGACTTTTCTTTGCACAGTATTTATGTTTTAGCTTAGAAAATCGTTGAGAAACCCCCAAATATTATTATATATTTGGAAAGAGCATAAAATTTTCTATTAAAAGTGAACGAATTAATAGCATTTTCTTTGCCCAGATTGTTTTGGAAAGCAAATATGTAGCGTGACGTTACAACGCGCCAGAAATACGTCTTTTGGTTCTTCCGTTAAAAACCCGATTTAATCCACCTAGTGGTGAAAGGAACCTTTGTTATACGGTCTTACTTGCTATTTGAGATAGAAATCGACACGTCTTCGAAACATAATTCATCTATTGGTTAACGTTGCGTGGTGCGTTGGTTTTCATTAAATTTTTGGAAATTTAATAAGTTTACAAAATTTGAACAAAATAGCAGCACCTATAAATTTTGATAGATCCTTTTTTCATGAAATTACTGAGTAAGGGTAAGCTGGTTGTTTCTAATTTGAGTAAGTGCAAGTAAAAGCAAGTTATAAGAGGAAATATTATTCTTTAACATATACATTGCGTAGTAAAAGTCTAGTTCATAGGTTTTTGAACTACGCATAAATTTCTGTAACGCCATTATTTTTTATTGACATCAATAAAGTTTTCTTGAATAAATTTCATCAATTTCTATTAACCTTCGATTACTCACGCTGTTGCATTTTGTACAACACGTGTAGGTTTTTGAATGCCATATTGTTATAAAGTTACAAATCTCTGCTTAACTAACGTATGTTCTTCAATTACCTTGTTATGAGCAAAATGTCATAATTATGCATTAATACTTTAAATTGTTGGGCAAATAGATCAGCATAAACTGACATCACAGAAACGAAGCAATCAGCATGTGAGTTGTACCGCGATTGGCCCTGGAAGTTTCTCTCGTTTCTTCATATGTAAAAATGGTGTCTGTATGCAGCAACATAATTAGCAAATATAAAATGTTTAAAATGTATCTGTTGGTAGTCGAGTCATTCGGGGTCAAAATTAAGGCTTTTTTTTAATCAAAGTTCTACAGTACCTTAACAAACAAACATAGAGGTATACTATATTAATCAAAGTTGTGTATTTTTACTATTTATACAATTTTGTAATACATGAAAAAGGAATGCAACAATTACAAAAAGAGCTAAAATAGAAAAAACTGATCTTACAAATTCATATACAATGAATAAGATTTTTCTCTCTTCGCTTAATAGATAGAAGGTTACTGTATTCAACAAAATTTCTTGTAATAATATGTTCTAAAACTTTGCAGAACACATCAATGTGTTATATTGAAACTGAAGAAAAATAATTTTTTTATTTCACTTATAGGGGGATTAATCAAAATTTAAATTGCACCAGACGATAGAACTTTCAATTTCAAGAAATTCTTCCGAAGGTTCCATAAACCTAAAACCAAGTTTTCCCAGTCAAAATTCTAATGCGCATGTCTTTTTGGCTTTGGACCATTGTGCGCACGAGTAACCGAATTACAAAAGTCGGCGCGAGTGTTGGAGGGTTAATATCTTTTGATCGGCAAAACCGATTCTTCTGAAATTTTGCAGATACATTTGTAGCATTAAAATCTCTAATTTGATGCCAAAATAATTCAAACTAGATAAATCATCTTAGATGAAATCGTTATAAATTATTGTAAATTTTAATGTGTTGTATTCAATTGATCATAACTCTCAAATTAAACGTCCAATCAAAAAACAAATCAATAGTGATCTATTAGGTTATGTTACCTGTCAAATGAGACTAATAGCGTCTAAATCGCTTTAGTCATTTCTAAGAAACTGGCGATAATTATTACCTTGTCAAAACAGGTTTTTTAAGCATAACTTTTAAACTACTTGTTTGTTTTCAATAAAATTTATCCGAAAAATTTAATGTTAATAAGAGCTTTCATTCGATACCAAGATCGTTGAAATCGGTCATTTGGGTACGGAGAAAATCGTGTCACGTAATTTTTACTTTTTTACTTATAACTTTTAAACGAAATGTCGGACCTCGAAACAATTCAATAGTGATATACTAGGCAATAATACCTTTCAAACAAAAGTAATAGCGAACAAATCGGTTCAGCCATCTCCGAGAAACAGGCGATAGAAAAGTTGCGCCCCGCACATACATACACACATACACACACACACACACAGACATTGCTCAGTTCGTCGAACCCTGTCGATTGGTATATGTGGCTCGGCCCTCCGGGCCTCGGATCAATTTCGTGTTTTTCGACCAATTCCTAAACCTTTGTTATAGTATAACAAAGGTAAAAACCCGATTTAATCCACCTAGTGGTGAAAGGAACCTTTGTTATACCATCTTATATGTCATTTGAAATGGGTATTTCCAGGTCAAATATTATTTTTAATTTGTATTTGAATTTGTAATTTTTATAAAACTGACAGAATCAAATTCTATACACATCACTTTGAACTAAAGTCTTAAATAAGCTGTTTCCAGGCCCAGCCATTCTCAAGTTATTCAGATGTGAAATCTAAAAATTATCTATTAAAGTTAACACATGCAAAGTATCCGATAACCGTGTAATCGACCTTCACGAATTCGAACCAAATTTTGTCAGATTGTTCATTATAGGTCAGAAAGCAAACATCTTAAATTTGGTGCCGATTGATACCCCCACGATTAGTGGCAGTACCTCCTTTTTAAAAGAAAAGACCCGTTATGTCAAACCTTTTTATTTTTTACTTACAAATAAACGTGGAAATCTCGACCAACATGTCAAAAGGTTCAATGTGTAAATGAGAGATTCTCTATGCGTCTCCTCTCTTATGCTTATTACGGAGACATAAATGCATTTCAACCCAATTTTTCTAAAGGATTTTAGCTTTCCAATAACACCGGCAACCGTTCCATGCAAAATAGATGCATTCAAGTGCATTTATGCCGCCGTAATAAGCGTAAGAGAGGAGGCGCAAAAAGAATCTCATTTGCACATTGGACCTTTTGAAATATTGCTCGTCAAATATTAGGATTAGAAAGAAACTATATTCACATTCAAATTCCAATTCCAATCGAAAATAGTCGAGAAAAAAAAGCCTTTTTAAGCGTTTTGAGCTGAAAATGATCATACAGATATCGACACGTCTTCGGAACTTAATTCAACTGTTTGTTAATGCTGAGCTAGTTATCATCCATATGCATCCTAGCGATAAACAATCTTCAGTGTGTATTTTATTTTAACCTACTAAATAACTTTATAGAACATATGAAAGCAATGAAAACAGCGTGTACAGAATTTTTGAGCAGAACTGATTTTAAAGTGGCTGTTTGTCTCGGGGTACAATGCTAGCCTAACAAGCCAATCGTCGTATGTTCGAATCTCGACTGATCGGTGCCGTTATAGAGTTAATAGGATCTTTGCCCTAGCCCGTAATTTTACTGTACTCTAATAACCGGTTGCGAAGTCTGTCGATAAAGAAGGGTTAAGTTCTGAAGGACGTTGTCACCCATGACTTTGCTGTGCTTGAATTTAAACTGGTTTCTTTAAACAAATCATTAAATTTCGCAACCAGTAAGAGATAGATAGTTACTATTTGCAACAAAGTTGCTTATTTTAGTGTGTTCTACAATTTTTGTGAAGACGCTATTTTTTGGACGCGTTTCAAAAATAAAAATTTGTGTCACCCTTCTAAGCGGATTCACGGTCACCCTAAAAGTGTAAGGAAATGTGCTATATTTTATTAATTAACTGCTGCAAAGAAACACTCGTTGAAAAATTACACATTTTTACTATATTATTCTGTTTTTGAGGTTTGGTCCCATTAAAGTCATTAAGGTTTTGTTGAATAAATTTCATCAATCATATTCAGATATATTTTGACCAGTAGAACCAATCCTTATGAAATTTGGTAAATACATTTGCAGTGTTAAGACCTCTCGTTTAATACTAAAACAATTGAAACTAGATAAATTATCTTGGTTAAAATCGCTATAAAGTATTGTAAATTTTAACGTGTAACTTCAATTGCTCATAACTTTCAAACTAAAAGTCCAATCAGAAAACCATTCAATAGTGATCTATCCGGATATATTACCTTTCAAATGAGACTGATAGCGCATAAATCGGTTTGGCCATCTCTGAGAAACAGGCGATAATTATTACGTTGTCAAAACACGTTTTTAAGCATAACTTTTAAACTACTTGTTTGTTTTCGATAAAACTTCCTGAAAATTTTTATAATTCAGCAAGAGCTTTCATTTGGTACTAAGATCATTGAAATCGGTTGTGTGGTTCCGGAGAAAATCGTGTCACGTAATTTTCACATTTTTGCTTATAACTTTTAAACGAAACATCGGACCACAAAGCAATTCAATAGTGATATACTAGGCAATAATACCTTTCAAATGAGACTAATAACGCATAAATCAGTTCAGCCATATCCGAGAAACAGGCGATAGAAAATGAGCTGCACACACACACATACACACACACACACACACACACACACACACACACACACATACACACACAGACATTGCTCAGTTCGTCGAGCTCTATCGATTGGTATATGTGATTCGGCCCTCCGGACCTCGGATCAGTTTCGTGTTTTTCGACCAATTTCTAAACCTTTGTTATATACTATAACAAAGGTAAAACATGAAAATTCTGCTCTTTTTCAAATTTTATCTGAAGATGTTTTTCTATGATTTGATAAGAGATGAATACTGAACAACTTACCGTTTTCAGAATTTCGATAGTTAGTGAAGTTAATTTTTAAACAGCTTTTACTTTTCGTGAAGTTACAACGCTCTGCTTTGCACAGAGAGGGTCGTAGCTCCGTTGTAACGTCACGAAAAATCTGTTCATTTAATATTCGTTAATTATCGCTGTTGCTACCCTCTGTATATAAGGGATAATCCAAAAATGTGTTGTTAATTTGTCTTTCACTATTTTACCTACGTTATTGTGGAGTTGTTCACAAATTACGTCGCGCAGTGGGAGGGATGCTAAGAAAGTGTAATAATAATAAGTATTAGCATCGAAACCTTAAGACATAGCATAATAGTTGCTTCAAAAAATTTTCTTCATTTAAAAAGCACTTTCTAGTGGAGAAAAAATATTCGGACATTAGGGTGTCCTCAAGTAGATACAAAAATATTTTCTCTATTTTAAGTCAGAAATGATTGCTGTCTACAAAACATTTGTATAAAAATTAATTTTAAGAAACTTTGTTGAATACTGAAGATTTATATTTCGTACATGAAAAAAGTTATAGAGCCAAAATCTTAGAGACACCCTTAAAAATAGCTTTTTTCAATCTAGCTTGAAAATGTTCTAATAAATTGGTAATCAAATTAAATTGCACATTTTTGTCGAAAATAGTAGGCTCTATCTTTTTCCCTTTAGAAGCTATTACTGGCTTTTTTATTTTTATATGTACTCTTTAATGTACTGTATCTCGGAGAAAAGCAACTAATCTCACTTGTTTTTTGTGAGTCAAATTATGCTGTATTCCACCATTTACAACATAGGGTAGAACACTGTGGAATATCTAAAAAAAAGGTATTATGAAGGCAACCGTAGGTGAACGTGTCGAAATAAAATAAACAAGGGATAGCTCCTAAAGGGAAAAAGATGGAGCTCTAGTATCTTCGACTCTCTAGTAAGAAATAGAAATTTTCAGCATTCAACGAAGTTTCTTGAAATTAATTTTTCTTCAAATTTTCTGTAGACAGCTATCATTTCTGACTTAAAATAGAGAAAATATTTTTTGTATCTGCTTGAGGACACCCTAATGTCCGAATATTTTTTCACCACTAGAAAGTGCTTTTTAAATGAAGAAATTTTTCTCAAGCAACTTTTATGCAATGTCTTAAGGTTTCGATGCTATTAGTAATGTCTCACGTGTTTTGAATCGGCTAACCGCCGTGACGTTACAACGCGAGCTTCAATCAGTTGTAACTTAGGTTCTACTTTACTTATCATCATTCTTTACTTACTTACTTAATTGGCCTAACGTCTTATGACAAGACCTGCGCAGTATAATTTCTCCATCTGTTTCGGTCCATGGCAACTGATCTCCAGTTCCGCGGGCACCCAGTGCTCGCCAGATCTCGCTCCACCTGGTCTTGCCACCTCGCTCGCTGTGCCCCTCTTCGTCTTGTTCCTACCGGATTTGATGCGAAAACCATTTTTGCAGGATAGTTGTCCGGCATTCTAGCAACATGTCCTGCCCAACGTATCCGTCCAGCTTTAACCACTTTCTGAATACTTGGTTCGCCGTAGAGACGCGCGAGCTCGTGGTTCATTCTTCGCCTCCATACACCGTTCTCTTGCACTCCGCCAAAGATGGTTCTTAGCACCCGCCGTTCGAAAACTCCGAGTGCTCGTAGGTCCTCTTCTAGCAATGTCCACGTTTCGTGCCCGTAGAGGACAACCGGTCTAATTAGCGTTTTGTACAGTGTGCACTTTGTACGGGGGCTCAGATTGTTCGACCGCAAGTGTTTGTGGAGTCCGTAGTAGTCCCGACTTCCGCTGATAATACGTCTTTTAATCTCACGGCTGGTATTGTTGTCCTCTGTTGCCAGCGAGCCAAGGTATACGAACTCGTCGACTACCTCGAACTCATCCCCGTCGATTACCACGGTGCTGCCCAAGCGAGCCCTGTCGCGCTCGGTCCCGCCCGCCAGCATATACTTCGTTTTAGACGTATTTATCTGCAATCCAATCTTCTCTGCTTCGCGTTTCAGTCTGGTGTACTGATCTTCCACCGCCTCAAATGTTCTGCCGACAGCATCCACGTCGTCAGCAAAGCAGATAAATTGACTGGATTTATTGAAAATCGTGCCCCGCATTTCGATCGCCGCTCGCCTTATAACACCTTCAAGCGCAATGTTGAATAGCAGGCAGGAAAGACCATCCCCTTGTCGAAGTCCCCTGCGAGATTCGAATGGGTCCGACAATCCACCCGAGATTCTCACACAGCACTGGATCCCATCCATCGTAGCCATGATAAGTCTAGTAAGCTTACCCGGAAAGCCGTTTTCGTCCAAAATTTTCCATAGCTCTTGTCGGTTTACGCTATCATATGCGGCTTTGAAATCGATGAACAGGTGGTGCGTGGGGACTCGGAATTCGCGGCACTTCTGGAGGATCTGCCGCAGGGTGAAGATTTGGTCTGTTGTAGACCGACCCTCCATGAAGCCGGCCTGGTAACTTCCCACAAATCTATTGGCTATTGGCGATAGTCGATGAAAGAGGACTTGGGACAGCACTTTGTAGGCGGCATTCAGGATAGTGATGGCTCGGTAGTTCTCACAATCCAGCTTATCACCTTTCTTGTAGATAGGGCAGATAACCCCGTGTTTCCACTCCTCCGGTAGTCGTTCCGTATCCCAAATCTTGACAATCAATTGATGCAGATAGCCGGCCAACTTGTCCGGGCCCATTTTAATAAGTTCCGCTCCAATGCCATCCTTTCCCGCTGCTTTGTTGTTCTTCAGCCGCTGGATGGCTTCTTTAACTTCCCTTATCGATGGGGGTGGCACATCTTCGTCGCTTGCTGCACCAATGTGGTCACTTCCTCCGCTATCATGGTCTTCCGCCTGCACGCCATTCAGGTGTTCATCGTAGTGCTGCTTCCACCTTTCGATCACCGCACGGTCATCAGTCAAGATACCTCCATCTTTATCTCTGCACATTTCGGCCCGCGGCACGAAGCCTTTGCGAGATCCGTTGAGTTTCTGATAGAACTTCCGTGTGTCGTGAAAGCGGTACAGCGGACGTTCTCCGCTACGCTGTTAATGGCTGTTTTCACGGCATTCCAACAGTCTTCAAGAGGGGCTTCATCCAGCTCTCCCTCTTCCGGCAGCGCAGTTTCGAGAGATAACGCGTAGTTTTCGGCGACCTCTGGTTGCTTCAGTCGCGCTAGATTATACCGTGGCGGGCGGCGGTATCGTATGTTGTTCACAACAGATAGTTTTTGACGTATCCTTACCATCACTAGGTAGTGATCCGAATCAATGTTAGCGCCCGGATAGGTTCTGACGTCGATAATGTCTGAAAAGTGCCGACCATCTATCAGAACGTGGTCGATTTGTGATTCTGTCTGGTTGGGTGATCTCCAGGTGTACCGATGGTAGAGGTTATGCTGGAAGAAGGTACTACGTATGGCCATGTTCTTGGAGGCGGCGAAGTCGACAAGTCTTAGGCCGTTTTCGTTCGTTTGCGGGTGAGCGCTGAACCGTCCAATCACCGGTTTGAATTCCTCCTCCTGACCAACCTGAGCATTACAGTCTCCGATGATAATTTTGACATCATGTCTTGGGCAGCGGTCGTATTCACGCTCCAACTGCGCGTAGAATTCGTCTTTGTCATCATCGGTACTTCCGAAGTGAGGGCTGTGCACGTTAATTATGCTTATATTGAAGAATCGGCCCTTGATTCTTAATCTGCACATTCGGGGGTTGATCGGCCACCACCCGATCACCCGCTTCTGCATCTCGCCCATCACTATAAAAGCTGTGCCCAGCTCGTGTGTATTGCCGCAGCTCTGGTAGATGGTATGACCATCTCTATACGTACGTACCATCGTTCCTTTCCAGCATACCTCCTGCAGCGCTACGATGTCGAACTTGCGGCTCTTCACTTCTTTAGAAAGCACGTGGGTACTTCCGAGGAAATTTAGAGACCGACAGTTCCATGTTCATAATTTCCAATCGTTAGTCCGTTTTCGTCGCCTGGGTCTTTGCCGATTGTTCCGATTAGAGTTATTATTATTACTTACGGAGTCCATTGCTTTGGTTTTTTTAGTGGTTCAGGCTTGCAAAGCCCGCAACCAACCCCACAGTATCGCCGGAGGGCCAACGTAGCTCGAAGGAGCCCTCCTCCCCTGTCAGCATACGACCTTGGTTTCCACCGGGGTTGGTTACCCGATCTCCACCCGAGGTTGCTCGTATCCCGGCTGGTACCACGAGGAGGTTGGGGTAGGAGTTGCTAGGTAAGAGGCTGTGAACCACTGTGGGGTCTATTTTATGCCCAGTGCACGAGGCACAGATGGTACGCATTACCTAGCCATTTACCAGCCTCTACTTAACTTATCATCATTCTTTAGGCACCGTTTTAAAGGTATTTTTGAGTACAAAGAGAATACGGATTATTAGTTTGTTCGAATTTGTACTTTTCTGCGAAAGCGAAAAAGTACGCCTTTTTCGTGACGTTACAACGCAAGAAAATGGTCCAATTTCATCCACTTGAAATACAAAATAACTGTAAAATTACATCCAAACTATTTTTGGAATGGATTCAGCATATATTCCTTTGTATGTTGGTCGAAAACAAGTAATATTATGCAAAGTATTAGCGCACTGTAGCAGCATTTTCAAGAATATCACGAAAAATCATTTATTTCTTGTAAATTTCATTTATTTTCGATACACGTTTTATATAACTTCGGAAAATGCTAGAATACCAGTTATGGCAGTTTTGAAAGGTTCAAACATTGCCAAATTATGGAAAAATAATCAACAATGCTAAAAGCATGTTTTATAAAATGTCTGATTGGTATACCGGCCCGCGGAATGTGTCAGATATAATAAATTTTCACAAATAAACATTTTTGGTTTTTGGCCCAATCTCACCCCCGTGGCACAATCTCACCCCGGATGGCGGTATTGTTAAAAATGTTGCTACAGTGCGCTAAAACATTTAATAATATCGCTTGTTTTCGACCAACATACAAAGAAATATATGCTGAATCCATTCCAAAAATAGTTTGGATGTAATTTTGCAGTTATTTTGTATTTTAAGTGGATAAAATAGGGCTATTTTTTTGCGTTGTAACGTCACGAAAAAGGTGTACTTTTTCGCTTTCGCAGAAAAGTACAAATTCGAACAATCTAATAATCCGTATTCTCTTTGTACTCATAATTACCTTTAAAACGGTGCCTAAAGAATGAAGATAAGTTAAGTAGAACCTAAATTACAACTGATTGAAGCTCGCGTTGTAACGTCACGGCGGACAGCCGGACGGATTCAAAACAAGTGAGACATAAGTAATAGCATCGAAACATTAAGATATAGCATAATAGTTGCTTCAGAAAAATTTCTTCATTTAAAAAGCACTTTCTAGTGATGAAAAAACATTTGGACATTAAGGTGTCCCTAAGCAGATACAAAAATTATTTTCTCTATTTCAAGTCAGAAATGATTGCTGTCTACAGAAAACTTGTAGAGAAACTAATTTCAAGAAATTTCGTTGAGTGCTGAAGTTTCTATTTCTTACATGAAAAAAGTTATAGAGCCAAACTCTTAGGGACACCCTTAAAAATAGTTTTTTTATCTATCTCTTTAATAACACTTCGTACGCCTTTTAGATGTTCTTAGAAATTGGTAATCGAATCAAATTGCACATTTTCGTCGAAAATAGTAGAGATTTATCTTTTTCCCTTTAGGAACTATCCCTTGTTTCTTTTATTTCTACATGTTCACCTACGGTTGCCTTCATAATAACTTTTTTTAGATTTCCGACAGAGTTCTACTCTAAGTTGTACATGGTGGAATACAACATGAATTGACTCACAAAAAACAAGTGAGTTTAGCTGCTCATAGCTGCTCTCCCCCGAGATACATCCCCTTGAAGAGTACATGTAAAAATAAAAAAAAAACAGTGATAGCTTCTAAAGGGAAAAAGATAGAGGTCTACTATTTTCGACAAAAATGGGCAATTTAATTAGATCACCAATTTCTTAGAACATTTGCAAGGCATACGAAGCGTTATTAAAGCGCTAGATAAAAAAAACTATTTTTGTGGGTGTCCCTAAGA
Source organism: Sabethes cyaneus (assembly GCF_943734655.1). Lineage (NCBI taxonomy): Eukaryota > Metazoa > Arthropoda > Insecta > Diptera > Culicidae > Sabethes > Sabethes cyaneus. The sequence continues at coordinate 117,471,426 of NC_071355.1, forward strand.
GTTTTTCTCTATAAATTTTTTCATGTAAGAAATAGAAATCTTCAGTATTCAACAAAGTTTCTTAAAATTAGTTTTACTACAAATTTTCTGTAGACAGCAATCATTTCTGACTTAAAATAAAGAAAATATTTTTTGTATCTGCTTGAGGACACCCTAATGTCCGAATATTTTTTCTCCACTGGAAAGTGCATTTTAAATGAAGAAACTTTACAGAAGCAACTATTATGCTATGTCTTAAGGTTTCGATGATATTACTTATGTCTCACTTTCTTAGAATTACTCCCACTGCGCGACGTAATTTGTGAACAACCCCAAAATTACGTAGTCAAAATAGTGAAAGACATACTAACAACACGGCTTTGGATTATCTGTTATATACAGAAGGCAGCAACAGTGATAATTGACGAATATTAACTGAACAGATTTTTCGTGACGTTACAACGGAGCTACGACCCTCTCTGTGTAAAGCAGAGCGTTGTAACGTCACGAAAAGTAAAAGCTCGTTAAAAATTAACTTCACTGATTATCGGAATTCTGTACATGGCAGGTTGTTCAGTATTCATCTCTTATCAAATCATAGAAGAAAGTTTTTAGATAAAATTTGAAAGAGAGCAGAATTTTCATGTTTTTGAACAGAAGTACCAACAGACGAATTTCTGGCGCGTTGTAACGTCACGTTGCATATTTGCTTTCCAAAACAATCTAGATAAAGCAAATGCTATTAATTCGTTCACTTTTAATAGGAAATTTTATGCTCTTTCCAAATATATAATAATATTTGGGGGTCTCTCAACGATTTTCCCGGCTGAAGCACAAATACTGTGCAAAGAAGAGTCAAAACGTTGTAACGTCACAGCGGAATGTTTCATCTATAGAAACTGGTAACCTAAATTCAAACTGATGATGAACATAACATATTTATTCATAACTTAGAGTGGAACACAGATAATATTAGCAAACTATTTAGCCCAAACAGGGCTTCAAAGTTCGCGATCAATAATACTCGGAAATAATGCTTGTAAAAAATGTCCCCCATAAACCAACCCAAACAAGAAATCGCATCAACTTGCTATTTTGAAGGTATATAAATTAATCATTTACAATGTATTGAAAGGTTATTATGCGTTGGATAAGTTTTGATTACGAAAATAATATTTTTCGAAACTTTGTACTTTTCGAGCTCCATGGGGGTGAGATTGTGCCAAGCCATAATGATCGATCCTATTTGTGGATTTCACATACACAACAAAAATACGTCAGTATACACCAGCATACTCACATTCCTTACTATTGAGCACAATATTTTGACAGATTAGATTGCATCATCCATTTTAGAACAAACAGCATCATATGTCTGCTGAATAATTTAAACTAATTTTTACTTTTTCTCTGGAAATTTCAGATACTTTGAATAAACACTCTAATATAAGACGAATATATTATACCGTGTATAAACTGCAAGTTTTAAGGAGGGGGAGGGGCGTGGGATGTTCTGCGGCTGCGGGTTCTCGAATGAAGTAATGGTTACTGTTGTAAAATGATCAAATAGGTATGCCCCCTTGGGATACACCCCTTCATATATCTCCCCTTTGTTAACCCTCGAAACGCTACTGGCTATATAAAGGCTGTCCATTGAGTACGAATACGAACTCATTTTTAGTTATTTCAGACCTCCCCGGGTTATTTTCGTTCATACTTTTTGTACGATGCGTTGTTTTTGGCCGATCCCTAGTCCACTTAGTTCATGGACAGCCCCACATGAACTACTGTATACTGATATTTATGTGTATTGTTTATAAACATGCTAATGTTCACTGTTTAGATTTTTAGCCTAACTTTATCGTTTTGGCACAATGTCACCCCCTAGAAGGGGTGAGATTGTGCCAAAGTTCATTCACTTCCAGTAAAATAAGGTTTCATTGTAACTAAACCATCTCTACAGTAGTTGTTAATTGAACAATTTAGTATAATTTGACAGGTTTGAAATCAACTTAGTTCCTAAATTGCGTGTATACTGAGCTAAAGAACAAAAACATATGCTTTTTTGGCACAATCTCGCCCCGGATGACGGTATCACGAAAAATCATTTATTTCTTTTAAATTTCATTTATTTTCGATGTACGTTTTATATAACTTCCGAAAATGCTAGAATACCTATTAAGACAGTTTTTAAAGGTTCAAACATTGCCCAATCATGGAAAAACATTCAACTATGCTAAAAGCAATTTTTATAAAATGTTTGATTGGTATACCGGCCCGCGGAATGTGTCTAATATACCTAATTGTTTTTATTAATTAAAAAAAAACCCGAATTAATCCACCTAGCGGTATGACCTAGCCTTTCTACTACCACAATAGTTATTTCCTAATTTCTCAGGAACATTTATAATAAACTTGACTATATTTTCCGTTCCTTATTCCTCAAAATCCTTATTTACCAGTAAAATTCACAAGAAGATACTGCGTGCAATAATTACATTTTCCTTCCTAGAGTGCATAAATATTTGTAAGCATCATTTAATTTACTTAATCAACACCTTATTTAGTTTTATAATATTTACGTGATTTGTTGAATTGATTTATAGAAATTAACCTTCTAACGGGTTTACAGACAGCCTTAAGGGGAAACCGAAAGTGGCTCAAAGATGGCTGGGTAAATGGCTACCATTCGAAGCATGCATTGTTTTGTGCCTTAAAAATGCATCTGTATTGGCAGAGCACGCTTTCGCCACGTAATCAGTGCTTCAAGCGCTGTTATAATTTCCTAAAACTTGTAATTCAATTTATCGATCTGCTATGTCTCAATAAACGCTCAGCAAAACATAATTGCTAATGGAAAATAAATTTAATTGATCATTAAGATATTAAGATATCAGATATAGATCATTAAGTGTTCATAAAACGTATAATCTGGAATTAGTTAATAGATATTTGGTAGCGCACATATTTCGTTGAACTAGCGATTTCCGGAAAAGCAGCAACACAGTATGAAACTTTCGTCACATCAATGAGCTTTTAAAGAGCTTTCAACATTCGCCGCATCGATGAGCTTAGAGTGAAGTAAACAAACAAAACGCAAACGCAGGAATCAGAAACGCAATCCGATGCAAGCGGATTAATTAAACATCCTAGTGATCCTACGCATTATTCAGTTGCTGCTGTTAATTTTGATTGAATCGGAATGCCTTGATAAAGAAAACAAACCCTTTTTCGCGATGTTTGTAGTCAGTGCGGTTGGCTGCGGATCAGCTGTTTATGTTTGCAAGCTCCGCTATTTGACATATATTACCAATACTGATACAATATTCAAATAAACGTTTAGGTTTTTGACGAACACATGAGATGTACAGTACAGTGTTTGTCGCACTAACACAATAACGTTAGCCACTTTCGGTTCCGCCTTAACTTTTGGGCGTAGGAGCCACATACGAAGCTTGTTTTGAATTTACAATTTGAGAAGTGTGTTCATAATAGATTTCTTGATTTTAATACCATGCGTTTAAGAGTTAGCATTTTTCAAAAACAAGAATTCAGAAAAATTACGAAAAAAATTATTGCGCGAATAATTCCTTTACACGTTTGAAGAAAAAGGATATCTAGAACAAAATGATTTGCCTTAAAATTTTATTATTACTTGACTTCAATTTTGAAATTTATCTGACTTTGAAAAAATAATCAAGAGCATTAGATATGAAAAACGAAAAAGAGAAATTGAACTTTTTCTTAGTTGGTGCTCCTTCAGATAATTGTTTTTGCATGAAAATCAAAACCTGAGCTTCTTTTGAATGTAATTTCATGAAAAAATAGTCATTAGTTTAGTCGTATCGTTTTTACGATGTAGCCCGTTAGAGGGCTTAGAAAATTGTATGACATCAAAAAATAGTGCAAAAGAAGCGCAATAAACATGCTTGAGAATGGAAAATATGATCGATATGATTACTAGTGCTTGTCATTTTTGATTTATTTATTAAAACATAATACATGACACAAGACTGTCTTTTAAAGTGTCACTAACGAAAATATATCGTACAAAATTTTCTATCTATTTTTCATATAAAATTTCTAAGTTCTAGTATCTATTGTTTCAGTGTCGAAGCCTGCAAGTCGTAGGCGAAATACGTATCTGTTGCGAATAAATATTAATATTGGAATTTGGTGGATTTTAATCGGAAAAAGTTTTTTTGGTTTAATTTCTTGTTTTGCATTCTACTAAGACGCTCCAAAAATTTCAGACAACTGACATGTTTCTCACTATTCTTATATTTCAATGCAAATTTCAAAATTGCACATCGTAAACACATACATATACATAAATTGATATATACACATAGGCACACACACATACATACATACACACGCATACATGCATACATAAACTCATACATCATACATACTTTGAGTACAATCGACATTTGATTGATATATTTTGATTTTACACGTTTCAGCGGTTTAGTATACCATGCTTAAGTATTAAAATTTGAATAACTTTTGAATGGATCGTCCGATTATATTTATTATATATTACAAAATTACAATTGTATATTACAAATTATATGTTACAAAAATATGTTTTAAATACTTTTTTCCACATTTTTTTATGTAACTTTCAAACCACATGCCCAATCATCACGAAATTGGGAAGTTAAGGGTTTGAACGTCTCCCCTTTCATATGCAATTAATTTTTTTCAAATCGGTTAAGGGACCTGTGAGAAAATGAAGTCTCATATTTTTCGTATTTTTATATATAACTTTTGAACTAAAAGTCCGATCAATATGAAATTCAATAGAGACCCATGGGACAACTAGACCTTTCATTTGACACTAAGACCATCAAAATTGGTCCAGCCATCTCTGAGAAAAGTGAGTGAGATTGAAAGCGTTACATACACACACATACACACACGCACACACACACACACACACACACACACACACACACACACGCACACACGCACACACACACACACACACAGTCAATGCTCAGTCTTCGAAACTGAGTCGAATGGTATATGACATTCGGCTCGCAGGACCTTCTTTCGATTTTCGGTTTTCCGAGTGATTTCTATACCTTTATACTATATTTTCATATAGTAGAAAGGCAAAACGTTATATCGAGATAAAAGTTATGTTAATCATATCGAATTACGTCATATCGAAGTTGCTTTGAATCGAGGTAGCTTTATATCGATGTATTACTGTATTTAAAATTAAATCATATATAGAAAGCACCACGAACAATGCATTAAAATAAAAGTTATAGGATGGGTTCATTAATTCCTTTTAAAAGGACCTATGCTTGTGAAAAATATACCGTGTGTGGATAAGCAAATCGAAAAGTACAACTTTGACTTTTTCGTAACGTTGTTTTTTGTACTCTCTGTCAAGTTATGACATTTTTCCGATTAAACTGAATTAAGTAACCTTTGAAAAAACTTTCAGAGTGAAAAAATCAACATATAACATCCAGAATTTCTTACCAAGAACACTTAATTAGCCCAATCACTCAGTAGCAGTAGATACCAAAATCCATCCTTTTAGTTTCAATCTGTATGTATCTCAGCACTTGTTAAAGTACATCTTATTTTCAGAGAATTGCACTATATTCTAAATACTAAATAAATAAACAAAGGTAAAAATAATCACTTTGTGCTGTTATGGGGTTTTGGCTACAAATAAACGTGCTTTTCAATACAGCACTTGCTTATTACACATAAGCTCAAACTTTTGTACAATCAGTTAATTAATGCAATGCATTCCTAGTTTAAAGTGTTAACTGTAGTTATATATCATTTAATGTAAACTATTGGTACAAAAAGATAGATGGTTTTGTTCCACTCCAGCGGGCTTTCCCCTTCTCAAATAAATTTGAAACTTGAAACACTTTGATAGAAATTTTTGGTTTCTTCAGTTTCTGGTCATCGCACTGTTTCACATCACATTCACCTTTTATGTAGCCCCAAGAACAAGGTGCAGCATCAAGTACCTGATTTTCTACCTTCACACTATTTAATCTTTTCGGTCACTTTAGCCACCAGAGTCGATTTGTATTTGAAGACACTGACACGCATAAATAAATCAAAAATCTAAAAAGTTTTAGCCGAAAAAGCTAACGCGAAAAGTCATTACAAATTAACACCGCACCACCGGTACCGCACAATTCAAAATAAACTTTGACTGCGAGACTGCGACCGCGACCGAGAATTTCGTACAATCAAGTTTTCATTTCTCTTTGCTTCGCATATCTTACACACGCGCGATAGCTCGAGCGCCATCATGTGTTAGTACGTGTAAACATTCGTTCGAGTTGCGTTTCGGGCTCGATGAATTTTCATTCGATGACACGACATACAAAATATGAGAGAAAACGTCGGACGGTTCTTGGTCTGGGACGGTAACTCACATCGCACACGATTCAACTATAGTTACTATATATATAGTTCGGCGGATAGAAAATCGGGAGCCAAATAAACGTCAAAAGCGGAGCCAAAAGCTTTTCAAAATCCAAAATGCAGGAGTAATGTTAAAAAAACACACTTTATTTTCATAGAACTAGTCATTTTCAACGCCCGCCAGTGATTATTTTTCGTAAAAACCTGCACATTTCACCATAATTTCAAATTTAATTTCATAAATCAGGGATGCCAATTCGCCTGGTTTTCTATCCGCCGAACTATATATATAGTAACTATAGATTCAACGATTGTATAACATTTCGCCAAATACCATTTCGCGGAAAACCAATTTGCGGATGACCATAACGCGGAATATACTGTTTCGCGGGAAACCATTTCGCGGAAAACATTTTTGCGGAAAGTACCATTTCACGGAAAACATTTTTGCGGAAAGTACTATTTCGCGGAAAAATTTTTCGCTGAAAGTACTATATGGCGGAGAACCACCGCTCATTCAGTTTGGGAGCGGCATATAGTTATTAAAATTAGGATGCGTTAGTCACAGAAGATTTAGTTAAGCTTTTAATAACTTTACAGAAATGCTTACCTATATTTGGTTTGACAAATTCTTCATATTTAAGTGCACATAAAAAGATTGTCCTATTAAAAAACAATTGCGTGGAGTCAGATGCATGAACGGAAATAGAGACCATTTCAAATCATAATCAAAAGTAATCAAAATACTCTGTGTAAAAAAGAAATCAGTATCTTCAATTTTTATCTGCACTGCTTGCTCAATTCATTGGTTCATGATCTGAAACGATAAATAAAAAGATCCATTTTTGTTATTTTATTACTCTATATCAGGCATTCAATTTATCATTTCAAATGCGCGATATTCAATGAATTTTGCCTACTACGACTTATAACCTAGCAAAAAAGAAACGAGAATGTTTTATACATATGTATTGTCGCTCGTGAGCGCAGGTTATCCATATTTTCCTTTATCCCTAGAAACACGCGATCATGATTTGTTTATTTTAAATTTTTCGTAACACGAGTTTATCCTCTCTTTGTTGCGAGAGGATAAAGCAATGTCAGCCGTTTTTCAGAGACGAAAATACACAGGTTACTATTGAATTTACCAAGCAACCAGCCAACAGGAGAGAGACATATAAAACAACCGAATTTATGTATTTGGGTATCACCATGGGTTTCATTATATACCTAGTAATGCATTAGAGTTTCGCGCCAATTCCACCTGCGATTTATATTTTTCATGGTTCACTGAGTGAGAGAATAAATGTTTTTCAGGGAAAAATGCAATGAGATATTATCAACTCTCATTCTGCAGCGGAAAAATGTTTTTCGTTCGCTTTGTACAAACAGATAAGCACAGAATCTAGTTGTCATATGAGAATAATGGGTGAGCGAAAAACGTTTATCCTACATGTGAGTGAAAATTTTAATCACTGCTCTATATCTTATACATAAAATGGATTTCTGTCTGTCTGTCGGGAATTCGGGATGTTCCTTATAGAATCAAAAACTACTGAACTAATCGGCGTGAAAATTTACATGTAGAGGTTTTTGGGGCCAGGAAAGGTTTTAGTGATGGTTAGAGACCCCTCCCCCCACTAAGAGGGGGGGCTCCCATATAAATGAAACACAAATTTCTGCATAACTCGAGAACTAATCAAGCAAATAGAACAAAATTTGGCATGTGGGTGTTTTTGGTGACAAGAAGTTATTCTATGGTAAATTGGGACCCCTCCCCTCTTTAGAAGGGGAATTATGACTCCTCTTCCCTTTAAGAGGGGGGGGGCTTCCATACAAATATCCTCATAACTCGAGAACTAATCAAGCAAATGGAACCAAATTTGGCATATGAAGGTTTTTGTAGGCAAGAATATTTTCTATGGTGAATTGAGACCCCTCCCCACTTTAAGAGGGGGGGGACTCCTGTGCCAATGAAATACAAATTTCCTCATAACTCGAGAACTAATCAAGCAAATAGAACCAAATTTGGCATGTGGAGGTTTTTGGAGGCAAAAATATTTTTTATGGTGAATAAGGACCCCTCACCACTTTAAGAGGGGGGGGGGGGGTTCTACACAAATGAAATACGAATTTCCTCATAATTCGAGAACTAATCAAGCAAATAGAACCATATTTGGCATGTGGGTACTTTTGGAGGCAACCATTTTTTCTATGATGAATTAGGACACCTTACCTTTTTAGGATGGCTCCCATACGAAATACAAATTTCCTCATAACTCTAGAACTAATCAAGCAAATGGAACCAAATTTAGCATGTGGGTGTTTTTGTATGCAAGAATATTTTCTATGGTGAATTAGGACCCCTCCCCACTTTAGGAGGGAGGGGCTCCTATACATATGAAAAACCAATTTTCTCATAACTCGAGAACTAATCAAGCAAATGGAACCAAATTTGACATATAAGTGGTTTTTGAGACAACATTTTTTTCTATGGTGAATTGAGACTCCTCTCCTCTGTAGAAAGCAAGTTATGACCCATCCCCCCGTTAAGAAGGTTGGCTTCCATACAAATGAAATGCAAATTTCCTCTTATCTCGAGAACTAATCAAGCAAATGGAACCAAATTTGGCATGCGGGAGTTTTAGATGGCAGAATTTTTTTCTATGGTGAATTACGACCCCTTCCCCTTTTAAGAGGGGGGCTCCCATACAAATGAAATACAAATTTCCTTATAATTTGAGTACTGAGCAAATGGAACCAAATTTGGCATGTGGGGCTTTTAATGGGCAGAATTTTTTTCTATGATGAATAAAGACCCCTGTCCTGTTTAGGAGGGGGGCTCTCATGCAAATGAAATTCAAATTTCCTTATAACTTGAGAACTAATCAAGTAAATGGAACCAAATTTGGCATGTGGGAGATTTTGAAGTCTTGAATTTATTTTATGATAATTAGAGACCTCTCACCCCTGTGGTAGGGGGATATGGACTCTCATACAAATAAAACAGAAATTTTTACGAAACTCAAAAACTAATCGAACTAGAGAAATTCGAGACTCTTCTATAAAACATTAGGCAATAGCATTGGGCGATACTGCGAAAAGCATCGATATTCGAATATCGATACAATTTTTGTAAAGGTATCGATCCCGTTGAAACATCGGGCGGCAAGTATCGATACAAGTGGTATCGATATCGGTATCGATACAAGTGGTATCGATATCGGTATCGATACACTGACAGGGTGCAACGAAAACCACACTTTTGTTTATTATTAAGCTTAATTTTTTAGAAAATTATATGCGTGTGCTTTTACTACTGTTGATTCTCTTTCGTTCTCATACGAAATCTCGTTAGGAACGAAATAATAGCTGAGTCGGACTGGTCAGGCCTGCGATTTTAATCTTTTTTTGACCGGAAACTGCAACGAAATGCTCAGGATTGCTACAAAATTTATTAGAAAATCTAGTGGAATGATGGAAATGAAAAATAAATTTTAAAAATCGGACAGAAAGTACAAATCCGTTTTTTTAAGTTGGTAAACCGACTTTTTGCCAAATTGATCGGTCACCGGCTTTGCAAGTGAAAAACCGACCGGGCCGACCAGAAATCGACCACTCAGCCAAGCGCTAGCAAATGCTTTTATATTTTGCATACGGTTTATGCTCCTTGATCGAAATGACTTACGAAGGGAAAAGTAGACCTGACTTAGCTAGAATGCGTCGTTGAATCTGCTTACTCGTATGATAGGCGGTTGCCAGAGATCCCTAATTTATGAATTCATCAACCCCTTCCAGTTCATCTCCGTCAAAAGTTATTTCATGCACTCAGGGTTTCTTCACTTAACAACGCAGTTGCGGCTTCATTGACGGTCTAGCGTATCCAACCACATCCATCTTCGAGTGCCAAGACAGCTACCTCCATTGAGGAAAGCAGAGCTTCACTCAGCAACTTGTGAGTTGTCTAATTGCATTTGAAATTAATTTTAAAATCGGAGCTGGAATTGCACTTGAAATTTTACTTAAAATTGAACCTGAAATTAAACTTGATATTGAACTTGAAATGGGAACTGAAATTTAACTTAGAATTGAGCATGGCATTATGCTTAAAATTGAACTTCAAATTGATATTGATGAACAAATGATATTGGACTTCAGTTTGAATCAATTTCAACTTGAATCTTTACTTTAAATTGAGCTGGAAGTAAGACTTTAAATTTAACTTAAAATTAAACTTGAAATGGAACTTGAATTTGGACTTCAAATCACACTAAAAATTGGACGCGAAGTTAAACTCAAGTTCGGACCAATTCAGACTAGAATATATAAATTGGACTTGAAATTACACATGAAATAAGACTTATAATGAGACATGAAATTGAACTTGAAATAGGACATAATAAAGAACTTAAAATTTTACTAGAGACTAATAGTGAATTGGATGTAAAATTTGACTAGAAATTATACTTACAACTTTGCCAGAAATTGGAGTTAAATCGCACTTATACTTGAACTTGAAATAGGATTTGAAATTGAATTTGATTTTTTTACATCACCCAAGAAATCCGACTTTAAATTAGATTTCAAATTAAAATTGAAGTTTTACTTAAAATTTGATTTAAGACTGGAACTGGGAATGCATCTATTTTTACAGAGTTTATTTATCGAAAAAAAAATTAGCTGCCGCATTAATTAGTTACACCTCTTATTTTAATTTCTACGAGTTCGAGGTGGTCGGATAACATCTGCAGCAGAGAAATACGCAGAGGTATTTTTGCCGGAAGTCGTGCTTACTACAGATTCTACAAGACCCTAAAATCTGGTAAGCTTCATCCCTGTACCAAATGTACCATGTACAAAGCGCAAATAAGACCGATAGTCTACGGGCACGAAACGTGGACAATGCTCGACGGAGACTGATCACTTTTGGACGTCGTGTGCTTAGGATCATCTTTGGTGGTGTATGTGAGTACGGTCTATGGAGGAAAAACATGAACCACAAGCTGGCGCAGCTTTCGGCCAACCCAGCATTCAGAAAGTTGCTGAGGCTGGAAGAGTACAATGGCCGGGACATGTTGTGAGAATGCCAGAAAACAATCCCGTAAAAATGATATTTGCCTCGCATTCGGTTGGTACCAGGCGCAGAGGTACGCAGCGTGCTTGACGGTTAGACCATATGGAGCAAGTCCTGGAAAGTGTGGGACATTCGAGAAATTGGAGGCGGACAGCCATGGATCGAGTTTGTTGGCCGACCATTGTTATGCAGGTGAAATCCTAATGGACATCGCATTAGGATAAGTAAAGTATTTTAGTTTCTCTAGCATTTACTATAAAGGTATCGATACAAATATCGTCGTTTTAGCATCGATATTGGCCGGTATCGGGACGCTCAGTATCGATCCAAAATATCGATGTATCGGCTCAAAAGTATCGATTTTTTCGATACAGATACAGTATCGCCCAATGCTAATAGGCAATAACAAGACCACGAAAACTATCTATAGTAACACTAGATCATCCAGGACGAGACGGCCGCGAGTGTTGCCGGTGACCCGCCGTCGGAAGCGCCGCCCACTGGGGGGAGGCAACTCCCCGCAGAAATCACCACTGTCTAGGTTTATTTGTTTCCCTAGGTCTACCTGGGTTTCCTGGAACGAGCGACAGCGGGTAAGGAGAGGATCGCGAAATGATACTTTCCACAAAAAAGTTTTCCATGAAATGGAATGGAAACATTCCGCTACAGGTTTTTCGCAAAATGATATTCGACGAAATGTTGTACAATCATGGTGAATATTATTATCCGCTTTCTGGCTATGCAATGAGGGGACAGGGGAGTTGTTTTCTACTTTACTGTGAGGAAAAATTGTAAATTTGTATATTAAACTACCCATTCCTGGTAACTAATAAGCATTAACATAAGCAGCAAATCAGCGTATCTGGCATTTTATACTGCACGTTGTTGTATGTTAGCTTTTTGACTGCATAGGTTTTGTAAATTGGCATCAAAAATTGTATTCAAATTTTTCGTGTCGGTAATTAGCTGTAAATTAGCATTGTCAGCACTATAAGAAGGTTATCAGTAAAGTAGCTGTATATTTTGCCAAAATAGCATTTAAGGCGACCTAAGGGGACATGAACGACTAAAAACTTTGAAAAAATCGTAATATTTTTATTTCAGATTTTGATTCTGCAGTCTTTTCCGCTTGTTTTGATACTAAATTTGTAATTATCCGACTACGGGAAGTGGCTGAAAAACGATCATACACATAAGCATTCCAGTGCGGCGGAATAAAACGCCGCTCCTGGAAAAACTATGAACAAAACAAAAAAAAAGTTTGTTCCAATACGTTGTGTAGTTTCTGAGAAAAAGGTATATAAAGTTTGAAAACCATGGTTTTTCAGGAGCGGCGTTTTATTCCGCCGAAGTTGTTCCACGCCGCACTGGAATGCTTATGTGTATGATCGTTTTTCGGCCACTTCCCGGTGTCGGATCAACATAAATTTAGTATCAAAATAAGCGGAAAAGACTACAGAATCCAAATCTGAAATAAAAAATCATAGGGGTTGTGAGCAAGACACGACCGCATATATAGGTGACGCAGGACTACGTAAGTCTCTTTGTAGTGATAGTGGCATGTATTCATGCTTCTAATCATTCGATTCTTCATGTATACATGCTATATGCAACGTATATACATGCTATATGCAACATATATACATGTTACATGCGTTGTATGTAACATTTATCAAAGTAGTAACATTGCATACGTTCAATTCTCAAAAGATTGTGCATTTGAAAACAATTTAACAAAATCAAGAACACAAACTATTGCTTTCCTGCTACCTTACTGAAATTAAAGATTGTTTTTATTATCCATATTTCCCACGTTGCAGGGATTTTACCAATTCAATCCTATTTTATCAACAGCACATCTTTTCACTACACTTCTAATGAAACGGCAGGCATGCGTAATCATACAGAGTCGTATTATAACCGAACACTACAGCTGTAGCACATTTTTCCAACACAGATATCAAATTCGCCGAGGTTTAATCGTCTCGCAGTATGAAATTGCGATCTGTTGGGACCAGGGCTTCGACCGATCCTTTTTTTCTACCGCAGTCACACCAACGCGCATTCAAGTTCACACCGTCCGTTAAGAGGTGGAATACGAACGCTATGCATAACACAACTGGCAGTTTGCTCAGTCAAACGCCGATCGCACGCAACAGAACGAACGCGCTCTAAAATTTTTTGACATTTTTGTTTCGATCAAGTTGCCTTTACCGTTTGGAGCAACGAATGACTGCAAAACAGTCAAATGACTGGCAATCACCACGCTAACGAAAAGCAACCGCACAATCGTATGATTCAATACTACAAAAAACAACCACTACATGTGCATGGAAGAAGTCGGTCGGATTCCGTCCAATACAAACGAATATTTTGCTTGCGTCGGACCGACGTCCGGGTGACAAACTATTACTGTGAGCAGACGATTTGGAGACAAAAAGAGAAACGAAAAAATACGTCACCGTATGCTTCCAGTCAGTTTGCAGTTTATATTCTCAAAGCGCAAAGCAAAACGGGAGATCGACTGTTTGCTTTTGCTGAGATGCCGCATGAATTGTAAGACGGCAGCAGCGCAAGCGGGAGATTGACTGGATTCAAAAAACAGTCAAATGATCGTTCAAAAAGCGGAGTTTGAATGCGGAAAGTTCGCATTCACGGCAGTCACATTCAACTTGCGATCCCTTTTCAAGCCCTGGTTGGGACAACGTACTTGGGTCATTTTTTCTGGAACACTTCCCTAACACAGACATCAAATTGGATTGGTTTAATCGCGTTCGTAAGAAATCTGTTGGCACGAGGGGGCTTTGTCGCTCTCTCTGGCGTACTTCCCAAGCAAGGACATCAAAATGGTCTAGGCTGGACCGCGGTGTTAAAAAAACTTGTTGAAATGGGGAAACTTTGTCATTTATTTTGGCTTACTTCCCAAGCACAGATATCAAATTGGTATAGGTTTAGATCATCGTAAAGAATCTTCCAACCAATCACGAAGCGAGAATTCCTGTAAAACATAGGTTCATTATTTTCAATTTTTCAATAGTTCAACATCAAGAATCCATATTTTTCTTCATTTGGGTCAATTCTTAGAAGATTTTCCGATCGATTGGTGTAAGAATATTGAAAACCGATCGGAAAACCGCTGAGCTATTAACGGTCAAAACCTTTCATTTTTCGTGACGCTCGTATTTTTCGATTTTTTGGAATGACACCCTATCTCAAAACTTGCCGTAAGACGTAGTCCTACGTCAAAAATAATGATTTTTTCAAAAATTTTAGTCGTTCATGTCCCCTTAAATGCTTATTGGCCTACATTTGAATAGCATTGGTGATGCTTATTGGTTACCTGGGATGCTTTCATAGTTACGTAACTGCCAAAATGAATTATCTAAGGTTGAACTCCTCACAAACTTGCAAAACTCGAGATTGTTGCAAATTATTTATGTACAACACAGGTTAATTTGTGGCAATTTAGGATTGGGCGATGCCGTATCGATACCCGCGATATCGATACTCGAAGGCCGATATTTCGATGTATTTCATCGATACTTACGACGTCGATATTATGCTAAATCGATAATTTCATCCCGATACTGTTCTGATAAAGCGGGATATGCAGCTGAAAAAATATAGACTAAAACTAGGTCAGAAAATGCTCAAAAAAACAAAATTTTTAGGATTTTTTCTCGCACTGTTTTCTTTTCAGGTAGCTACTAAGCTTAATTCTCAAATTTACTTCATTAGAAATGACCTCGACACAGCCGTTTTTATGCTAGACGACTTGAAACGAGCCGAACTGTGCCGATTTCGGTACAAGTGCCGAACTGCAAGATTTGTTAAATTTGTTATAATCTTAACGATCTGGCAACCGTGCGAGATGATTTTGACACCTGGCAGTGCTCCCATTTCATATGTAAAATTGAACCGGAGATGTGCCGCTTGATATCTTTGAAGTGCCACGGCACAATGTGCTGAGTGTCCGACCACTTGGAATTGACTCGTATGCAACACCTTGAACAATGTCACTTACATGTTTAACACTTATTGAATAGTAAGTGCGTACGATATGCGATTTTCAGCAATTCAAAACTGACCAGAGAGCACATAGAGTAGTATTGGGCGTTGAAGGCATAAAGATTTTCAAGCTTTTTACGCGCCATAATAGCGGTGAAAGTGGCAGAGGTGGGACAGAGATCGAGCAGAGCTAGAACCGGAAAGGAGCAACTCCCGGCGGAACTCTGCAGGAATGGCCAAGAACCGCCAGCAACGACACATCACTGGATGGTTTCAGGGGTTTGGGAGAGAGCTGCCGGATGAGTGGATTGAGGGTGTGGTTTGTCCCATCTACAGAAAGGGGGATCGGATAGATTGCTGCAATTACCGCAGCATAACGCTGGTCAAAGCCACCAACAGATTTTGTTACGTCGTCTATCCCCGGTGGCTGGAGAGTTCGTAGGGTAGTACCAGGTGGGCTTTTGAAGGCCCGTGCTACTACGGATCAAATTTTTACTCTTCGGCATGTCATCTAGATGTGTCGGGAGTACAACCCATCATATTTTTGTGGATTCCAGGACAGCATACGATTCAGTCGGGCGTGAACAGCTGTGATGCGGTTTTCCGTACAAAGCGACGTGTCCGAAATAGAGATGTACTGGAGCGAGTGATGTGTTGCGTGCGTGTTTTGGGGGCACTCTCTTTGCTCAACTTGTTTTTATTGATTAATTTTTATGAATCCCTTTTTTTGAGTAGCATTTCCTAATCCCAGAATGCCGCCTTAAATAGTATCGATAAATCTAATATCGATGCTTCACGAGCGATATATCGACGGTATCGATAAAGCGGCGGATTTGATATTGATATTCAATTATCGATACTTTCGGGAATTTTGCCCAATCCTAGTGGTAGTACGAAGTTTGTCGGGTCAGCTAGTCATTATATAAAGCCAAGTGTCCACTATAGAGTTTTTAGGTAGAGCTAGAGAAAAATCTTACGTAGAGATGGGTAGGGTAGTGTATAGGGTATTCTAGACCCCATCAGCAGGTGTACATAATTTGGACACTTCCATTTGATTTTGCTGTAAGTGTCCAAATTATGTACAGCTGCTGATGGGATCCAAAATACGTTGGTTACCGTACAACTCTATGAGAGAGTTCTCTACTCCAGAAAACTCTGCAGTGTATAGGTACACGTTCGTTTTGTTTTTGGTAGAGCTCTACATATACTCTATGCTGTATCTAACCTGCTCTATCTAGCTCTATCTACTATAGAAAACTCGGGAGAGAACGATCTCGATTTTGAAAATATTTCGTAATATAATTTTTGTTGATGCAGTCGATATAAACATATCGCGCATACGTAACGTATACGCGCGTAGAATAGATGATTTTAAGTGGACCTAGTCGAATTCTGATCTTGAGTGGGCCTATCTTTAAATAAGAAATTTAGGATATATCCATCAAGTTTTTGTACTGTATTTTACTTTTATGTTTATCTTTAATCATTTATGAACGTAAATATACTTAAATTAAATTAAAATTATAGCAAAAACCACTTTATTGCCGCGTATTTAAAAGTACCTGTTTTTCAGCGTGTTGGCAGTCACCATAGAGTATTTTCAAACTGTTACTACCCGGAATCCTTCTGGTTTGAAATAAAACAATACTCTTAAAATGATGCTAAAATATGTGTAGTTTCAATTTAGGTATTTAAGAGATAATTATAATAGACCGTTGAATTTTTATTAAAAGATGTGGCTTTTCGGTCTCGAGTTTTTTACGAAAACTTTATTTTACGTTCAGCTGACGTTTCGAAGAACTATGCCTTCATCTTCGGAGCAACTATTGTTATAAAACATTACAATTATTTAAACAATCTTCATCATTACACATAATTACTTACAACGTTGATAATTGTTTTCTTAGTCAAGTGTTTAAACATGAAAGTGTTATTTTTGTTTAACCCTCTATACTGAAAGCATAACAAATGGACGAAAACGGATTTTTTACAAACTAACTATTGTATTGGCTAACTTAAAATTCCAACTTACACTATAACCGTCTACGCACATCACAACCAGATCGATTATTCCAATATGAATTTTCTAATATGCTGCTGTAAACGAAGCTTCTGTATTTAATTTGAGAGACGGAGAGAAAGAGAGTAAAAAATTAGACGATTACTGAGCAAGTGAATGCAAAATACCCGAATATGCCACATTTAAATTATTCGTATCAGTTCTAAAATTTATTGTAAGTTGGTCCGTAAATATATGGCACATTTCAAGTATTTGCAGTGCTTGAACTCGATTGTCTTGATTTAAAATCGTTACTTTAGACAGATCAAAATTATGATCATTATCTATCATGTGTACCATCAGCGCCGTCTTTTTGAACTCATCTTTTTGGTTACTCTCCGCACTGCCCGACGCATTAAACTCTTGATATCGTTTCATAAGTGAACGATGACCAGACAAACGTTGTTTGAGTTGTTGTGTTGTTAACCCAATGTATGCACTGTCGCAGTCTATGCAAGGTATGCGATAGATTACATTGCGCTTAAAAAGTTTTGGAGTCGGATCTTTTAATTTTGAAAATAAAACTGAATTTGTTTTCGCGCACTTAAAACCCAATTTAACGTTTTTAAAGTTTCTGCGTATTATTCTTGCAAGTGCGGGAGTTAGAGACTCAACGTGATGAAGAGATCGATAAACTTGTGGTGTATTCTCAGTAGCAGCACCACTATTTTCATTTCCATTTGCCACTCTGTTCATCAAGCGGTTGACGAGAGCGATCGGGTAATTGTTTTTAACCAAATACTCACGCACCGTTTTCTTCTTCTCTGCTAGCGGTTTGCATGTTGATAAGCGAAAAACTCGACTTATGAAACCGCTGGCCGTGTTAAGCTTCTGTGTTAGTGGATGTAACGAAAGATAATTTAAAATTCGTCCCGAAGAAACGGATTTCATGTACCAGTCGGTGACGATTTTTTGTTCCTCGGTTCTTATTAGAATCATATCTAAATAGGGCAAACGGTTTTCGTTTTCAACTTCGCACGTGAACTGAATGTGCGAGTTGTACGCGTTGAGAGCGTTCTTAACATGTTCGATTTTGTTTAGGGGAACAGCGGCTATCAAATCGTCCACATATTTTTTAACAAATGGAATGGGAATATCGATCATCTTCAGCACATTGTCTAGTAGCGTTTCCATTACGAGGTCAGCAAGTGCCGGGGAGAGAGGATTCCCCATTGCAGTGCCTGCCAATTGCCGAAAGTACATGCCACGGAAGACGAAATAACTGGAGGAGAGATTAAATTCGATCAGTTTTATAAACAAGTCTATGTTTTTGATGGTTGTATTTTTCTCAATTGCACTCCAATTATTTCGCACCGCTTCAATTACCAAGTGTCTTGGTATACACGTAAACAAGCTGACGACATCGAATGACACCAGTACATATTCTGGTGGTAAGCTTACATTGTTTATGAATGAGCAAAATTCATATGAATTTCGCACATTGTATTTGTTCTGATCTATCGATTGTCGTAGTATGTTCGCCAGATATTTAGAGAGATCATAAGTTGGGCAATTAATGCATGATAGTATGACTCTGAGAGGGCTACCCGGCTTGTGTATTTTGGGTAGACCATAAATTCTGGGACAAGTAGCGTGATACGTGATCAACCTAGACTTGGTTTGTTGGTCGATCATTTTCTGATCGTACAGAGCATTCACCAGCTGGTTGTTTTTCGTTTGAATTTTGCTCGTGAGATCTGTATCGATCCGTTCGTATGTATTTACGTCGTCAACAAGGGATTGCATTTTAGACTCATATTCGTTTCTATTCATTATAACTGTTTTGTTTCCCTTGTCGGCCGGTAAAATACATACGTCCGGATTGTCGCGTACGAACCTGCTGCTAATGTGATATGCTTCTGTCAGAAAACGATTGACTTGATCGGAATACGGGTTGATTAAACCGTTTTTTCTTTTGTATATATAATTTTGCATGACATTGGCAAGTTGGTTACGGTATGCTGCCTGTAACGTTTCGTCAGGTTCAAGTTTAATAATCGATTCTAAGTCTGCAATAATTTTGAAATAAGGAATTTCGCGATTATTCTCAAAGGGTAGAGCGAATTTTGAACCATAACCTAACAAAATCATCGTTTCGTTTGGAAGCGCTACATCCGTATTATTGCATATAAAAGCTTCGTTTACAGTGAAATTAATCGGGTTTTCAACAGATTTTCTGATTAATAACCGTTGAAACTTGTTTTCAGTTCTGCGTTTTGCTAAAAGTCCCTGTCTACGCAGGTAAGCTTCTTGAGATTGGAAAAAACTGGTGTAAATGTGCGAGGGGGTTACCTGTGTGATTTGAGCGGTGTAAGAGGCTTTTGTTTCTTCCAGCTGTTTGATTTTGTGGTAGCTGTCTTTTATCTCGATGTTCGAAATCGTTCGTTTGAAGTTGTTAATCGCTCTTTCCAATTGTCCTCGGTATGGGCTGGCATCTTCTAATAGTCCATTGATGCAGCGGAAGGACTGTTGGATGTGTGACGGGCAAATACCAAATTTCTTGCACCGTTGGAGAAAACTTTTCCGGGTTAGTTGTGCGCTGAGCTTTTTAACTGAGTCTGCGTAGTGCTTGAGTAATCTGCGTTGCGATGGCGGAAGACTATTGTAGAAGGTGTTCGGAGATTCACTAGGCGCCATTGTCGTTGTATGATAATTATAATAGACCGTTGAATTTTTATTAAAAGATGTGGCTTTTCGGTCTCGAGTTTTTTACGAAAACTTTATTTTACGTTCAGCTGACGTTTCGAAGAACTATGCCTTCATCTTCGGAGCAACTATTGTTATAAAACATTACAATTATTTAAACAATCTTCATCATTACACATAATTACTTACAACGTTGATAATTGTTTTCTTAGTCAAGTGTTTAAACATGAAAGTGTTATTTTTGTTTAACCCTCTATACTGAAAGCATAACAAATGGACGAAAACGGATTTTTTACAAACTAACTATTGTATTGGCTAACTTAAAATTCCAACTTACACTATAACCGTCTACGCACATCACAACCAGATCGATTATTCCAATATGAATTTTCTAATATGCTGCTGTAAACGAAGCTTCTGTATTTAATTTGAGAGACGGAGAGAAAGAGAGTAAAAAATTAGACGATTACTGAGCAAGTGAATGCAAAATACCCGAATATGCCACATTTAAATTATTCGTATCAGTTCTAAAATTTATTGTAAGTTGGTCCGTAAATATATGGCACATTTCAAGTATTTGCAGTGCTTGAACTCGATTGTCTTGATTTAAAATCGTTACTTTAGACAGATCAAAATTATGATCATTATCTATCATGTGTACCATCAGCGCCGTCTTTTTGAACTCATCTTTTTGGTTACTCTCCGCACTGCCCGACGCATTAAACTCTTGATATCGTTTCATAAGTGAACGATGACCAGACAAACGTTGTTTGAGTTGTTGTGTTGTTAACCCAATGTATGCACTGTCGCAGTCTATGCAAGGTATGCGATAGATTACATTGCGCTTAAAAGGTTTTGGAGTCGGATCTTTTAATTTTGAAAATAAAACTGAATTTGTTTTCGCGCACTTAAAACCCAATTTAACGTTTTTAAAGTTTCTGCGTATTATTCTTGCAAGTGCGGGAGTTAGAGACTCAACGTGATGAAGAGATCGATAAACTTGTGGTGTATTCTCAGTAGCAGCACCACTATTTTCATTTCCATTTGCCACTCTGTTCATCAAGCGGTTGACGAGAGCGATCGGGTAATTGTTTTTAACCAAATACTCACGCACCGTTTTCTTCTTCTCTGCTAGCGGTTTGCATGTTGATAAGCGAAAAACTCGACTTATGAAACCGCTGGCCGTGTTAAGCTTCTGTGTTAGTGGATGTAACGAAAGATAATTTAAAATTCGTCCCGAAGAAACGGATTTCATGTACCAGTCGGTGACGATTTTTTGTTCCTCGGTTCTTATTAGAATCATATCTAAATAGGGCAAACGGTTTTCGTTTTCAACTTCGCACGTGAACTGAATGTGCGAGTTGTACGCGTTGAGAGCGTTCTTAACATGTTCGATTTTGTTTAGGGGAACAGCGGCTATCAAATCGTCCACATATTTTTTAACAAATGGAATGGGAATATCGATCATCTTCAGCACATTGTCTAGTAGCGTTTCCATTACGAGGTCAGCAAGTGCCGGGGAGAGAGGATTCCCCATTGCAGTGCCTGCCAATTGCCGAAAGTACATGCCACGGAAGACGAAATAATTGGAGGAGAGATTAAATTCGATCAGTTTTATAAACAAGTCTATGTTTTTGATGGTTGTATTTTTCTCAATTGCACTCCAATTATTTCGCACCGCTTCAATTACCAAGTGTCTTGGTATACACGTAAACAAGCTGACGACATCGAATGACACCAGTACATATTCTGGTGGTAAGCTTACATTGTTTATGAATGAGCAAAATTCATATGAATTTCGCACATTGTATTTGTTCTGATCTATCGATTGTCGTAGTATGTTCGCCAGATATTTAGAGAGATCATAAGTTGGGCAATTAATGCATGATAGTATGACTCTGAGAGGGCTACCCGGCTTGTGTATTTTGGGTAGACCATAAATTCTGGGACAAGTAGCGTGATACGTGATCAACCTAGACTTGGTTTGTTGGTCGATCATTTTCTGATCGTACAGAGCATTCACCAGCTGGTTGTTTTTCGTTTGAATTTTGCTCGTGAGATCTGTATCGATCCGTTCGTATGTATTTACGTCGTCAACAAGGGATTGCATTTTAGACTCATATTCGTTTCTATTCATTATAACTGTTTTGTTTCCCTTGTCGGCCGGTAAAATACATACGTCCGGATTGTCGCGTACGAACCTGCTGCTAATGTGATATGCTTCTGTCAGAAAACGATTGACTTGATCGGAATACGGGTTGATTAAACCGTTTTTTCTTTTGTATATATAATTTTGCATGACATTGGCAAGTTGGTTACGGTATGCTGCCTGTAACGTTTCGTCAGGTTCAAGTTTAATAATCGATTCTAAGTCTGCAATAATTTTGAAATAAGGAATTTCGCGATTATTCTCAAAGGGTAGAGCGAATTTTGAACCATAACCTAACAAAATCATCGTTTCGTTTGGAAGCGCTACATCCGTATTATTGCATATAAAAGCTTCGTTTACAGTGAAATTAATCGGGTTTTCAACAGATTTTCTGATTAATAACCGTTGAAACTTGTTTTCAGTTCTGCGTTTTGCTAAAAGTCCCTGTCTACGCAGGTAAGCTTCTTGAGATTGGAAAAAAAAAAAATTTAGATTGAGCAGCCCCTCGTTTCGACGGTCTGCTCCGAATTATGGTAGTTGAGTCGAAGTGAGAAAGAGTACCAACTTGTGGTACGTTTAGTAGATGTGAGTACTTGAGTGCCACTGAGTTGTTCGCCCACTGGAACTCGGAATAGGTTGGAAAGTTATGTGGGAGCGGGTGGTGGCGACGAGTACGCACCTCCCCAAGATGAGTTAACCCTTGTTCGGCAATTTTCCCAAAGAAAGAAGGAGGACTCGGGTTCGTTTCTGGCTTCAAGAGAAACGTTCGGTTGGATCCGAAACTTCGGATGCAAGAAACCAATACCTTAAATTGCATCGCGGTGTCTCCGTCGTTAACAAATAACTTCGGAAAAACGGACTTTCGTAAATGATTACGTAGTTCCGGTTAAGGTGTATTTTACGATGCCTCGCTGATCTGAGGGACAGAAAACTGTTACTCTGCCACTTTGTTCTAGACCGTGGAAGAGTTCGGCAGTGTTTAAAGTTTTCTTGCTTCGCGCCGCGTAGTGATTCAAAGGTATCACATGCCAGGGTAAATAGTTTAGTTAGTGATTCTCAATATAGTTTTTCTTTTAGATAGATTAGCTCGTTAATTCGTTTCTGGTGGCAGCTGTTTAGTGCAGATTTTTTCAAGTCGGAATATCGGGTGATCCGAATTCCTGTAAAAGGTATAGGAAGCGTTAAATAAGAATAACCTAGCGATCCTATCGAAGCGCTAACGTTGACTCGGACCACTACCTAGTGATGGTTAAGATGCGTCCAAGACTCTCCGTTGTGAACAACATTCGGTACCGACGCCAGCCTCGGTTATATCTCGCGCGGCTGAAGCAGCCAGACGTCGCCGCAAACTACGCGCATACACTCGAAGCTGCGCTGCCGGAAGAGGACGGGCTAGACGAAGCCCCTCTCGAGGACTGTTGAAATACTATCAAAACAGCCATCAGCAGTGTAGCGGAGAGCTCCATCGGGTATGTGGCCCGGAATCAGTGAAACGATTGGTTTGACGATGAATGTAGGAGGGTGATGGATGAGGAGAACGCTGCGCGGGCGGCCAAGATGCGCAGTGCCACACGTCAGAACGTGGAAAGACACAAACAGAAGAAGATGCAGCGAAACCAAATCTTTCGGGAGAAAAAGCGCAACCTGGAAGAGCAGGAATATGCAGAGTTGGAGCGGCTGCATCGTTCTCAGGAAACGCGGAAGTTCTACCAGAAACTAAACGGATCCCGCAAAGGCTTTGTGCCGCGAGCCGAAATGTGTCGGGATAAGGCTGGCAGTATTCTGACGGACGATCGTGAGGTGACGGATATGTGGAAGCAGCACTTCGACGAACACCTGAATGACGCCCAGGCGGAAAACCATGGCGGCGGGGAAAGCGATTTCGACGGTGCAGCAAACGGGGAAGAGGTGCCAGCCCCAACGATAGGCGAAGTTAAGAAGGTCATCATGCAGCTAAAGAACAACAAGTCAGCTGGAAAAGATGGCATCGGAGCGGAGCTTATTAAAATGGGTCCAGAAAAGCTGGCCGTTTGTCTGCACCGACTAATTGTTAGAATTTGGGTAACGGAACAGCTACCGGAGGAGTGGAAAGATGGGGTTATCTGCCCGATCTAAAAAAAGGGCGACAAGTTGGACTGTGAGAACTATCGAGCGATCACCATTCTCAATGCCGCTTATAAAGTGCTGTCCCAAATCATTTTCCGCCGTCTATCACCAATTTCGAATAGATTTGTGGGAACTTATCAAGCCGGCTTCGTCGAAGGTCGGTCTACTACGGATCAGATATTTACACTGCGGCAAATCCTCCAAAAGGGCCGTGAATACAGAGTTCCCACGCATCATTTATTCGTTGACTTCAAAGCCGCTTATGATACCATCGACCGGAAAGAGCTATGGTAAATCATGGACGAGAACAGCTTCCCCGGGAAGCTCATCAAACTGATTAAATCTACGATGGAAGGTACACAGTGCTGTGTTCGGATTTCGGGTGGATTGTCAAGTTCATTCGAATCACACAGAGGGCTTCGTCAAGGTGATGGTCTTTCATGCCTGCTGTTCAACATAGCGCTACAAGGTGTTATGAACCGAGCGGATATCAACACGCGGGGCACGATATTCAACAAATCTAGTCAATTTTTTTTTTGTCATGTTTATTTAAATTAATATTTACAATTCAAGAATAGCTTTTAGCGAGTTGGTGTCTATTACATTATTGCAGTCATTAAGAAAACATATGTAATTTGAAACTAGGTTTAGTATTTTGGTTTTGCTTATTCTCGATATTCTATTGAGTACTGGTTGTCTGCTTTGCCGATGACATGGATATTATCGGCAGAACATCTGTGGCGGTGGCCGAACAGTACACCAGACTAAAGCGTGAAGCAGAAAAGATTGGGTTAAAGGTAAATACGTCTAAAACAAAGTACATGCTGGCCAGCGGAACAGAGGCCGAACGACACCGCTTGGGCAGTAGTATATTGATCGGCGGCGATGAGTTTGAGGTAGTCGATGAATTTGTCTACCTTGGCTCACTGGTAACGGCGGACAATGATGCCAGCCGTGAGATTCGGAGGCGTATTATCAACGTTAGTCGTGCTTACAATGGGCTCCACAAGCAATTGCGGTCGAGCAGACTAAGTCCCCGTACAAAGTGGACCCTGTACAAGACGCTTATTAGACCGGTTGTTCTCTACGGGCATGAAACATGGACAATGCTCGAGGAGGACCTGCGAGTGCTCGGAGTCTTCGAACGACGAGTGCTAAGAACGATCTTCGGCGGCGTACAGGAGAACGGAGTATGGATGCGGAGATGAACCATGAACTCGCACAGCTCTATGGCGAACCCAGTATCCAGAAGGTGGCTAAAGCTGGACGGATGCGATGGGCAGGGCATGTTGCAAGAATGCCGGACAACTACCCTGCAAAGATGGTGTTCGCCTCAAATCCGGTAGGAACAAGACAACCAGGAGCGCAGCGAGCAAGATGGTTAGACCAGGTGGAGCGAGATCTGGCGGAGAGTACTCGGTGTCCGAGGAATTGGAGAGCGGTAGCCCTCAACCGAGTTACATAGAGAAATTTTGTTCAACAGGCTTTGTCTTAGGACGGCAAGCCACCTAAGTAAGTAAGTTAGTAAGTAAATAAGAAGAGTGCAAGTGGTTGTTAATGAGGTTAGTGAGGTTAATTCCGACATTACGATGTCGGCCGTATCTTTTGTGCAGGTAGAAAGTGCAGCAGACGCCATCGATGCGAGCTCCATCGGCCGTTCCCGTTCAACTGCAAGCCACGCCGTTATACCACGTCTAGTGTCAGAGTTTCCTGGTCATCCGTCAACCACGACCAGAAAAACGCCGTTCGCCACAAACCACGCGCGTTACCTGGAAGCCGCGCTCGGGTCAGCACGTTCCCGCATTCGCGGGACACCGAACATACCACGCGGATCGCAGCATTCACAGGAGGTATCACGTAAAACCATGGTAGTGAGTACAATTTTATTCTTTTGTCATGCGCATGTACAAAATTTCCCCCTCCGCATATATTCGTCCGGCGTCGCTAAGACCGGCCGGTTCAGTGCACTGACCGTCTCGGAAAATCCCTGCTAACTCATAAAGTGAGAGACGAGAGTTCGAGACCACCACCCCAGTGACAAACGAACTTTTTTATGCTAAAATCCTAGGTCAGCGATGCTGTCGCTCACGCACTCAATCCCACGCAAAAACGAGCTGTAACTCGAGATAGGCCCTAAACAAACGCTTAGCATAGATGAGCGGATAGCCGCGAGAAATAAAGCAAGTGAAGTTGCATAATTCTGGTACCAAGTGAAGTTGCATAATTTCGTAGGGGGTTAGTAGATAGGCCTGAGTTCGAGACCCGTGAAAACCGTTACTGGATGCATCTTTTTTTTCCTTGTTCTGATGAATAAAATTATGTACGTACAAACCAAATACAATTAAAAGTCTATTAGGAAGCTATTTTTGAGTTATTATTCAGTTAAACGATTTTGCCCTTCGGTTACCGTTTTCAGAGTATATTTTTGCATTGTGATATTTTGGGTTGGGCTGACTTGGAGTTTTCAGCCTGCACTGTTGGTCTCTAAAGCGTTCGATGAGTAAGTTGACAAGGAACAGGCCCTGTGATGATAATAGACAAGTAAGTTTTACTTAGCCACCCTGCTAGCTTTTTTTGAGTAACGGTCGGCTGGCGCCGCCGAGTTTTTTAGTCTTTGGTGGATTGCTGAGGTAATTTCCGGTACAGTAGAACCATCTTCGAACCGAAAGTCAGAAACAAACTGAGCCCGCCCGTAGGAGTGGTCTCAATTAGCTGGGCAAACCCAACAAGGTGGATAGTCTCTTTTGGGAGTGGCGCCTAAGCCATCCGCTCACTTTTGCATGACGTTCCGGTTCCAACTGTCCCGGGTTACAATTGGTGCCCAACGAGATTTGGCCTTATTTTGAATAGATTATACTTGTTCTTTGGAATATTTTTAGTTTTTGGAAAACATTGTTTTAGTTTTTTTTTTCTTTGAAATAACTAGTTTATATTATAATTTCTTTCAATATAAAGATTGAAAACTACAATTTAAGTTGTACATGCTATACATCATTACTCTTAGATTTAGTTTATTATAATTTTCCTTTCACACTATTTACATAATTACAATTTCAAGTACTCTTATACCAAATCATTCTATTAAATAGCAAGATTTTCGAGTGTATATTTTAAAATGGAGAGGTTTCCCTATGCTGAACATCTAAACTCAGAAGAAGTAGATTATGAACTTTTTATACGCGGAAATTTGAATGGATCAGTTAACGAACTTGACCTTGCTGGCAAACAAAGACTTTTGAGAACTCTGTTTAAAATAGATTTGAAAGAGGGTAAAAATTATCGTTCACCGTACAATATTTCAGAGGAATTTCCTCATATATCAGAATGGGTGGCCGATTTGGCCAGGTCATTGGCCCGAATAGGCGTCGAACCAAGGTTAGAATCACGGTTATTACACTATTGGTACCGTACGAAACGTTGTAAAGCGGAAACGGAAGATCAGAAGAAGATGAGGAGAGAGTTAGTGCGTCGTATCGAAGACTGTATGAAGGATCACAAAATTAGTATGCCATCCATATTGGACAAAGAGCGCATCAACGACGTGCTTAATAATTCGGAGTTAGCAACAGGTGGTAGCGTGCATGGAAAACAGACACATGACGATGAGCGGAAAAAACCGATAACATTCGGAAAGATACAGGAGCAATTCCAAAGCGCCCTGAGATACTAACGAGTACTCCACAAACGAAGGAGAGCACGGAAATGGAACTGAAGATGAACCATATGGAAAGAATGCTGACGAGCCTAATGTTGATGGTTGATAATAATGGACCGCAAGTGGTAAAAAAGCGTAAAGAGACGATATTCGGGGGAAACTCACAACGGGACAGCCCGTCGTCTAGTGAAGAAGAGAGAGAAAGCAGGCATAACGAACGACTCAGCAGAAGGCGCCGAAATAGGTCAGACAATCTAGGTAGACGTGGAAACAGCGAAAGTGATTCAGATGAGCATAGAGGATACAACCACAGATCATCCAGTTCTAGTCGTGAAGGCGATCGACGTACTAGGGATGGACACCATACACGCCGCCAGTATCGGCGAGGACACGAAACAGGAAGACGAGATCAGCAATACCGAGTTGAAAAATGGAAATTGAGGTTCACGGGAGACTCAACATCAATAAGCGTAGAAAACTTCCTCTATAAGCTGAATAAAATAGCGCAGAGAGGTGTTTCCGAGCGACAGCTTTTAAGAGATGTACACCTACTACTGGAGGGACAGGCATCGGACTGGTTTTTGACTTTCGTAGACGATTTTGACACGTGGAAGGACTTTGAGAAATTAATTAAATATCGGTTTGGAAATCCGAATCAGGATCAAGGCATCCGCCAAAAGATTCAGGATAGAAAACAGCAACGCGGAGAATCCTTCATCGCGTTTGTGACTGAGATAGAAAAACTCAATCGCATGCTTTCGAAACCGTTATCCAAAAACAGGAAGTTCGAAGTATTATGGGATAACATGAGACTGTATTACCGATATCTTCGATTGTGGAAGTGAAAGATCTGCAACATCTAATGAAACTAAACTACCGTATCGACGCAGCGGACCCTAACCTACAGCAGAGTTGGGAAACTCAGCCAAGACGGTCGGTAAATAATGTTGAAGTTGAAGAGAGTGACGTCGAGTATGATGAGATGCCGCATATAAATGCTATCAAAATGCAACAGTGTAAGGAACTACGAAGGAAACAGATGAACCACTCAAACTCGCCAATACAATCTAACGCAATACCAAGATTCAACAATCCTCTGGAACATGAGGACACGAACGCGCAAGTAAAACGAACGTGGGTCTGCTGGAATTGCCAACAAGTGGGGCACAGTTGGAGTAATTGCCCTAGACCGAGAGTAATCTTTTGCTATGGGTGTGGGAACCTGGGAAAAACGATTCGATCATGTGAACGTTGCTCAACAGCTAACCGCCCACCGGCACACAGCAACCAGTAGGGAAACTATTAGTGGGATGGAAAAACGGGAATGCAACCGTTCCAGAACGCATACTAATTCCTGAAGCGAAGAAAACAGAAATTGAATTCGATCCGTTAGTACGGATCCACCAAATACGAATTAGCGTCAGCAAGTGCCCACACATCCGAATAAAAGTATTTGATACAGAAATAGATGCATTACTCGACTCTGGAGCAGATGTAAGCGTTCGACAGACCTTGCGCACCAGTATGGACTAGAGATCCTTCCAGCTGCCGTCCGCGTCAGCACGGCTGATGGAACAGAATACAAGTGTTTGGGCTATCTCAATCTCCCATTCACGTATAAAAATAAAATAAAAGTGGTACCCACTATTATCGTCCCGGAATTGTCCAGACCTTTGATTCTGGGTACAGATTTCTGGGAGAAATTTGGAATTACTCTTATGATTGACATAGGAAATGGATCGGAGAAAATAGAAACAACAAAAGCAGACATAAATGCCTTACTCTGTTTCAGCATTGAACCGACAGACGAATGCTTAAAAATAGAGGACAAAGAACCAGATGAAACCTTAGCTGTCCCCACAATGGATAACGCACCAGAACCAGTCCCAGAGAGTATAGAAACGGAGCACGAGTTGACGGAACAACAACGAGCGGAACTGGTTTGTGTGATAAAGCAAATGGAATTTACAAGTCCAGGTAAGCTGGGACGTACGAATTGGATTGAACACGAAATTGTTCTCAAAGAGGACGCCAAACCATGAAACCAACCGGTGTACAAGTGTTCACCGTATATCCAACAAGAAATAGATGCGGAAATAGAGCGATTCAAGAGTTTGGATGCAATCGAAGAATGCTATAGTGAGTGGACGAATCCACTGGTTCCAGTAAGAAGGGCAAACGGGAAGATAAGAGTCTGTCTGGACTCCAGACGGATAAACGCGATGACTGTAAAGGATGCATATCCGATGCAAAATATACAGGACATCTTTCACTGCTTAGGACGGGCTAAGTACTATTCAATAATAGTATAGAAGGACGCCTACTTCCAGATACCTCTGAAGGAAGAGAGTAGGAACTATACAGCATTTCGAACGCCCAAAGGACTATTTCGATTTAAAGTATCTCCTTTTGGTTTGACCAATGTGTCGGGTAATGAACAAAATAATTGGATTCGATCTCCAACCATTTGTTTTCGTTTACCTTGATGACATTGTCATCACAACGGAAACACTTGAAGAACATCTAGGACTTTTAAAAATAGTTGCGACTAGACTGAAAAATGCAAGGTTGACAATTTCTCTAGAGAAGTCGAGGTTTTGTAGGAAACCTGGGCTACCTATTGACTGAAAAAGGTGTTTCAATTGACCAATCCAGAATTCAACCGATACTGAACTACGCTCGTCCAAGGTCAGTAAAGGATATTCGTCGCCTAATGGGCTTAACGGGATTTAGGGCTGTCGGTATTGGGCGCTTTTGGTGAAAACCGGTATTTCGGTATTGGCGTAGAAAATACCGGTAATACCGGTAAAAAACCGGTATTGGCAGATTATTCGAAATCAAGAGAAATGTCGATGTTTTTCAATAAATCTTTTCTTTTTGAAACTTTAGCTTCAGTATTGTTGCTTAGAAAAGTAGAATTTAAGCAGATATAATACTCTTAGCAATTTAGTTGCCTTACTAGAACGAATTTTATTGCCAACACTTCCATTGAAAAAACTTCCGCTATCATCGATGTCTGGCGAACGGCTCTAAGCACATCAGGAATTTTCCTTCCATTGCTTCAAATTTATAGTAGGGAAACCCACCTTTATTATTTACTAAATATCTTGTATTGTAGCTTCCAGCATAATTAATACCCCGGTCTCCTACAGCATCTCAACAATTTTTTCTCTATCCCCAAACCGGAACTCCTGCAAAACGTCATCCTCTTCATCATCGTTCTCAAATACCTTCTCTTCTTTGTTATCAAATCCCCTATCCGAAGATAGTGAGACGCAGATTTCATCTCCTTGTTTAATCATTGTATGACTCAAAAGACTTGAAAAATATTCCAAATTCTATTCGCTTTCATACTGAAGCGACTTGTTTCATTTGTTGAACAGAACGTTTCAAGCAAGTTTCAGCTGAAGCTACTGACTATGTCAAATGACGACGATTAAAAGTCAGGCACCATTTGTCGATGTTGTGTAGATTAATCATAATATGCGTTAAATTGTAGGAAATGTTACTCAAAATCAATTCAATTGCATTCAAAGTCTAGGCTGACCTTTTTCTGACTATTTGATAGAGAAATACAAATGAAACTTTAAAATCGGTCGTCATGATGAAGTGAAAATCGTTTCAATGACGCTGATTGAAGTCAGTTTTGAAACGAAGCGGCGCTGCTTCTGTTAAAACTGAAGCTTGATTACTTCATTGTTGAATAACAATTTACTATTGTATGTGACGTTTCTGGGCCCTGATCTTGTTTCCTAAATTCGTTATTTGAGAGCTTCGAATAATTTGGCGGCTTTTGAATATCAAGTTGTTCAAAAATAAATTGAAACGCAACGTCTGGCTCATACAATAAAACATTTTTACAGCAAAGTTACTCTACTGTACCTTAAACGGGTTCAAGAGCTATAATTATTTGGCCCACAATTTCACTCTCTTCACTGCTAGTAGTCGAAGAATCTCGTCGGCATTAACACCAAGTTGTTTTTCTAAGAGTATATTTTCTTTTATTAAATTTAGTTCTTATTCCAATAAGGAATTGGAAAAAACAAGCAGATTAGAAAATACCGGTTTTTTGCTTTTCCGGTATTTCGGTATCCAAAAATTGGCCGGTATTACCGGTTTCGGTACTACCGGTACTACCGGTTAGACAGCCCTAGCGGGATTCTATCAACGTTTTATTGCCGACTACAGTAGAATAACTGCCCCGATTACCGACCTCTTGAAAAAAGGGAAAAAGAAATTTGCTAGGACTGAAGAGGCTGAAGCAGCATTCAACGAACTGAAATCAGTATTAACTTCGGCCCCAGTATTAGCGAACCCCGATTTTAGTAAACCTTTTACTATCGAATCGGATGCATCCGAAAATGCAGTAAGAGCAGCCTTGGTACAGGAACAGGATGGGGAAACTAGAGTGGTAGGATTTTTTAGCAAAAAGCTCAGCTGCACGCAGCGGAAATATTCTGCGGTCGAGAAAGAGTGCCTGGGTGTTTTATTGGCAGTGGACAACTTTCGTCATTATGTCGAGGGAACGCGGTTCAAGGTCGTAACGGACGCGATAAGCCTTTTATGGTTGTTCAAGTTCGGAGCAGAGTCGGGAAACTCGAAGCTGCTAAGATGGGCCTTGAGAATTCAATCTTATGATATTCAATTAGAATATCGAAAGGGCAAGAACAATATTACGGCTGATTGTATTTCAAGGTCAATCGAAGTCGTAAAGGTAACTCAGCCAGATCAGGCCTATGATGATGTAGTGACCCAAATAGTTGCTGATCCTGTGAAATATGCTGACTACCGCGTCATAGATGGGAAAATATGGAAATTAGGATTGGGCGATACCGTATCGATACCCGCGATATCGATACTCGAAGGCCGATATTTCGATATATTTCATCGATACTTACGACGTCGATATTATGCTAAATCGATAATTTCATCCCGATACTGTTCTGATAAAGCGGGATATGCAGCTGAAAAAATATAGACTAAAACTAGGTCAGAAAATGCTCAAAAAAACAAAATTTTTAGGATTTTTTCTCGCACTGTTTTCTTTTCAGGTAGCTACTAAGCTTAATTCTCAAATTTACTTCATTAGAAATGACCTCGACACAGCCGTTTTTATGCTAGACGACTTGAAACGAGCCGAACTGTGCCGATTTCGGTACAAGTGCCGAACTGCAAGATTTGTTAAATTTGTTATAATCTTAACGATCTGGCAACCGTGCGAGATGATTTTGACACCTGGCAGTGCTCCCATTTCATATGTAAAATTGAACCGGAGATGTGCCGCTTGATATCTTTGAAGTGCCACGGCACAATGTGCTGAGTGTCCGACCACTTGGAATTGACTCGTATGCAACACCTTGAACAATGTCACTTACATGTTTAACACTTATTGAACAGTAAGTGCGTACGATATGCGATTTTCAGCAATTCAAAACTGACCAGAGAGCACATAGAGTAGTATTGGGCGTTGAAGGCATAAAGATTTTCAAGCTTTTTACGCGCCATAATAGCGGTGAAAGTGGCAGAGGTGGGACAGAGATCGAGCAGAGCTAGAACCGGAAAGGAGCAACTCCCGGCGGAACTCTGCAGGAATGGCCAAGAACCGCCAGCAACGACACATCACTGGATGGTTTCAGGGGTTTGGGAGAGAGCTGCCGGATGAGTGGATTGAGGGTGTGGTTTGTCCCATCTACAGAAAGGGGGATCGGATAGATTGCTGCAATTACCGCAGCATAACGCTGGTCAAAGCCACCAACAGATTTTGTTACGTCGTCTATCCCCGGTGGCTGGAGAGTTCGTAGGGTAGTACCAGGTGGGCTTTTGAAGGCCCGTGCTACTACGGATCAAATTTTTACTCTTCGGCATGTCATCTAGATGTGTCGGGAGTACAACCCATCATATTTTTGTGGATTCCAGGACAGCATACGATTCAGTCGGGCGTGAACAGCTGTGATGCGGTTTTCCGTACAAAGCGACGTGTCCGAAATTTTTTTTTTTTAAATAGTGATGGCCCTTGACCTCTTGGTCCTGCCTCCACCCCATACGCCTCTTTGGAGTGGGAGGGACGACATATCTTTTGGATATTTTGAAATCCCGTTTCTTTATCATTTGCGCTCAAATTCTCATCTCATGCTCTTTTGTTTCTAATCGGTCTGACTTGTTGCGTCGCTCTCCCGCGTATGTCCATCACAGTATTGCTACTCACAATAACCACAATCATTATGCCTACTACTGTTCATATTTTACCTGTCTCACCTTTGCAAGCAACAGGAAACGGTTCTGCCTTAGCAGACTAACTTTCCTTGACCTTAGCCAACTCACCAGTATCATTATCGCCTTCAGCGTAGTTACTCTTTCTTCTACACAATTTCCTCCATTTAGGCACGCACCTAGCGAGACGTGAACCGATTAGGAAGCATCTAACGCCATGACTCATGCCCCGTCACAGCCACCCTCGTAGGGTTTAATGCGTATCTGCCTAAAATATTACGTTAAATGACCTGCTTTTATCAAATTTAAACATTCTCTCTTGAACATCGTCAGATTTGTTTCTGTCTTTAGTGTTCCAGGTAAGTTATTAAAGGCTTTAAAACCTTTAAAGAACAACGAATTTTGCGTTGATGCCATTGTGTATCTTGGCAGACGAATATCAGGCGCCCTCCTTGTGTTATACGAATGTACGTCTGAGCCATATTTCACGTTTTCCGTTAGGTAGTGTGGAGTAAGACCGTTCTTTATCTTAAAAACTAACACAAGTGTACAGTACAAAACTCTCTGCTCAACAGACAACCACTGCATACACTGTCTCATTGCAAGTATCGGTGTTAACCTATCACAGCCAAGAATGAGACGCATTACCTTGTTTTGAATCAGTTGCATTCTTCTTTTCTGCTGTTTGTTTGCCAAAAATAGAATTGACGCACAATATTCAAAATGTGGGGCCACTATTGCTTTATATAACATTATCTTGTTTTCTGTAGTTAGATTGCTATGAACTCGACAAAGTACCCCGAATTTCTGTGCCGCCTTTTTTACCGTATAGTCTATATGTTCATTGAAGTTCAGTTTTTCGTCCACCATTACGCCGAGATATTTCATTACCTTTACGCGTTCTATGTCTTCTCCGTCAATACTAAGTGATTCCTCGCGTCCATTCCTTTGTTTGTTAGTGATCAACATGCATTTTGTTTTCTTTATATTTAACATTAACTTCTTTTCTTTGAGCCACTCCACTATTTTGCTAATGTCTGTTCTTATCAAGGTGTATGCTTCTTGGATGCTGTCTGCAATAACGAACATCACTGTATCATCCGCAAACAGGTTCACGTCAGCAACGGTTATCGTCTCTTTTATGTCGTTTACATACAATATAAATAGTAATGGTCCTAGCACACTGCCTTGCGGAACACCAAGTTTAACATCGACTGGCTCGGACACCACTCCATTGTATATTGTCATTTGGTGCCTAGTTGTTAAGTAACTTTCAAACCAGCTGAGAACCGTACCTTCTAATCCAATTTTCCTTAGCACTCTTGTCAGTTTCGTTCTATCAATGGTTTCAAATGCTCGCTTCAGATCCAAGAACACAGCCAAAATAACCTTTTTGTCCTCTATTGCTTGTTTCCATTTATATAGCAATATATTAAGTGATGTTTCACACGAGTGCTTCTTTCGAAAGCCGGATTGTTCGTTGAGCAGTATATCATTTTCGTCCAGAAATTCATCTAATTGTTCCTTCACGACTACTTCCAATACCTTCTCATATAATGGTAACATGTTTATCGGTCGTCGATCTGCGGGATTTTTCGAATTAGAAACTTTCGGAAGCGGTACAATTAGTGATGTTTTCCACGCACTAGGAAACTCCCCTTGTGCTAGCGATTTGTTTACTATTGACAGTAGTGGGTTTTTTATAACTTCAAAAGCATCCCACATAACGCGTGTGTTCACGTTTTTCACGCCGCCACACACTTTCAGGTTCTCAACAATCTTTATCAGTTTAGCCATCGAAACCTGATGAAATACTCCCCAATGCCGGTTTGTCGGTCTGTTGTCATTGCATCTAGTAGCACTCGATACTGGAATACTGTCATGCAATTCGATCACGCTATTCACGAAGTATCTATTAAGTTTATTTGCAATAATTTCGTTTGATAATTTTGGCTCATTGATATCAAAGACAACAGTTGGATGGCTACTAGAGGGTTTAATTAGCTTCTTCAAAGTTTTCCATAACTTTTTCGAGTCGCCTCGACAGGATTCAATCTCATTTTGTATGATTCTTCGCTTGGATTGCTTTATTGCCGCTACATACCGGTTTCTCATTCGCTTATATTCGTTCCAATGTCGTAACTGTCCAGTCCTTCTAGACTTCACTAAGGCCTGGTCGCGATCGGTTTTCAATTTGGCTAGTTCAGCTGTATACCACTCACATTGATTAGATACGATTACTTCCTTTTCTCGAATCATGCTTGCCACACTTTGTTCAAGAGAATCGCTAAGGTTACTAGCTGCATAGTTCATATCCGAAATCCCTTCGAAATTTTCTAACCGTCTTCGTAAATCATGATGAAGCTCTCCTTTAGAGTAGTTTCTCCACGACGTTACCTTTAGTTTGGCCGGGGACTCAATTTCGCTTTGAATATGCATTCGGACCACCCCAATAGTTTCATGATCAGACATTTTATCATCGACCAATTCTATAGCAATATGATTATAACTATTAGTGAATACTAAGTCGATCATCGTACTACTTCGCATATTTCTTCTAGTGACAAAATTTACTATTTGGTTTAGCGCTACTGATTCTATAACATGTTTCAATTCTCGTCTATCATTATCCTTTAGCCAATCAATATTAAAATCTCCGACTAAGATCATTTGCTTTGATTCATCAATAATTTTGGGCAACCAAGTATGTTCAAAATAATTTAAAAACGATGCATCTCCAGCATTTGGCGAGTGATAGACACCTGCATAAATACCTGCCATTTCTCCTCGAAGTACATTAATACTTAAAAACCAATTTCCAGATTCTGATTCATTGGAAATTACTTTCCAAATTAGTCGTTTACTTACGTAAAATGACACTCCACCCGTATGGCTGGAGTGTGATAGACAGTTTATCATATCATATCCACTTATCTCAAGCTGTGTAATATCGTGATTTTGTGTCAAATGAGTTTCGGATAAGATGACGATTTTTGGATTACGCTGCTGAACTATCAATCTCAATTCATCAATATGACTGCAAATCGCAACATTTGCATATATCACTTCGATACCTGATTGCTATATACTGTAGTCTATGGTTTTCTTCTTTTTATTCTTAAGATTTTCATAAACAGGACATTTTTCACTCCATGCCGCATGATTAATAGTAGCAGGATTTACGTTTTTAATTTTAGCACAATTCGCACATCTGAGCAATGTAGATTCACACTGTTTGACGGAATGGGAACCGGCGCACCGTGGACATATTTCTTTATTTTCTGTACATTCTGCCCCTTTGTGATTATAGCCGCAGCATTTATAACATCTCAACACATCCAACCCATCGAATACTCGACAGCTATCCCAATTACACAATAATTTTCCTTGTGCCATAATTTTATGATACGTTACTGCATCCACTTCGAAAATCGCATCGTACTTTTGACGATTTCCTTTTGTCACGGCATAACATTTGCGTAATTTAAAATGGCTAATATCACTCATGATGGAATTGTCCTGAGCTAATGCTTCCTTAAGTTCTTTTTCGTTCATGTTATCACTCAAGTTAATCATTTTTACGGTAGGCTTAGGTGCCTCCGGTAATTCAATTTCACATATATCACCCATACACTTCGTCACTCTCATTTTTAATTCATTAGCTGACTCATCATTAAGAAGCTCCACTACCACTGCTCCATCATGCCGTTTTTTTACATCCTGAATACTCAAAGATTTTCTTTCGACCTTTTGCTTCAATATTTTACTGATATTCGTTTCGTCATTTTTCATTTTGGCTTTTATTACCAACTTAGGATTAGGCTTTACATTTTCATTTATTTTATCAACACTACCAGCACTACTAACTTGCACTCGTTTCGCATTTCGCTTGACAACATCCGCGAATGAATTTGTCATACTCGATTTCGGTGTTTCTTTCACAGTTTCTAAAACTTCCACAGAATTGCCGATCACAATATTCTCCCCTTGCTCCATCATTTTTCGCTTTTTTGCTGATCGTAGTACTCGACCAGATGTCGGGATTTCACTATGATCTTTATTTATCTTTTCAATCACAGATTTGGCGCATTCTTCTTTTACTATTTTCCTCACTTTCGATTCAAACTGATCCACGAAATCGAGCACACGCTGTAGCTCATTGACTTTCGACACTATTTCATTCATAGTTTCTTCAACCTTTGCTCTATTATCAAACACGTGCGAAGCAAGACAGATATCACACACATACACGGCATTTTTATTCTTCTGTAGCACATCTATCTCTTACTTTGAAATATCCAGACAAGACGTGTGCACATACTGGTTACAACGAGATAGAGATGTACTGGAGCGAGTGATGTGTTGCGTGCGTGTTTTGGGGGCACTCTCTTTGCTCAACTTGTTTTTATTGATTAATTTTTATGAATCCCTTTTTTTGAGTAGCATTTCCTAATCCCAGAATGCCGCCTTAAATATTATCGATAAATCTAATATCGATGCTTCACGAGCGATATATCGACGGTATCGATAAAGCGGCGGATTTGATATTGATATTCAATTATCGATACTTTCGGGAATTTTGCCCAATCCTAATGGAAATATGTACGTAATCTAGGTCGACAGACGGATCCGCGGTTTGCGTGGAAACAATTTCCCGAACCGGAGGAACGGAATGAAATCATTGAACAGAAGCATGATGTAGCCCACTTCGGGTTCGAAAAGACGTTAGCCTCTATTAACACTACGTTTGGCCCAAGATGAACGAACAGATACGGAAGTATTGTCGCGAATGGTATCGTTGCCAAATTAGCAAAGCCGGCAACAGTAATGTCACTCCACCAATAGGGTCGCAGAAACCAGTCGAATACCCGTGGCAGTTTGTGACACTGGATTACATTGGACCGTTACCTGCATCTGGTAGGAATCGATGCACATGTTTATTAGTCGCAACAGACGTATTTAGCAAATTCGTCCTCGTGCAACCCTTCCGTGATGCGACAGCAGGACCGCTAACGGAATTTGTAGAAAACATGATATTCCGATTATTCGGAATACCGGAAATAATACTGACCGACAATGGGACCCAATTCATCTCCAAAACGTTTAAAGACCTTCTGCAAAATTACTTTCTTTCTTTCTAAACCTAATATTTGACAAGCAGCATTCCTAAAGGTCCAATGTGCAAATGAGAGATTCTCTTTGCGACTCATCTCTTACGGTTATTACGGCGGCATAAATGCACTTGAATGCGTCTATTTTGCATGAAACGGTTACTGGTGTTATTGGAAAGCTTATCCTTTAGAATAATTGGGTTGCAATGTGTTTATGCCACCGTAATAAGCATAAGAGAAGAAACGCAAAGAGAATCTCTCATTTGCACATTGGACCTTTTGACATGTTGGTCGAGATTTCCATGTTTATCTGTAAGTAAAAAATAAAAAGGTTTGACAAAACGGGTCTTGTTTAAAAAGGAGGTACAACCATTAATCGTACCACTAATGGAGATATCAATCGGCACCAAATTTAAGATTTTTGCTTTCTGACCTAAAATGAACAATCTGATAAAATTTGGTTCAAATCCGTGAAAGTCGATTACACGGTTATCGGATACTGAGAACGGCTGGGCCTAAGAAACAGTTTATATAAGAATTTAGTTCTAGTAGTAGTATTTAGTATTTGACTCTGTCAGTTTTATGAAAATTACAAATTCAAATACAAATCACAAATAATATTTTAACTGAAAATGCCTATGTCAAATGACATATAAGATGGTATAACAAAGGTTCCTTTCACCACTAGGTGGATTAAATCGGGTTTACTATAACAAAGGTTTAAAAATTGGTCGAAAAACACGAAAGCGATCCGAGGCCCGGAGGGTCAAGTTACATATACCAATCGATAAAGTGTGTGTGTAATGATTTTTTCTATCGCCTGTTTCTCAGAGATGGCTGAACCGAATCGTTCGCTATTACTTTTGTTTGAAAGGTATTTTTGTCTAGTAGATCACTATTGAGTTGTTTCGTGATACGACGTTTCGTTTAAAAGTAATAAGCAGAAATGTGAAAACTACATGACATGGGTTTCTCCGGAACTACATGACCGATTTCAACGATCTTAGTATCAAATGAAAGCTCTTGTTAAAGCTTATTTTATTTATTAGAAATTTTTATTGAAAACAAACAAGTAGTTTAAAAATTAAGCTTAAAAAAGCTGTTTTGACAAGGTAATAGTTATCGCCTGTTTCTCAGAGCTGGCCAAACCGATTTATGCGTCATTAGTCTCATTTGAAAGGTAGTATATCCTAATAGATCACTAATGAATGATTTTTTGATTGGACGTTTAATTTGAAAGTTATGAGCAACCGTATACACCACACCAAAATTAACAATAATTTATAATGGTTTTAACTAAGATAATTTACCTAATTTCAATTATTTTAAAATCAAACGAGAGGTTTTGACACTAAGAATATATGTGCAAAATTTCATAAGAATTGGTTTTACCGGTCAAAAGATATTAACCCTCGAACACTCGCGCCAACTTTTGTAACACAGTTACTCGCGTGCACAATAGCCCCAAACCAAAGAAAACGTGCGTACTAGAGTTTTGATTGAGAAAACTTGGTTTTAAGTTTATCGAACGTTTGGAAGAGTTTCTAGAAATTGTAAGCTCTATCGTCTGGTGGAATTTAAATTTTGATTAATCCCCCTAAAAGTGAGATAAAAAAATTATTTTTCTTCAGTGTCAATATAACACATTAATGTATTCTGCAAAGTTATAGATCATATTATTACAAGAAATTTTACTGAAGACAATAACCTTCTATCTCTGCAGCGAAGTTAGAAAAATCTTATTTATTGTATATGAATTTGTAAAATCACTACACTTTGATCTTAGCCTTTAGGCCGAAAAGCGATGTTTTTTGTAAATTCAGTTTTTCTATTTTTGCTCTTTTTGTAATTGTTGTATGACTTTTTCATGTACTACAAAATTGTACAAATAGTAAAAATACACAACTTTGCTGAATATAGTATACCACTATGTTTGCTTGTTTAGGAACTGTGGAATTTTGATTATAAAAAATACCCTAATTTTGACTCCGAATTACTCGACTACCAGCAGACGGATACATTTTAAACATTTTACATTTGCTGATAGTTTTGCTGCAGACAGACACCATTTTTCAATATGAAGAAACAAGAGAAAATTCCAATTTGTGCCAAATTCTGGTACACCTCATATGCTGATTGCTTCGTTTCTGTGATGGCGGTTTATGCTGATCTATTTTCCCAACAATTTAAATTATTAATGCATTGAATAATTATGACATTTTGCTCATAAGAATCTACGTTAGTTAAACAACGATTTGTAACTTTATAACAATATGGCGTTGGAAAACCTACACGTGTGGTACAAAATACAACAGTGTGAGTAACCGAAGGTTAATAAAAATTGATGAAATTTATTCAAGAAATCTTTATTGATGTGAATCAAGTAGAATGGCATTACAGGAAATTATGCTAATAATGTAATGTATATACTGGACATGGACTGCACGAAGATACGAAAGTGAAAGGAAATTATGCATAGTTAAAAAACCTATAAACTAGACCTTTACTAGGCAATGAATATCTTAAAGAATGAGATAATAAATAGCCAGTAAGACCGTATAACAAAGGTTTCTTTCACCACTAGGTGGATTAAATCGGGTTTTTTTTCCTTGTTCTGATGAATAAAATTATGTACGTATAAACCAAATACAATTAAAAGTCTATTAGGAAGCTATTTTTAGGTTATTAGGCTTATACAAATTTGAAAAAAAGTTTATGTCCTGGTCTCAAAATATTGTTGAAGGGGGGGGCAAGAAAAAAATAATAACTTTAAACCTTCAATAACCAAGCAAAAGAGAAGAAACCAGCGTTTATTTTTCCATATTATTACAATTTTAATACAGATATTTTGTACAGTACTTTAATTTTAGTTCAAGCCTTTCAAACTTCGAAATTTTTCGATCCAAGCACATAAAGTAAGCATCCTGGTAGAGATGAACCAGTTTGATAATAGTGGAGTGCCACAGGATCACCTTAGAGAGCCACAAACGTATAACTTGACCTTCATTTGAATTTTGTTTTGAACGTCCGTGTCACTCGGTTAGTTACCTTGCTGTTTTTAATAATCGAAATCCGTGTCACTTACTAGTTCAGAACTCGGTAACCACGACATAGTATCGTAATCTAACCATAGTGTGAAAATGGCAGTCTAGGTCCCTGCCACTTTATTACGC
This sequence comes from Sabethes cyaneus, assembly GCF_943734655.1. Lineage (NCBI taxonomy): Eukaryota > Metazoa > Arthropoda > Insecta > Diptera > Culicidae > Sabethes > Sabethes cyaneus. The sequence continues at coordinate 117,514,007 of NC_071355.1, forward strand.
TTATGCTGTGCTATCGACATGTTTTAAGAAAACAAATCTCTGAAGCTATTCACGTTTCTTGGTCAACCTTTTAGTCATGAATATCAGGCCTCTCCTTAGCTGATGCCTCTTCTCCAACAATAACGTGTTTACCTTTGTATATTAAGGATGCACACCGTTTCGAAAATTTCAAGTTTCGAACAGTTCAGTGACATCCTGCATGCATGCATCCAATGAATGGTAAAAACTGTACCGTTGAGTTTTACGTTCCCTACCTTCAAAATTAGGGTAGCTACTTGGACATTACGGAGTAAAACGACCAATTTTGAGCCCCAAAAACCCGAAAAATTGTGTTTCTATTTTCATCTTATCTAGTACCTTTGACGGAAAAAAATAATCCCACTGAAATTCAAAAATCGGAGTATCTCCGTCAAAAGCGGTACCAAATTTCACTAATATATTGTTTAATTGATTGTTGCCTCCATCTAATTCGGTTCTCTTAAAACAAGGTAAATAATCGGGAATTTAAAGATTAAGCACAATAGTTGCCTGTGACTTGCAGCAGAATCAGAAAGCTTAGTTGGTAAAAGAATCGAGACTAACGAGATAACTATAACTTTGCACATATTGGATAATTTAGAGATGTAAACTCATTGAACTGTGAAAAAATCTGCTTGTCACTAAAAAATACAGCAGACTAATAGGTATGACACTTCATTTTTTTGCCCCTGTACGTTTCGAAAATTTTCAGAGGGGGGGGGGGGGGGTGACATAAACTTTTTTTCAAATTTGTATAAGCCTTATTCAGTTAAACGATTTTGCCCTTCGGTTACCGTTTTCAGAGTATATTTTTGCATTGTGATATTTTGGGTTGGGCTGCCTTGGAGTTTTCAGCCTGCACTGTTGGTCTCTAAAGCGTTCGATGAGTAAGGGTAAACGGGGTAACAACGCCCGCCGGGGTAAAGCCGCCCACCATGGTTTTACAGGGCCTTGCTCAAATTGGTGTTAAATGTTGATGACAGTCATATTACTGAATGCGTACGCAATATTTTACAATACATTGTACCAATGTTGGTTCGAATCGGATCAAAACTCACTCACTCCCCATTCATTTGCCGATTCAATACATGCAGATCACGACATGCTTGTATCTTCTTGCGAAAAGAGAACCAAAGACGCAAAAGTAGGGTAAGGTGGTGCAGAATGCACTGCTTAAGCGAAACATCATTTTGCAGAGCAACGGCGTGTTTGTTCCACGTTTTTCAACTTCTAGAAGATTTTGGGATCTTTTTTACACTTACTCCTGGTGAAATTTCCTAACAAAAACCAGTATTTTTTGTTATTTTTGACGATTTTTGGCAAGAGTCAAAATCATTATGTGAGGCAGAACGCTAAAGCCCGTGGACAAAACGCTCCAAGTTTGCCCAGCTAGGCGTTAAATGCAACCAAAAAATTTACCATTCAATCACGTGTTGGATAAACTCCTAAAACTAGGCTGCCGAAATGGCGAAAGCGTTCGTTGTAGCGTTTGTTGCAAACGCTTATTTACAGGGACATAATGGGTTCATTACTCAACATAATTGGCAATAAAATTTAATCATCTACTTTTCTCCAACTGATGTGTGATGAAATATTGTAAGTTAAACAATGTACAATTAGGTTTAAGGCAAATTCTAAGTCCTATACAATACATAATATTGCTACATTTTTCATAAATAATCCGAAACAAAAACAAACAGATGTACTGCAAATTAAAAATATTTTATTACTGTTCGATCCCGCTGTGATGCATTCTGCCCCTGTTTTGTATTTTGAAGTTTTTTGCAATATATGTGAAAAATATGCATAGTTAATGCCGTTTTTGTGGTGAATCATCGAGTATGACAGTATATCAATTAGATAGACTGTATTTATTATGAAATTTGCATACCGACTAGTGGTAAAAGCTTAAGAGAAAACCGTGATTTCTTTCATGTGGAATGAGATCGCGGATAATCGCTTGATTTTATTGGATGTGGCTATGTTTGATGCTTTTAAATGCTACATAATTATGAATTAGCGTGGTTTACACCAAAATAAAATGCGCATTCATAATTTTACCAAATAGTTTCCGCGTTTTTAAGCAATTAATACCATGGGCCATTCTACCCCCACGGTGCGTTCTGGACAGTCCTACCCTATAAGGCGAAAGAACAACACGTGAACCTCTATCGCCGATAAACCTTTGTGTGTGTATCGCTGCTTACGTGTGTCATACTAGATTCTCTCCGAGTGAACGGATCGGCGATAATTATCGTTTCCCGATACGAGTGAGTGATGAGTCTTGAACTTCCGATCGAATCACTCGGCGATAATGCAGTACAGCGATCGGAATAAAATTTTATCGCAAGCAGCAAACACAGGAAACAATCCACGAGCGGCGGGTACCTACGCATAATTTTGAATTGAAATTGGCAAATAGAAGCCGTATACCACTAGCACAGCTGTGTAAACATTAAGATGACCGTTATTCAATAAAAATGAGCTTGATAATTTTGACGTAGGACTATGTCTTTTAACATAATAGACTTCATTTTAAAATATTTTACTAGGTTTGAAATTGCTATCTTAACGTGTGATTTGCCTTTGCAGGTGGATTTGTATCGAATCGCGTTGGTGGATGCAAAAGAGGAAGACATGACAATTGAATTTTGAATATTTCTAGTGTGATTTGAGATCAGGAATGATGTGATTCGGTTCAGGTCGTAATGTAGTCATTCCCTCGACGGCAACTTAATCCGGCTCAAAACTTCTCGCCAATGGGCATATTTTGCAAAACAATTACAATACAGACTGCGATTTATGTTCATTGCGAAAGTGTAATTGATTATTTTTATTTACTTTATATGAGCAATCTGCCCTTTACTTACTTACTTAATTGGCCTAACGTCTTATGACAAGGCCTGCGCAGTATAATTTCTCCATCTGTTTCGGTCCATGGCAACTGATCTCCAGTTCCGCGGGCACCCAGTGCTCGCCAGATCTCGCTCCACCTGGTCTTGCCATCTCGCTCGCTGTGCCCCTCTTCGTCTTGTTCCTACCGGATTTGATGCGAAAACCATTTTTGCAGGATAGTTGTCCGGCATTCTAGCAACATGTCCTGCCCAACGTATCCGTCCAGCTTTAACCACTTTCTGAATACTTGGTTCGCCGTAGAGACGCGCGAGCTCGTGGTTCATTCTTCGCCTCCATACACCGTTCTCTTGCACTCCGCCAAAGATGGTTCTTAGCACCCGCCGTTCGAAAACTCCGAGTGCTCGTAGGTCCTCTTCTAGCAATGTCCACGTTTCGTGCCCGTAGAGGACAACCGGTCTAATTAGCGTTTTGTACAGTGTGCACTTTGTACGGGGGCTCAGATTGTTCGACCGCAAGTGTTTGTGGAGTCCGTAGTAGTCCCGACTTCCGCTGATAATACGTCTTTTAATCTCACGGCTGGTATTGTTGTCCTCTGTTGCCAGCGAGCCAAGGTATACGAACTCATCGACTACCTCGAACTCATCCCTGTCGATTACCACGGTGCTGCCCAAGCGAGCCCTGTCGCGCTCGGTCCCGCCAGCCAGCATATACTTCGTTTTAGACGTATTTATCTGCAATCCAATCTTCTCTGCTTCGCGTTTCAGTCTGGTGTACTGATCTTCCACCGCCTCAAATGTTCTGCCGACAGCATCCACGTCGTCAGCAAAGCAGATAAATTGACTGGATTTATTGAAAATCGTGCCCCGCATTTCGATCGCCGCTCGCCTTATAACACCTTCAAGCGCAATCTGCCCTTTAAAAGGACGTAACTAAATACAACTTTCCTATACTTACTCAGCAATTTATAGTAAAAAATCAGAGGGGTTGTGTACAAGACACGACCGCATATATAGGTGACGCAGGACTACGTAAGTCTCTTTGTAGTGATAGTGGCATGTATTCATGCTTGTAATCATTCGATTCTTTATGTATACATGCTATATGCAACATATATACATGCTACATGCGTTGTATGTAACATTTATCAAAGTAGTAACATTGCATACGTTCAATTCTCAAAAGATTGTGCATTTGAAAACAATTTAACAAAATCAAGAACACAAACTATTGCTTTCCTGCTACCTTACTGAAATTAAAGATTGTTTTTATTATCCATGATTTCCCACGTTGAAGGGATTTTACCAATTCAATCCTATTTTATCAACAGCACATCTTTCCACTACACCTCTAATGAAACGGCAGGCATGCGTATTCATACAGAGTCGTATTATAACCGAACACTACAGCCGTAGCACATTTTCCAACACAGATATCAAGTTCGCCGAGGTTTAATCGTCTCGCAGTAAAGAATTTGCGATCTGTTGGGACAACGAACTTGTGTCATTTTTTCTGGCACACTTCCCTAACACAGACATCAAATTGGACTAGGTTTAATCGCGTTCGTAACAAATCTGTTGGCACGAGGAGGCTTTGTTATTCTCTCTGGCGTACTTCCCAAGCAAGGATATCAAAATGATCTAGGTTGAACCGCGGTGTTAAGAAATCTTGTTGAAATGAGGGAACTGTCGCTTACTTTGGTTTACTTCCCAAGCACAAATATCAAATTGGTATAGGTTTAGATCATCATTAAGATTTAGATCATCACGAAGCGAGAATTCTGGTAAAACATAGGTTCATTATTTTCAATTTTTCAATAGTTCAACATCAAGAATCCATACTTTTCTTAATTTGGGTCAATTCTTAGAAGATTTTCCGATCGATTGGTGTAAGAATATTGAAAATCGATCGGAAAACCGCTGAGCTGTTTTGAATTAAGTTCCCAAGATGTTTCGAGTTCTACAAATCAAATAACATGTAAGATGGTACAGTAGGATTTCGAATTTGGCAACAAATGCGTGTCGCCTATGTTGCCAAAATCGAAACCGTGCCAAAATCGGAACCCTTTTTCGATATGAAAAAAATTAATGTAAATGCTTTAGAAGTTGACTAAATATCATTAATCAACGATTGCAACCATTTTATGTTTAAAAAGTCCAACAAGAGCTATCCGTCCGGTGCAAATAAGTTATTGACACCCTGCGGTAAGACATAGTCCTACGGCAATAAAAATATTGTTCGAAACCACATAACTTTTTTTCATGAACATACTCAGGGCATCATTTTTTCGTCATTTAAAGCATGTATGCGGAAACTGATTGATATTTTTGCATATTTTTGGAAGAGAAATATCTTGTGTTGCCATAAACGGATACTTTTGTTGCCAAAATCGAACCATACCATATTCGAAGTCCAACTGTATAGCAAAGGTTCCTTTCACCAGCAGGTGGATTAAATCCGGTTTTTACACGAATTTCGGAATTTACGCGGTTTACGTGATTTTCAGAATTTACGTGGATGTGCTCAAAACGTCTTTTTTATACGTACCTAGGTTTGAAAATTACAAGTTTTTTTAACGCGAATTTCGGAATTTACGTGGTTTTTACGCGAATTCACGCGTTTTTGCAAGTCGCCTATGTTGCCAAAATCGAAACCGCGCCAAATCGAGACCCTTTTTGGATATGAAAATATTGAATGTAGATGCATTAGAAATTGACTAAATATTATTAATCAACGATTGCAAGTCCGCCAAGAGTTATCCGTCCGGTGCAAGTAAGTTTTTGGCAAGACGTAGTCCTACGGCAATAAAAATATTACTGTTCGTAACATTCATTTTTGACGTAGGACTACGTCTTACGGCAAGTTTTGAGATAGGGTGTCATCCCAAAAAATCGAAAAATGCGAGCGTCACGAAAAATGAAAGGTTTTGAGCGCTAATAGCTCAGCAGTTTTCCGATCGATTTTCAATATTGTTACACCAATCGATCGGAAAATCTTCTAAGAATTGACCCAAATGAAGAAAAGTATGGATTCTTGATGTTGAACTATTGAAAAATTGAAAATAATGAACCTATGTTTTACAGGAATTCTCGCTTCGTGATTGGTTGGAAGATTCTTTACGATAATCTAAACCTATACCAATTTGATATCTGTGCTTGGGAAGTAAGCCAAAACAAGTCACAAAGTTTCCTCATGTCAAGATTTCTTAACACCGCGATTAAACCTAGACCATTTTGATGTCCTTGCTTGGGAAGTACGCCAAAAAAAGTGACAAAACCCCCTCGTGCCAACAGATTTCTTACGAACGCGATTAAACCTAGTCCAATTTGATGTCTGTGTTAGGGAAGTGTGCCAGAAAAAATGACACAAGTTCGTTGTCTCAACAGATCGCAAATTCTTTACTGCGAGACGATTAAACCTCGGCGAACTTGATATCTGTGTTGGAAAAATGTGCTACAGCTGTACTGTTCGGTTGTAATACGACTCTGTACGAATACGCATCAGTGCTGTTAATATTCATCAGCATAGAGTTCACTTCTGGATTATCAGTCTGCCTTGCATTGAAAATCTGCTTGCTTTGATCAAACGTACATAATAACTATATACAGCAAGCATGAATATCAGCGCCCTGTGATATTGTAACAAACTGATATTCACGTTTGAGCAGTGAAAATGAATAAAAAAATCAGAGGGGTTGTGTACAAGACACGACCGCATATATAGGTGACGCAGGACTACGTAAGTCTCTTTGTAGTGATAGTAGCATGTATTCATGCTTGTATTGCGACATTTGCCCCTATTTAGACTACCCCGATTTACACGATTATCACAGTCGAATCTCGCACACGATTTCGCTCAAAGAAAATGAAGTGAATAAGAAGGGGAAGAAGGAAAAAGAAGTCAAACGCATTAGTAGATCAAACTAAAAGCCACTCTAGTGTCAGATTAACAGTGCAAAAGGCGGTACGTTGCATTACATGATTGTCACAGTAGACTAAAAGGGGCAATAATCATTCGATTCTTGATGTATACATGCTATATGCAACATATATACATGCTACATGCGTTGTATGTAACATTTATCAAAGTAGTAACATTGCAAACGTTCAATCCTCAAAAGATTGTGCATTTGAAAACAATTTAACAAAATCAAGAACACAAACTATTGCTTTCCTGCTACCCTACTTAAATTAAAGATTGTTTTTATTACTCATGGTTCCCCACGTTGAAGGGATTTTACCAATTCAATCCTATTTTATCAACAGCACATCTTTTCACTACACTTCTAATGAATACGCATGCTTGCCATTCATACAGAATCGAATTATAACCGAACACTTCAGCTGTAGCACATTTTTCCAACACAGATATCAAATTCGCCGAGGTTTAATCGTCTCGCTGTAAAGAATTTACGCGATCTGTTGGGACAACGAACTTGTGTCATTTTTTCTGGCACACTTCCCTAACACAGACATCAAATTGGACTAGGTTTAATCGCGTTCGTAAGAAATCTGTTGGCACGAGGGGGCTTTGTCACTCTCTCTGGCGTACTTCCCAAGCAAGGACATCAAAATGGTCTAGGTTTAACCGCGGTGTCAAGAAATCTTGTTGAAATGAGGAAACTTTGTCACTTGTTTTGGCTTACTTCCCAAGCACAGATATCAAATTGGTATAGGTTTAGATCATCGTAAAGGATCTTCCAACCAATCACGAAGCGAGAATTCTGGTAAAACATAGGTTCATTATTTTCAATTTTTCAATAGTTCAACATGAAGAATCCATACTTTTCTTCATTTGGGTCAATTCTTAGAAGATTTTCCGATCGATTGGTGTAAGAATATTGAAAATCGATCGGAAAGCCGCTGAGCTATTAGCGCTCAAAACCTTTCATTTTTCGTGACGCTCGCATTTTTCGATTTTTTGGAATGACACCCTATCTCCAAACTTGCCGTAAGACGTAGTCCTACGTCAAAAAATTATGTTGTTATTTAGCATCTATTGCGTTCAACTGTTGGACATAAGATTTTTCTTTTCATTTACTGTATTTAAAATTGTTTTTTTCCTCAAGTGAATATCACCTTCTGGGTTTGAAAATCACTTTCTCCTGTTCTATTTTCACGATATATTGAACTTGTATACTATGATGAAAATCACTATGCAGTTGTACATACGAAACTCAGTGGCATAAAAAATAATGTATGCTAAGAAAAACGATTTTCTGTTTTGTTTGAAATTCGGTGATAATTAAAGGCCCTGATACGCATGCTTGCCGTTTCATTAGAAGTGTAGTGGAAAGATGTGCTGTTGATAAAATAGGATTGAATTGGTAAAATCCCTTCAACGTGGGAAATCATGGATAATAAAAACAATCTTTAATTTCAGTAAGGTAGCAGGAAAGCAATAGTTTGTGTTCTTGATTTTGTTAAATTGTTTTCAAATGCACAATCTTTTGAGAATTGAACGTATGCAATGTTACTACTTTGATAAATGTTACATACAACGCATGTAGCATGTATATATGTTGCATATAGCATGTATACATGAAGAATCGAATGATTACAAGCATGAATACATGCCACTATCACTACAAAGAGACTTACGTAGTCCTGCGTCACCTATATATGCGGTCGTGTCTCGTACACAACCCCTCTGATTTTTCGTCATTTAGGCTTGTATACGGAAACTGACTGTTATTTAAGCATATTTTTTGAAGTGAAATATTTTATGTTGCCAAAAACGGATTATTTTGTTACTAAAATGCCAAATGTGAAATCCCACTGTATAATGGCCCTAAATTCACAGAGATGGATTTGGATGGATGGATAACCAGAATAACAGTGTATCAACACAACTGAGTACGCAAAGCGGTTTTATAAACGTGCAGTGCCATTCAAATCTTTGCTTTCCACGTGCTGCCTCGTTCTTAAATTTCAAAACTTTCTGAACATTTCTTTAATTCAGCCATAATATTTTTTGCAGACATTTTATTAAACACCAAGTTGCTGCCTTGTATTTATATTAAAACAATATCAGACATCACCATATCCTCCATTCGCCAACACAATTGCAACAAAAATATCCATAACCGAAAAATCTTACATTTTTGACGTAGGACTACGTCTTTGTTTACTATACTGGGACTGGGTAGCACTTTGTAAAAACGAAAAATAGAAGTGTAACGTTTGAATGAAATATTTCAAACGCTAATAGTTACTATACTACTGAACGAAACATAACAGTTAATATGTCGTTGGATAGATAAAATGTCCAGCAATTTTATAGTAACATATTAATAATAATTTTTTATACGCTAAATAGTGAAAATGTGTGTAAAGTTTTAAGGTCGCATTTTCCCATACATTTCCCTTGTGATCGCCTAGCTTCACAGGCACGGACGACAATTAGATACACCAAAGGATTTGGATCCAAATGATAACCTCGAGACCATTTTGTAAGCCACACCCCTTTTCCAATCCAGTTGGCAACATCGATGGCTATTGACGGCAACACCGACCCCGAAGACAAGCGGAATCAGCGGGCAATGGCCAACGTGAATCCCACACGATGCACTTTACGTTACATTTTGCATTATCTCCAACGCAGACATGCGAAATTGTTCGATAGCTTGCTCAATCAGTGTCGGACAATCATTTAAGCAGCAGCAGCCGATATGGTTTCCTCCACCACCTACACTAGCTAACAAGTAGAAGCGGCAGTGCCAGTGACTATAAAATGGTACACTTGGTTCTTGATTGATAATCATTTGAGCAGCAGCAGCAGCCGATCTGGTTTCTCCCACACCTACACTAGCTTACAAGTAGCAACGGCAGTGCCAGTGACTATAAAATAGCACACTTGGTTCGCCATCTGCTCATTTATCGCACGATCGCACTGACGGACGGTCAGTATTTTGATAAAACTACTCCATTTCTACTTTACAGTGATTGAGTATTTTCTATCACTCCTGTATTAGCGGGCAACCATCATCCAAGAGTCTAAAGGACCGAATATCGACATCCATCTATATATTGGCAACAGTAATTATAGTACTGATTTTTAAGAAGTGCTATCAGCTCAAACATAGTTCTTTTCAGGGCCACTAAACAATTTCAAACGGTTTTTTTCAAAACCACCATTGATTCAATGAACAATTAAATCACAATGTTTCGCTCTTCTTTTACAAATAAACACTCAAACAATGATACTCACAGATACGCAAATATGCATATGCCATAAATGCAGTTTGCATTAGTCTTTGACCTAATGATCAGACATAAAGTCCTACGTCACCCTTTCGTACAACCCTTAGGGCTGTATACCTTGAGTTTTTTCCAATCGTAAAAAGAACGATAATCATCCAATGATCGCAATCCTTTCTCATCTGCGAAAATTATCGCCTGGCGATCCTTTTCCGTGATATTTACACACAGAGCGAATCACGAGAGAGTGAATCGCATTCCCCATGGCGCGTATACGTTCAGGATACAATACAGAGAGAACTAACTCACAGGATTGCCGATTGTGCTCACATACGGAGCAGCATCGTACGATGAATATAGCAATACATTGATAGACGATGTCGTTTCATATACCGAGAAAAAGTTGAATGCCACTCGCAGTTTTTTCGCGGATCACCAACATTTGCAGAGGTACATGAATCAAGTGCAACAGACACTGCTTGCGGAGATTACCAACGTAATTTTGGCGAAAATCGGTAAACTACCGGTGAACCGGACATGTCGTAAGAAAATCGGTTTTATACAACAACCCCATCGGTACCAGCACAGACGGAGTGAACATGCGAGATGGCTCCTCCAAGTCTAAAGCGACTTTTGACGTAGGACTACGTCTTTGTTTACTATATTGGGACTGGGTAGCACTTTGTGAAAACGAAAATAGAAGTGTAACGTTTGAATGAAAATAACTCAATAACTCAAATGCTAATAACTACTAAACTACTGAACGAAACTGAACAATTTATATGTCGTTGGATAGATAAAATGACTAGCAATTTTATAGGTGGATAAGAGAGAGCAATTTTAAGGAGGGCGTAAGAGGGGGGGCTCCTATAGAAATGAAACACAAATTTTCTCAAAACTCGAAAACTAATCAAGCTAATGGAACCAAATTTGGCATGTGGGGGTTTCAGAAGGCAGGATTTCTTTCTACTGTGTACTGAGACCTCTTCCCTTCTAGGGGAGGGGGGGGGGCTCCCATACAAATGAAATACAAATTTCCCCATAACTCCAGAACTAATCAAACAAAAGGAACCAAAATTGGAATGTTTTGGAGGTAAGATGTTTTTCTATGGTGTACTGAGATCCCTTCTTCTTCTTCGGGGGGGGGGGGGGGGGGGGGCTCCCATACAAATGAAATACAAATTTCCTCATAACTCTAAAACTAATCAAGCAAATGTAAACAAATTTGGCATGTGGGCGTTTTTGAAAGCTTGAATTTATTTTGAATTTATTTATTTTATGATGGTTTGAGACCCTTTACCCCTGTGGTAGGAGAATAGGGACTCTTTTACAAATAAAACAGAAACTTTTGCGTATGTGCCATATTTTCTGCTATGTAACAAGCGGTAAGCTGTAAAAGTAAACTAGTAAAACCTTCTCGGAGCAGTAGACAGTGAATCGAAAGAGAAGGACATTCGAATGGCACGTTATATGTGCGATAAACGGCGTACTTTGGTTTTAATGTTATTTGTAACCAATGGTTCGTTTAAAATCCACAAGCGAGTTAAAGAAAGATTATTGAAACATATCAAACTACGCATAATCGTATTCCACACAATAATCTGTGGACTGGTCATTCCTTACCATTTCAAACTTTATGATGCACACAAGTGATTTTTAAAAGAAATCTCTATGTCTCAAAGGTTGCAGGCGTTGCACTTATGAAACCCAGTCCACGTATTTTCGAAGCCACCATTGCAATCAATGAATTTCGTATTAATTTATTATTAAATCAACGGGCTCGAGATAGCCCCAATGATTGTCGATAGCTACATAAAAATACAGTCAAGTGAGTAAAATACAAATACAAAAACAGTTAAAATATAAGTCTACATCACTCGCGGATTATTGCTCCCGAAAAAAAGCTTGCAAATCTTCTGCCAAGTATTCGACGCGACAGATGAAAATCGAATAATGACGACACTTGATTAAAAACTCGCTGCAAGCCACCGAAAGCGCCATTCATAGAGTAATTAGTGCGACGAACTGGTAGTCTCAGCATGGCGCTATTACGCAGTGCTCGTGGTTGTACATTTATGTTAATCTGCTCCATAAGCACAGGGCTGTCTATTCTACCCTGCAGGCAATCCGCAATAAACAAAGCTCTAGAGGCAGCTCTACGAACATAGAGAGGTTCCAAGTCAATCAGCTGACAGCGGCTTACATAACTAGGTAGACGGAACGGGTCTCTCCATGGCAACCTACGCAAGGCGAATCGAAGAAATCGGCGCTGAACTGATTCAATTCTCTCTGTACTGTTGTTGTAGTTAGGATTCCAAACGGGCGAACAGTATTCCAGGATGGACCGCACCAGCGAACAATATAGTGACTTAAGGCAATATATATCAGAGAACTTTTTCGCGATCCTGAAAATGAAGCCTAATGACCTCGAAGCTTTAGCGATAATGTACGAGATATGCTCCTTGTACGTTAACTGCGGATCCAAGATAACTCCCAGGTCTTTTATATACGAAACACGTTCGATGGGTGTGCCATTGAGCTCATAACAAAACAGGATCGGGTCTTTTTTTCTGGAGAAAGTGATTATTGAACACTTCCCCGGGTTCACTAACATGCGGTTCACATCGCACCAAGCGGCAAAGGCCTCCAACTGATTTTGGAGAAAGTGACAATCGTCTGTCGAACGGATCTGGGAAAACATTTTCAGGTCATCTGCATACGAGAGTCGAGGGCATTTGATAGCCAAATTAACGTCGTTGAAGTAGAGCAGAAAGATCAAAGGTCCAAGATGGCTTCCCTGAGGTATACCTGAAGATGCTAGATAGCTATCGGATCTACAATCTCCAATGGCAACCACCAACTGTCGATTGGTCAGATATGAGCGAAACCAGCGCAAAAGGTTGTCGCTAACGCCCAGTCTATGCAATTTTGCAATTGCGATGTCATGGTTTATCTTATCAAAAGCGGCCGACAAGTCTGTGTATAAGACATCGGTTTGAGCACGGTGGTCCATACTTCCCGTTGTGTATGATGTTAGACACAGCAGGTTAGTGGTGGTAGAGCGCTGGGAAATGAAGCCATGTTGATCGGCACTTAGATATTGTTTGCAGTGTGACAATAGAGGTTCCATGATTACCAACTCAAATAGTTTTGAAACTGCACTGAGCGATGTGATTCCTCTATAGTTGTTCACATCTCGTTTACTACCTTTTTTATGCACAGGAAACATATGCGCAAATTTCCAACATGATGGGAATACGCCGCTAGAGATAGACATTCGGAATAGGTAAAGCAATGGCGTCAACAAACAGGATATGTGTTTCTTCAGGAATGCAGAAGGTACTCCATCAGGTCCAGGGTTGAAGGACGACTTAAGCATGGAAGCGGCTTTTGAGATTTTCTCGACGTTGACATCAATGGCACCTAGTGTTTGACCATAAATTGGAACATTGCATGCTGATAGGGCAACATGGTCGACGCTCAATACCTCGTTAGTGAAAACACTTGCAAATTTGCTGGAAAAGGAACGGCATATATCCTGAGGTGCGGCAGCGATTTCCCCGTTATACTCCATAGAAGACGGGAGGCCGGACTCTCTGCGTTGATCGTTTACATAGTTCCAGAAGCACTTCGGGTGACGCTTTAGTTTCCGTTGAATGCTCTGTTGATGCCATGAAAAGCATTGCCTACTGGCTCGCCTATATAAGTGGCTCACTCTCGCATAATGACGTTTTAGCGAAAGCGTGCGATGCTTCGTGAATCTCCGCAATGCTGCTCTTTTGAATGACTTCAGTTTGCGCAACTCATTCGTGTACCAAGAGGGGTGAGAAGTGTTGCGGTGACTTCTTTTCGGGACGTGTCGATCTATAACATATAACAGAACATGTGAAAAGGTTTGCGCCGCAGCTTCAACGTCCTCTGGGTCAAGTATCTCTGTCCAGTCAATACTGGACAATACGCCATTAATACTATGCATATCAGCTTTACGGAAGTTGTAGGATATAGCCGCGGGAAATTCAATGAAGTCGCGAAGGGGCTTATCCTCAATACAGACTATCAGGGGTGGGTGGTGCAGAACTGGCTTAATTAGCGGACATGGAGCTGCGGTGATGAAGGGGGGCTTTTCTAATGAGCTCACGAAACAGAGATCCAAGCAACGGTTGTTTTCGTTAACTACATGGTTAACTTGATGGAGCATTGCAGCACTATAATTGTCGAGAAGGTTTACTGCAGCAGCGTGAATCGTCGAGTTTTCAGGATCCGGGAAGAGAAATCCGCTATGGACAGGTTTCCATGATATACCTGGCAGGTTAAAGTCGCCCAAAATGATGATCTCATCTAGAGGAGTCGCCCCTCTCATAATAGAGTACACCGATTGACAGTGGACATCAATAAGATCGTTGTCGCGGACACGATCAGGTGCGATGTATAAAGCGCAAAGAAAAAGTGTGCGATCACTTAGCTTGATGGCCGTCCAAATTTGCTCTACACAGTTCCATGCATTGTTCTCGATAGCCCTGGCTTCTAACCCGCGTCGGACAGCTATCAAAACACCACCGCCGATAGCTTTGCGGCTATTATTCGGGTTCCGATCGCAACGAAAGACCTCGTAATCGGATCCAAACACTTGACTGGAGACTGTTCGGGAATCGAGCCATGTTTCGCAAAGGGCAATGACATCATAGCAGCGATCTGAGACAGCTAGTCGGTACTCTTCAACATGAGAATTCATTCCACCGGCGTTTTGGTAGAAGACGATGATATCTTCCTTGCGGCTCGGAGTGGAGCAATCCGTTTCTCTGACAAATACGTTAGGTGGATGTTGTCCATTTTCGATGCTGAAGCAAACAGGATTCTCGCCGTCGTCGGCGGGCTGGGCTATCCTCTTGTCAAAAGATGGCGCAACTGGACCATTTTCGCGAAAATTAACGTAGTCCACAGTACTGTGAATCGGATCAACATCAGGCAGCGAATGAACAATATCGTGACTATACTTGCATGAGGGGGCAAGTTGGAAGACCCCTGATCCACATCTAGCCACAGGTCCGGGACGACTTAGCTGGATACTGGCAGGGGACGGTACGACTGGGCTAGAGGAACCAGGAGCTTCCAAAGTGCAGTCCAATGAGCGTCCCGGTGGTGAAAAATGATGACTCGGACGATGACACGGGTGTTGAATGTTGACGAGATGAGACATGTCCGTTGGCAGTAACAGGTTGGCAGTAAAACGGTCACGAGTGGTTCTGGTAGGCCATTGAGAACCAGAGAGTGTGCTAGAACTCGGAATCTGATTAGGCAGTGAAATGTCGCCAGTATGTACATACTTGCCTGAGGATGAAGTTTGGGAGAACCCTTGACCAGACTCGGCTACAGGGCCAGAACGACTCTGATGGCAGGATACAGTACAACTTCGATGACAACGGCTTCGAACGGTTAGCGCGACTGCATCGAGTGGTTTAGGGTCTCCCATAATGCGACAGGCAGTGCGTTCTGACTCACGGGTTGGAAGATCAAGACATACTTCTTTGGTAGATCGGTGACGATTACGATGAATGTGAGATTCAACCAACGCGGCTGAATTTTGTAAGACGGGGGCTGCACAACAGTTGGGTAAAGTGCATTCCGGTTCTGGCGTTTCTAATGTTCTTCCGGTGGTTCCGGTGGCCCGGGTTGAGTTGCGGCTTGCGGGTTCAACTGCAATCCGACAACGACGTTTTTTGCTCGATAATCCTCAAATTCCCGAAAAAGAACATTGTCTGGCCAAGAGTCACTAGAAAGCGCGACAGCTTTAAAAGCACGACGGACGCCAACTTTGAAGGAAACGAATCTCCATGTGGAAAGATCCGTATCTCTTGGCACCAGCTTAACCACTTTTGGTTTAGTATCTGCATTTAAACCCAAGCAATCTTGGACAAGTGCCGCAATCTCATCTTCAGAAGTTCGTGGGTGGAAGGCCGAGAGATAGATCCAGAAAAGATCATCGCTTAGTGATACCGTATTTACTGAACCTACTGAGGGTTTCGTACCACGAGTGCCGCTTGCTTTCTTCAACGGTTCAACTGAGTTGTCGCTGTTCCCGCGTCTGCGCTTAGGAGTATTAGGCATCAGGTCCTTAGGAGCTTCCCATGGCATAGGGGCGCTTGGGACAGAAACTTTAAGTTTAGTGTCGACTTTAGCGGTAAGCAAGTTAATGGCACAGCTTAGCTTTTCCATGTCCGCTTTCATGGCCTTCATATCCGTATCCGAAGCTGCATCTATATTGCTCTTCCGTTGAGCGATATTTTTAAAATGTTCGTTGGAGAACAAATCGGCACAGTCGTTGCACATCCAAAATACATTGCGTTCATATTCGCCGAGTACGTCAAGCAACGGAAGATCAACGTTGGCGCAGATAACGTGATATATTGGAGCCGCAGAAACCACGACAGACGATCTGGTCATTTCCATTGACGTGCTTATTACACTTTTTACAAACCATTTTTTAGTTGGTAATGGTGATCACTCTTACGATTAATGGTTTTTGCAAATCGATAAAGCTTAGTGGTTTGAAATGCAGATGTCGCTTTTCGTGAGAAAATCGAACTGAAATGCAGTATAGCGACTGATCGATACCAAAACAAACAAAACAATACACTTTGTCCGACGCTGATCAGCTAACGTGAATTTGCAGTTTGAGGCACTAATATGGTGACTTTTTGAAATCACAGCACGTAAGAAACACTACGGATGACTTCTTCCAAGTAAACACTCCACTTTAAGCCCGAATTCAATGCAAAAAAACTGTTTATTGGGAGACGTAAACAAACCTCTACTATAAAATCTTAACAGGGTTGCCAAAAAAAAAAAAAATGTCCACGTATTTTCGAAGCCACCATTGCAATCAATGAAGAATTGAATCTGAATATTTCTCTCTTTTCTTTTAAACATTCACTTAAACAATGGTACTCACAGATTCTTATAAACATACATCTGCCAGAAATGCAGTTTGCATTAGTCTTTGATCTGATTATCTGATATAGTCCTACGTCACCCTTTCGTACAACCCTTAGGGCTGTATAGCTTGTAGTTTTTTTATTTTGTAACGAATAATTGTGGTTTAGCCGTTCAGTCATTAAATTATAGTAGACGCTAGAGTTTACTTTTTACGCCAACGTTTCGATCGCGGATTTGGATCTTCGTCAGGGCCTCAAGTGTTAAGCCCTGATGAAGAGTTTACCGATTTTCGCCAAAATTACGTTGGTAATCTCCCCAAGCAGTGTCTGTTGCACTTGATTCATGTACCTCCGCTACTATGCGCTTTCGGTTTATACTTCGCCAAATGTCGTCTCCTTTCATGTGCCAAACAAGGTTGATATGCTTTTGGGCGCTGAGGTGTTTTTTGAGCTACTAAAATCAGAGCGCATACAGTTACCTCGGTGCTCAGCAGTACTCCAAAATATAAAATTTGGTTGGATTTTAAACGGTCCGATACAAAGGCAAGAGGCAAAAGTTGTTCATTCGTTTTGTGCTACAACTGAAGATAAAAATCTACATGAGATGGTAAAACGCTTTGGGAGATTGAGTCACTCTGTGATCTAGAATTGGCGGAAGAATCCACGCAAGAGGCTTGTGTTCTGTTGCGCACAACAGAAGGACGATACGTAGTTAGGTTGCCTTTCAACGGCTTGCAGCATCAGTTGGGAGATTCCAGGAAAATGGCAGAGAAGAGATTTTTTTGCCTTGGAAAAACGTCTCGACGAAACACCGGAAATTAAGCGACAGTTTAGTGCATTCTTGAACGAATATCAATTTCTCGGGCGTATGGTGCAAAATGACTCATCATTAGACGACCAACCGAATACCGCATACTACTTACCTCATCATTACGTTTCAAGACCAAGCAGCACGACTACAAAATTGAGGGTAGTTTTAGATGGCTTTGCGAAGTCCAGTTCGGACATTTCGATCAATCAGGTTCAAATGGTTGGGCCGGTTGTGCAGAGCCACCTTGTTCAGATTTTGTTGAAATTTCGCTCGCACAAGTTTGTGTTTACACTAGACATACCTAAAATGTACCGTCAAATCATGGTACACAACGACGACTTGCGTTACCAGCGAATAGTGTAGAAAGATCAAAGAGATCAGCCATTACGAACCTACGATTTGAATACCGTAACCTACGGTTTAGCCTCGTCTCCTTTCCTTGCTACAATGACCTTGAAACAATTGCCGACGATGAAGGGCAAAAGTATCCACTGGCTGCTAGTGAAGTGAAGAATTCGTTTTATATAGACGATGCACTCACTGGAGCGAATACGCTGGATACGCTGAAAAATAAAATAATCACCCTTTTGGCAGAAGGTGGTTTTGAGGGGCATAAGTTTTGTTCTAATTCCGAATTGATCTTAGCGGACCTCCCGCAGGATCTTTGCAAAACCAAAGTTGATATAGATCCCAGTGTAATGACGACTCTTGGTGTTGCTTGGAAACCGAAAGACGACCAGTTTACTTTTATCGTACCTCGCTTTCCCGATTCCAATTCTACCTGTACCACGAACCGAACGATCCTTAGCCGAATTGCAAAAATCTTTGATCCACTTGGCTTCCTTGGTCCCGTGGGTACAACGGCTAAACTTATCATGCGTTATCTCTGGACATCCGGAGTACAGTGGGACGAACCAGTTGCACCGAAAAGGCTTCATGTATGGAACACCTTTTGTCATCAGTTGGAAGGTTTGAACAACTTGACTATACCAAGATGGATATTAGACGATGCTGCAAAACGGATCGAACTTCACGGTTTTTCCGACGCTTCAGATGTGGCTTTTAGAGCGCTTTTACTTGATTGGTACGTACACTGGAGTAACCGAAATGCGACTCGTGTGCAGCAAATCCAGAATTATACTAACAAAGAAGAGCACGCAGAAGGAAATAACAACACCACATGCGGAGCTGTTGGCGGCTGAACTCTTGGCTCAATTGATGGCAAAATTGGTGAAAGCGCTTAATATTCGTTTTGACTCTGTCGTACTTTGGAGTGACTCGCAAATAGTGCTATGCTGGCTGCTGCGTTTTCCTGATAGTTTGTCGGGTTACGTTGGAAACCGAGTGCGGAAAATACAACAGATAACCGATATTTATACATGCAAATATATACCATCGAAAGAGAACCCTGCAGATATTGTTTCGCGTGGCTTGTCACCGGCGAGTCTGTCATCGTTAACATTGTGTTTCCCTATTGAACTTTTCTTACCTCTACTGGATGGTGAGTTACCAGAGTTGCGAAAAACTGCGGTGCCTGTTGTTGCAGTGCATCTTTGTCTGGAACTATTCGACAGAATAAGCCGTTTCACTATCATGCAGAATGCTATTGCATACGTAGTTCGGTTTTGCGATTACATCAAAGGTGGCAAGAAGAAACTAACTAGAGGTCAGTTGACGCGGATGAAATTCAGCGAGCTTCTAAGTTGATGATACGGCTAGTTCAAAACGAAGTGTTCGATGCTGAACGGCGACTTTTGGAGGGTTCTAAACAGTTGAATCATTCCTTGCGTAATTTGAATCCGTTTATTGGTTCGACCGACGGCATTATCCGTGTTGGCGGTCGTTTGAAACATGCTGGCATTCCGTATGAAAGCAAACATCAAGCGTTACTCCCTCAAAAACACCCATTCACTAAAACCTTATTGCGCCATCTTCATTGTACGAATATGCACGTTGGGCAGCGAGGTCTTCTAGGAATTGTTAGGCAACGATACTGGCCATTGCGTGTGAAGGGCATCATTCGTCAGTTGATACACCAATGTGTGCCATGCTTCCGAATGGCGCCTTGATGAGCTTCCCAACTGATGGGTGATCTTCCTGACTACCGAGTTAAACCAGCACCAGAGTTTGCAGAAACTGAATTGGACTTCGCGGGTCCTTTCAAAATTCGAGCTAATACCACAAGTCGTAACTCACAGCTCACTAAAAACTACGTTTGTGTATTTATATGCATGGCTACCCGCGCTTTGCATTTGGAGGTCGTTTCTAACTTGACGTCAGAAGCATTTATGGCCGTCGTGGAATTCCCCGTAGACTTCATTCAGATAATGCGACAAATTTTGAAGGCGCGAATGAACCGTTTAGGTGCGCTTTTCTGAGACGAACACCATAAACGAAAGCTGAATGAATATTCCACCCGGCAGGCAATTGAATGGCATTATATTTAACCCCGGAGCCCGCATTTCGGCGGCATTTGGGAAGCCGGGGTAAAATCAGTGAAATTTCACCTTAAGAGAGTCCTTGCTGAACACAAACTTTCCTATGAGGAACTTTGCACTGTGCTGGCTCAGATTGAGGCGATACTCAATTCGCGTCCGCTATCAGCATATCAGCATATCAGTCCCATATCAGATGACCCGAATGATATCCGTGCCATTACTCCTGCGCATTTCTTAATTGGGCGTGGCTTTGATGCAGTTCCTGAACCTTCTTATCAACATATTCCCTCTGGAAGCTTATCATGATGGCAGTTTGTGCAGGATTTGAAATAGAGGTTCTGGAGCATCTGGATGAAGGATTACCTGTACGAGCTCCAGCGACGCCAGAAAGACTTCAATATCACCCAGTTTAAAGTTGGCGTACTCGTGTTGATTGTCGATGACAATGCCCCACCTCTTCAGTGGGTTCTGGCTCGGCTCGGGGTTTGTATCCCGGCTCCGATGGTATTACGCAAGTAATTGGTTTACGGACGCAACACGGAACAACCAAACGAGCAGTCAAAAAAGTCTGTTTATTGCCACTGGACAACGAAGCTGTTGAGGATGCTGATGGTTCTTGAAATGCGCCATTTCAACGGGCCGGAGAATGCTGCGCAAACCCGAAACTGACTATACTTCTATTCTAGTAATTATAACTTGTGATGTCACTGCAAAAGAGCTTTTTTGCTTCTTGTGATCGACGGTTTTCGGCGAAAATAAATATCAAATTAAATGCCAGTTTATCTGTACGTTTCGAGTTACTTACTGGCTTTCAATCATCATCTGCGGGCACTAAAATATTATATTAATCAACATTACACATAATACAAATTAAATTTAAATTCAAACTTACAAATTTTGCGTTTTGATTGTTTGTTTGTTTGTAATAGAGATGGTCGGGTAGCGGACAATTTACCCGAAACCCGCACCCGTACCCGTACCCGCCGGGTTCGGGTCGGGTTCGGGTATTGAAAAAAAAATAATTTGCGGGTTCGGGTCGGGTACGGGTTCTTAATTCTTGTTTTTGAAACCGGGTACGGGTCGGGTCGGGTATCTCTATTTACCACATTTAACACTAAAGATGGTCGGGTACCCGGGCCCGTCCCGTACCTGTCGGGTTGCAGTCGGGTTCGGGTTTCAAAAATAGCAAATATGCGGGCTCGGGTCGGGTACGCGTCTTTAATTTTTTTCTTAATCGGGTACGGGTCGGGTTCGGGTATTCAAATGTTCATACCCGACCATCTCTAGTTTGTAAAGAGATAGAGTGTATAGTGTAAAGTCGCAAAATTTGTAAGTTTGAATTTAAATTTAATTTGTACTAGCTGACCCGACAAACTTCGTATTGCCACAAATTAACCTGTGTACATAAATCATGCATCTCGGATGATCTTTGTGACAATCTCGAGTTTTGCAAGCCCCCCAGTGGGCGACGCTTCCGACGGCGGGTCACTGGCAACACTCGCGACCGTCTCGTCCTAAATGATCTAGTGTTACTATAGATAGTTTTTGTGGTCTTGTATTGACTAATGTTTTATGGAAGAGTCTCGAATTTCTCGAGTTCGATTAGTTTTTGAGTTTCGCAAAAATTTCTGTTTTATTTGTATGAGAGTCCATATCCCCCTACCACAGGGGTGAGAGGTCTCTAACTATCGTAAAATAAATTCAAGACCCCAAAATCTCTCACATGCCAAATTTGGTTCCATTTGCTTGATTAGTTCTCAAGTTATAAGGAAATTTGAATTTCATTTGTATGAGAGCTCCCCTCTTAAAAGGGGAAGGGGTCGTAATTCACCATAGAAAAAATTTCTGCCATCTAAAACTCTCACTTGCCAAATTTGGTTCCATTTGATTGATTAGTTCTCGAGATAAGAGGAAATTTGCATTTCATTTGTATGGAAGCCCACCCTCTTAAAGGGGAGATGGGCCATAACTCGCTTTCTGAAGAAGAACTCGCTTTCTGGTCTCAATTCACCATAGAAAAAAATCTTGTGTCCAAAACCACCTACATGTCAAATTTGGTTCCATTTGCTTGATTAGTTCTCGAGTTATAAGGAAATTTGTTTTTCATTTGTATAGGAGCCCCCCCCCTCTTAAAGTGGGGAAATCCATAGAAAATATACCATTGAAAATATTCTTGCCTACAAAAACACCCACAAGATAAATTTGGTTCCATTTGCTTGATTAGTTCTAGAGTTATGAGGAAATTTGTATTTCGTTTGTATGAGAGCCCCCCTCTTAAAAAGGTAAGGGGTCCTAATTCATCATAAAAAAATGGTTGCCTCCAAAAACACCCACATGCCAAATATGGTTCCATTTGCTTGATTAGTTCGCGAATTATGAGGAAATTTGTATTTCATTTGTGTAGAAGCACCCCCTCTTAAAGTTGGGAGGGGTCCTAATTCATCATAGAAAATATTTTTGCTTCCAGAAACCTCCACATGCCAAATTTGGTTCTATTTGCTTGATTAGTTCTCGAGTTATGAGGAAATTTGAGTTTCATTTGTATAGGAGCCCCCCCCCCTCCTAAAGTGGGTAGGGGTCCCAATTCATCATAGAAAAAATTTTTGTCTCCAAAAACACCCACGTGTCAAATTTGGTTCCATTTGCTTGATTAATTCTCGCGTTATGAGGAAATTTGTATTTCGTTTGTATAGGAGCCCCCCTCTTAAAGTGGGGAGGAGTTCTAATTCACCATAGAAAATATTCATGCCCTAGAAAACTTTCACATGCCAAATTTGGTTCCATTTGCTTGATTAATTCTCGAGTTATGAGGAAATTTGCATTACATTTGTATAGGAGCCCCCCTTCCTAAAGTGGGGAGTGGTCCCAATTCATCATAGAAAAAAATGTTGTCTCCAAAAACACTCACGTGCCAAATTTTGTTCCATTTGCTTGATTAGTTCTCGGGTTATGAGGAAATTTGTATTTAGTTTGTATAGGAGCCCCCCCTCTTAAAGTGGGGAAGGGTATGTATTCACCATAGAAAATATTCTTGCCCTCGAAAACTTTCACATGCCAAATTTTGTTCCATTTGCTTGATTAGTTTTTCAGTTATGAGGAAATTTGTATTTCATGTGCATAGGATCCCCCCCTCCTAAAACGGAGAGGGGTCCCAATTCATCATAGAAAAAAATTTTGTCTCCAAAAACACCCACATGCCAAATTTGGTTCCATTTGCTTAATTACTTCTCGAGTTATGATGAAAATTGTGTTTCTTTGGTACAGGAGCCCCCCCTCTTAAAGTGGGGAGGAGTCCTAATTTACTATAGAAAATATTCTTGCCCTCGAAAACCTTCACATGCCAAATTTGGTTCCATTTGCTTGATTAGTTCTCGAGTTATGAGGAAATTTGTGTGGAAGCCCCCCCTTTTAAAGAGGAGAGGAGTTATAATTCCCCTTATAAAGAGGGAAGGGGTCTCAATTTACCATAGAATAAATTCTTGTCACCGAAAACACCCACATGCCAAATTTTGTTCTATTTGCTTGATTAGTTGTCGAGTTATGCAGAAATTTGTGTTTCATTTGTATGGGAGCCCCCCCCTCTTAGTGGGGGGAGGGGTTTCTAACCATCACTAAAACCTTTCCTGGCCCCAAAAAACCTCTACATGCATATTTTTATGCCGATTGGTTCAGTAGTTTTCGATTCTATAAGTAACATACGGACGGACAGACAGACAGACAGACAGAAATCCTTCTTTATAGGTATAGATTAACATTAACATATTATTAACATTTGTAACATTATTTCGGTGTTCAGGTTGATTGAAGCATAGAGGTATAGTGGCGTATAGAATTGAAAATGCTAGTAAATGGATTTTCACATATAAATTTACACAAATTTCAAGCAAATTTTGCGCATATCGTACTACTCATGCCATCAAAACAGACATGAATGTATTCAAAAGAAGTTCCAGTTTTGATTCTCATGCAAAAAAAATATTCAAAAGAAGCGTCAACTAAAAAAAGTCCGATTTCTCTTTCTATTATTTCATATCTAATGCTCTACCCAGTTATTTTTGCAATTCAGATATATTACAAATCTGAAATCAAGCATGTAAATTATTCATAGAAAAACTACAAGGTATACAGCCCTAAGGGTTGTACGAAAGGGTGACGTAGGACTGTGTCATATAATACTCATTAAATAATATGTCAAACTAGATAATCTGTCTTACACAATTATTAATAACTGCTTGATAGAAGCTCAGCCAGGTATATCTGGGACTGGACAATAAAATCGGTGCATTTCTTGAGTCATGAGGATACAAGCAGTTCACTTCCCTACTATTCCCTAGCAATTTAGCAGTAAATAGAGTAAAGAGAGCAGAGATAGTTTGAACATTGTTTCACGATCCACTATGTAATTTAAGTATTCACCAGATTTTCACAACTAATTTAAGTTGAAATTTTAGATTCAATTTTAGATTCACGAATAAACAAACATTTGTTGCCATCAATGCACTGAGTTGTAGTGTATTTTTGTAATTTCGCTACGAAATTTATTATGAACTTCTTTCTAAACAGCTCAAATAGCATGCGATAATTTTCTATAAATATGCTTACCTGTCATTTCATGTGACGGAATTATAACGGTATGCGATGGATTGATATCTGCGGGTGATGCCTCTTCGTGCGACAAACTTGCAACTTCACCTGCCGAACTAGAAGCACTCTCACGCTTTCGTTTGCGTGATAATCTAGTACGCTCTGCTCCTGTTAAGGATATCCTTGGTTCAGTTACTACACCAGCCACTTGTTCACGAATACGTTTACGGTGGTTACGTAAATATAACGCCTGCAACCATTTAGACATAGCGAATTCTTTAACAAATCACTACTGTATTTCACAAAGGTTGAAATAGCAATGAATGGCCAGCCCACAGATCATTGTAATAAATATGTTATGCGTAGTTTGATATTTGAACCAACTTCCTTCAAATAGTTTCTGGCCGTTGGTTACAAATAATAATCAAAACCATTTTGCACATTTGAGATAAATTCTGATTATGCTTCATTTAATTAGTTTGCGGCCCTTAAAAGGGCCATTGGTTACAAGTAACATCAACCTCTTCAGTGCAGTCAACAATCGGTGTTGCCACCAATAACCGGTCTTGCCGCTAAATGCCGTTGGTTTCGCCACCAATAGCTGTCGATGGTAAATGCTGACCGTCCGTCAGTGCGATTGTGCGATGAATGAGCAGACGGCGAACCAAGAGTACCATTTTATAGTCACTGGCACTGCCGCTGCTGCTTGTAAGCTAGTGAGGTGGTGGGGGAAACCAGATCAATTGCTGCTGCTGCTCGAATGATTATCCGACGCTGAATGAGCAAGCATTTTCCATGGAACGTTGAAACGTTAACCATTTAGAAAAGTGAAGAAAATTCTTTTCTTTCTTCAATTACTCTAGTTCTTATAAGAACTGTTTAAGACCACAACGGCCTACTGCTGAATTTGCTGCTGCCCGTCAGTCGATTTGCTTCCATTTGCTGTTGGTTTGCGAAAATAACCGCCAAAATGCCATTGGGTGCCTCGAATTGTCATCGAAAATGACATTAGATGCCGCAAAGGTCCTTGGATTTGCCTCCAATAGCCGCCAAAAATGCTATCGTTACCTCCCGATTGCTATCGTTGTTGGCTCCGATCGCTGGTATTTGCCGCCAAATGTCGTTGCTTTCGCCACCAATAGCCGTCGATGGTAAATACTGACCGTCCGTCAGTGCGATTGTGCGATGAATGAACAGACGGCGAACCAAGAGTACCATTTTATAGTCACTGGCACTGCCGCTGCTGCTTGTAAGCTAGTGAGGTGGTGGGGGAAACCAGATCAATTGCTGCTGCTGCTCGAATGATTATCCGACGCTGAATGAGCAAGCATTTTCCATGGAACGTTGAAACGTTAACCATTTAGAAAAGTGAAGAAAATTCTTTTCTTTCTTCAATTACTCTAGTTCTTATAAGAACTGTTTAAGACCACAACGGCCTACTGCTGAATTTGCTGCTGCCCGTCAGTCGATTTGCTTCCATTTGCTGTTGGTTTGCGAAAATAACCGCCAAAATGCCATTGGGTGCCTCGAATTGTCATCGAAAATGACATTAGATGCCGCAAAGGTCCTTGGATTTGCCTCCAATAGCCGCCAAAAATGCTATCGTTACCTCCCGATTGCTATCGTTGTTGGCTCCGATCGCTGGTATTTGCCGCCAAATGTCGTTGCTTTCGCCACCAATAGCCGTCGATGGTAAATACTGACCGTCCGTCAGTGCGATTGTGCGATGAATGAACAGACGGCGAACCAAGAGTACCATTTTATAGTCACTGGCACTGCCGCTGCTGCTTGTAAGCTAGTGAGGTGGTGGGGGAAACCAGATCAATTGCTGCTGCTGCTCGAATGATTATCCGACGCTGAATGAGCAAGCATTTTCCATGGAACGTTGAAACGTTAACCATTTAGAAAAGTGAAGAAAATTCTTTTCTTTCTTCAATTACTCTAGTTCTTATAAGAACTGTTTAAGACCACAACGGCCTACTGCTGAATTTGCTGCTGCCCGGCAGTCGATTTGCTTCCATTTGCTGTTGGTTTGCGAAAATAACCGCCAAAATGCCATTGGGTGCCTCGAATTGTCATCGAAAATGACATTAGATGCCGCAAAGGTCCTTGGATTTGCCTCCAATAGCCGCCAAAAATGCTATCGTTACCTCCCGATTGCTATCGTTGTTGGCTCCGATCGCTGGTATTTGCCGCCAAATGTCGTTGCTTTCGCCACCAATAGCCGTCGATGGTAAATACTGACCGTCCGTCAGTGCGATTGTGCGATGAATGAACAGACGGCGAACCAAGAGTACCATTTTATAGTCACTGGCACTGCCGCTGCTGCTTGTAAGCTAGTGAGGTGGTGGGGGAAACCAGATCAATTGCTGCTGCTGCTCGAATGATTATCCGACGCTGAATGAGCAAGCATTTTCCATGGAACGTTGAAACGTTAACCATTTAGAAAAGTGAAGAAAATTCTTTTCTTTCTTCAATTACTCTAGTTCTTATAAGAACTGTTTAAGACCACAACGGCCTACTGCTGAATTTGCTGCTGCCCGTCAGTCGATTTGCTTCCATTTGCTGTTGGTTTGCGAAAATAACCGCCAAAATGCCATTGGGTGCCTCGAATTGTCATCGAAAATGACATTAGATGCCGCAAAGGTCCTTGGATTTGCCTCCAATAGCCGCCAAAAATGCTATCGTTACCTCCCGATTGCTATCGTTGTTGGCTCCGATCGCTGGTATTTGCCGCCAAATGTCGTTGCTTTCGCCACCAATAGCCGTCGATGGTAAATACTGACCGTCCGTCAGTGCGATTGTGCGATGAATGAACAGACGGCGAACCAAGAGTACCATTTTATAGTCACTGGCACTGCCGCTGCTGCTTGTAAGCTAGTGAGGTGGTGGGGGAAACCAGATCAATTGCTGCTGCTGCTCGAATGATTATCCGACGCTGAATGAGCAAGCATTTTCCATGGAACGTTGAAACGTTAACCATTTAGAAAAGTGAAGAAAATTCTTTTCTTTCTTCAATTACTCTAGTTCTTATAAGAACTGTTTAAGACCACAACGGCCTACTGCTGAATTTGCTGCTG
Organism: Sabethes cyaneus; assembly: GCF_943734655.1. Lineage (NCBI taxonomy): Eukaryota > Metazoa > Arthropoda > Insecta > Diptera > Culicidae > Sabethes > Sabethes cyaneus. The sequence continues at coordinate 117,541,922 of NC_071355.1, forward strand.
CCCGGCAGTCGATTTGCTTCCATTTGCTGTTGGTTTGCGAAAATAACCGCCAAAATGCCATTGGGTGCCTCGAATTGTCATCGAAAATGACATTAGATGCCGCAAAGGTCCTTGGATTTGCCTCCAATAGCCGCCAAAAATGCTATCGTTACCTCCCGATTGCTATCGTTGTTGGCTCCGATCGCTGGTATTTGCCGCCAAATGTCGTTGCTTTCGCCACCAATAGCCGTCGATGGTAAATACTGACCGTCCGTCAGTGCGATTGTGCGATGAATGAACAGACGGCGAACCAAGAGTACCATTTTATAGTCACTGGCACTGCCGCTGCTGCTTGTAAGCTAGTGAGGTGGTGGGGGAAACCAGATCAATTGCTGCTGCTGCTCGAATGATTATCCGACGCTGAATGAGCAAGCATTTTCCATGGAACGTTGAAACGTTAACCATTTAGAAAAGTGAAGAAAATTCTTTTCTTTCTTCAATTACTCTAGTTCTTATAAGAACTGTTTAAGACCACAACGGCCTACTGCTGAATTTGCTGCTGCCCGTCAGTCGATTTGCTTCCATTTGCTGTTGGTTTGCGAAAATAACCGCCAAAATGCCATTGGGTGCCTCGAATTGTCATCGAAAATGACATTAGATGCCGCAAAGGTCCTTGGATTTGCCTCCAATAGCCGCCAAAAATGCTATCGTTACCTCCCGATTGCTATCGTTGTTGGCTCCGATCGCTGGTATTTGCCGCCAAATGTCGTTGCTTTCGCCACCAATAGCCGTCGATGGTAAATACTGACCGTCCGTCAGTGCGATTGTGCGATGAATGAACAGACGGCGAACCAAGAGTACCATTTTATAGTCACTGGCACTGCCGCTGCTGCTTGTAAGCTAGTGAGGTGGTGGGGGAAACCAGATCAATTGCTGCTGCTGCTCGAATGATTATCCGACGCTTGTCTTTGGGACCGGTATTGCCGTCAATAGCCATCGATGTTGCCGATTGGATTGGAAAAGGGGTGTGGCTTACAAAGTGGTCTCAAGGTTATCATTTGGATCCAAATCCTTTGGTGTATCTAATTGTCGTCCGTGCCTGTGAAGCTAGGCGATAACAAGGGAAATGTATGGAAAAATTCGACCTTGAATCTTTACACACATTTTCACTATTTAGCGTATAAAAAATTATTATTAGTATGTTACTATAAAATTGCTGGACATTTTATCTATCCAACGACATATTAACTGTTATGTTTCGTTCAGTAGTATAGTAGCTATTAGCGTTTGAAATATTTCATTCAAACGTTACACTTCTATTTCTCGTTTTTACAAAGTGCTACCCAGTCCCAATATAGTAAACAAAGACGTAGTCCTACGTCAAAAATTTGAGGTCAATTATTTTGTTCTAGATGTCCATTTTTATCGAAAACTAGCTGACCCGACAAACTTCGTATTGCCACAAAATAACCTGTGTTGTACATAAATCATGAATCTTGGATGATCTTTAATATAAATATCAAATTAAATGCCAGTTTATCTGTACGTTTCGAGTTACTTACTGGCTTTCAATCATCATCTGCGGGCACTAAAATATTATATTAATCAACATTACACATAATACAAATTAAATTTAAATTCAAACTTACAAATTTTGCGTTTTGATTGTTTGTTTGTTTGTAATAGAGATGGTCGGGTAGCGGACAATTTACCCGAAACCCGCACCCGTACCCGTACCCGCCGGGTTCGGGTCGGGTTCGGGTATTGAAAAAAAAATAATTTGCGGGTTCGGGTCGGGTACGGGTTCTTAATTCTTGTTTTTGAAACCGGGTACGGGTCGGGTCGGGTATCTCTATTTACCACATTTAACACTAAAGATGGTCGGGTACCCGGGCCCGTCCCGTACCTGTCGGGTTGCAGTCGGGTTCGGGTTTCAAAAATAGCAAATATGCGGGCTCGGGTCGGGTACGCGTCTTTAATTTTTTTCTTAATCGGGTACGGGTCGGGTTCGGGTATTCAAATGTTCATACCCGACCATCTCTAGTTTGTAAAGAGATAGAGTGTATAGTGTAAAGTCGCAAAATTTGTAAGTTTGAATTTAAATTTAATTTGTACTAGCTGACCCTACAAACTTCGTATTGCCACAAATTAACCTGTGTACATAAATCATGCATCTCGGATGATCTTTGTGACAATCTCGAGTTTTGCAAGCCCCCCATTGGGCGACGCTTCCGACGGCGGGTCACTGGCAACACTCGCGACCGTCTCGTCCTAAATGATCTAGTGTTACTATAGATAGTTTTTGTGGTCTTGTATTGACTAATGTTTTATGGAAGAGTCTCGAATTTCTCGAGTTCGATTAGTTTTTGAGTTTCGCAAAAATTTCTGTTTTATTTGTATGAGAGTCCATATCCCCCTACCACAGGGGTGAGAGGTCTCTAACTATCGTAAAATAAATTCAAGACCCCAAAATCTCTCACATGCCAAATTTGGTTCCATTTGCTTGATTAGTTCTCAAGTTATAAGGAAATTTGAATTTCATTTGTATGAGAGCTCCCCTCTTAAAAGGGGAAGGGGTCGTAATTCACCATAGAAAAAATTTCTGCCATCTAAAACTCTCACTTGCCAAATTTGGTTCCATTTGATTGATTAGTTCTCGAGATAAGAGGAAATTTGCATTTCATTTGTATGGAAGCCCACCCTCTTAAAGGGGAGATGGGCCATAACTCGCTTTCTGAAGAAGAACTCGCTTTCTGGTCTCAATTCACCATAGAAAAAAATCTTGTGTCCAAAACCACCTACATGTCAAATTTGGTTCCATTTGCTTGATTAGTTCTCGAGTTATAAGGAAATTTGTTTTTCATTTGTATAGGAGCCCCCCCCCCTCTTAAAGTGGGGAAATCCATAGAAAATATACCATTGAAAATATTCTTGCCTACAAAAACACCCACAAGATAAATTTGGTTCCATTTGCTTGATTAGTTCTAGAGTTATGAGGAAATTTGTATTTCGTTTGTATGAGAGCCCCCCTCTTAAAAAGGTAAGGGGTCCTAATTCATCATAAAAAAATGGTTGCCTCCAAAAACACCCACATGCCAAATATGGTTCCATTTGCTTGATTAGTTCGCGAATTATGAGGAAATTTGTATTTCATTTGTGTAGAAGCACCCCCTCTTAAAGTTGGGAGGGGTCCTAATTCATCATAGAAAATATTTTTGCTTCCAGAAACCTCCACATGCCAAATTTGGTTCTATTTGCTTGATTAGTTCTCGAGTTATGAGGAAATTTGAGTTTCATTTGTATAGGAGCCCCCCCCCCTCCTAAAGTGGGTAGGGGTCCCAATTCATCATAGAAAAAATTTTTGTCTCCAAAAACACCCACGTGTCAAATTTGGTTCCATTTGCTTGATTAATTCTCGCGTTATGAGGAAATTTGTATTTCGTTTGTATAGGAGCCCCCCTCTTAAAGTGGGGAGGAGTTCTAATTCACCATAGAAAATATTCATGCCCTAGAAAACTTTCACATGCCAAATTTGGTTCCATTTGCTTGATTAATTCTCGAGTTATGAGGAAATTTGCATTACATTTGTATAGGAGCCCCCCTTCCTAAAGTGGGGAGTGGTCCCAATTCATCATAGAAAAAAATGTTGTCTCCAAAAACACTCACGTGCCAAATTTTGTTCCATTTGCTTGATTAGTTCTCGGGTTATGAGGAAATTTGTATTTAGTTTGTATAGGAGCCCCCCCTCTTAAAGTGGGGAAGGGTATGTATTCACCATAGAAAATATTCTTGCCCTCGAAAACTTTCACATGCCAAATTTTGTTCCATTTGCTTGATTAGTTTTTCAGTTATGAGGAAATTTGTATTTCATGTGCATAGGATCCCCCCCTCCTAAAACGGAGAGGGGTCCCAATTCATCATAGAAAAAAATTTTGTCTCCAAAAACACCCACATGCCAAATTTGGTTCCATTTGCTTAATTACTTCTCGAGTTATGATGAAAATTGTGTTTCTTTGGTACAGGAGCCCCCCCTCTTAAAGTGGGGAGGAGTCCTAATTTACTATAGAAAATATTCTTGCCCTCGAAAACCTTCACATGCCAAATTTGGTTCCATTTGCTTGATTAGTTCTCGAGTTATGAGGAAATTTGTGTGGAAGCCCCCCCTTTTAAAGAGGAGAGGAGTTATAATTCCCCTTATAAAGAGGGAAGGGGTCTCAATTTACCATAGAATAAATTCTTGTCACCGAAAACACCCACATGCCAAATTTTGTTCTATTTGCTTGATTAGTTGTCGAGTTATGCAGAAATTTGTGTTTCATTTGTATGGGAGCCCCCCCCTCTTAGTGGGGGGAGGGGTTTCTAACCATCACTAAAACCTTTCCTGGCCCCAAAAAACCTCTACATGCATATTTTTATGCCGATTGGTTCAGTAGTTTTCGATTCTATAAGTAACATACGGACGGACAGACAGACAGACAGACAGAAATCCTTCTTTATAGGTATAGATTAACATTAACATATTATTAACATTTGTAACATTATTTCGGTGTTCAGGTTGATTGAAGCATAGAGGTATAGTGGCGTATAGAATTGAAAATGCTAGTAAATGGATTTTCACATATAAATTTACACAAATTTCAAGCAAATTTTGCGCATATCGTACTACTCATGCCATCAAAACAGACATGAATGTATTCAAAAGAAGTTCCAGTTTTGATTCTCATGCAAAAAAAATATTCAAAAGAAGCGTCAACTAAAAAAAGTCCGATTTCTCTTTCTATTATTTCATATCTAATGCTCTACCCAGTTATTTTTGCAATTCAGATATATTACAAATCTGAAATCAAGCATGTAAATTATTCATAGAAAAAATTTGAGGTCAATTATTTTGTTCTAGATGTCCATTTTTATCGAAAACTAGCTGACCCGACAAACTTCGTATTGCCACAAAATAACCTGTGTTGTACATAAATCATGAATCTTGGATGATCTTTGTCACAATCTCGAGTTTTGCAAGTTTCTGAGGAGTTCAACCTTCGATGATTCATTTTGGCAGTTACGTAACTATGAAAGCATCCCAGGTAATTAATAAGCATCACCAATGGTATTTAAATGTAGGCCAATAAGCATCTAAGTCGCCTTAAATGCTAATTAAATGCTATTTTGGCAAAATATACAGCTACTTTACTGATAACCTTCTTATAGTGCTGACAATGCTAATTAACAGCTAATTACCGACACGAAGAATTTGAATACAATTTTAAATGCCAATTTACAACACCTATGCAGTCAAAAACATAATATACAACAACGTGCAGTATAAAATGCCAGATACGCTGATTTGCTGCTTATGTTAATGCTTATTAGTTACCAGGAATGGGTAGTTTAATATACAAATTATACAGTAAAGTAGAAAACAACTCCCCTGTCCCCTCATTGCATAGCCAGAAAGCGGATAGTAATATTCGCCATGATTGTACAACATTTCGCCGAATATCATTTTGCGAAAAACGTAAAGTGGAATGTACCATTTCACGGAAAACTTTTTTGTGGAAAGTCCCATTTCGCGATCCTCTCCTTACTCACTGTCGCTCGTTCCAGGAAACCCAGGTAGACCTTGGAAAACAAATAAACCTAGACAGTAGTAATTTCTGCGGGGGGTTGCCTCCCCCCAGTGGGCGGCGCTTCCGACGACGGGTCACCGGCAACACTCGCGGCCGTCTCGTCCTGAATGATCTAGTGTTACTATAGATAGCTTTTGTGGTCTTGTTATTGACTAATGTTTTATGGAAGAGTCTCGAATTTCAAGAGTTCGATTAGTTTTTGAGTTTCGCAAAAAAATCTGTTTTATTTGTATGAGAGTCCATATCCCCCTACCACAGGGGTGAGAGGTCTCTAACTATCATAAAATAAATTCAAGACTCCAAAATCTGTTACACTTCGAAATTATGCCGACAAAGTGCGCACAATTTTCCCACAGTGCAATACCTATAATTACGCAGCCCATGCATCTACAGTAAAGAATGTACCAACAAGATTATAGCAGTTCTCAAAAGAGACTATCTGTAAGAACTCACCAGGCTATGCTCGCTAAACTGCTCTCAAGATCAGACAGTTTCCGGTAAACCACGAAGTGGAACAGTCGCACTGCGTCAGTGTGCTTGTGCTTTTGATTGTCGCCCATTTTATAAAAGGGAAAGCAACGCGTTAAGTGTAACTCCCTTGCTTCAAGCTGGTGATTCTAATCGTTGTGACTACCTTGCCCGTACACGTATCTCTGGAATCAAGCCTCCGTTATTTTCGGAGATATAAGCATAACAGGTACGATTTAGATAAATTCGTATTGGAATAGGAATTCCAACCTGATTTTCGTTTATATTAACCAGGCAGTAGACAACAGTTGATGCTCAAGGTCGATTGTCACGGCAACGGAGCCAAATTCATACGATTAAAAGGTAAACTTATGAGACACACGGGGAGGTTGTAACTAACCACAATCTATTCGGCAGCACAAAGCATAAGGAAGTACTGCTATTGTAAGCAAGCTCACTCCGAAGAACAAAGCGAATCAAAAGCAGCACACAACCGGCGATCTTCTGCGAAGCCTATTTAGGCAGTGTCTTTATCGAGACCGACGAAAAGCCCTCAAAAGAGGTAAACGGCCACATTCTTTATACATGTCACAGAAGATTATCGCTAAGTTTTTATAGGGCTTTTCTCCTTAAACACATTTTTCGCACTTCGACGATACTACTACCGTAGGCCCATTCGGCGGATGAATAGTCATTCCAGGAAGAGGAACAGCTCAGGACAATCACCCCATTCCTAGCTGGAGTCGATCAACAACGTCGAGATACACGAACTTGGCGTCGCCGTGTACGCCACGAATACAACCGACGTCGGACGAAGAACGTGCGTCGACAGAACGAGGGTTACGGAACAGATGGAGTGCTGCCATCATTTACACCTGTGAGTCGGCGATCGAGATGATTCAACGTATGACCGCTGTCAGTATACCGGAAACAATTAGCTGAACTTAAGGGGCCCCCAACGATAACAGGTGATGTGCTAGCATAAGTATAGATCCAGAATGAGTAGAAGATGTGAACAATCGTCCAAATAGATCTAAGCAAAATGTATAAATCGTTTCCTTATTGTGATACATTTCGTGTGGCCAATCAGACATTTCAAGCAAAGTTATTGGCTTTTCGGGTGTTCATACGTTTTGCGATTGTATGCTGACTGGTCAGAGCGAAATAAGAGTCTCTTCTCCATGTACGGTGCGGTGTAGTGGTCGACAGTCGGTTCGTCTTCCGTCCGAATCTTAAAATTGTAACAAATCTCCCACATGCCAAATTTGGTTCTATTTGCTTGATTAGTTCTCAAGTTATAAGGAAATTTGAATTTCATTTGTATGGGACCCCTTTGCCCCTCTCCTAAACAGGGGAGGGGTCTTAATTCATCATAGAAAAAATTTCTGCCCCCTAAAAGCCCCACATGCCAAATTTGGTTCCATTTGCTTGATTAGTACTCAAATTATAAAGAAATTTGTATTTCATTTGTATAGGAGCCCCCTCTTAAAAGGGGAAGGGGTCGTAATTCACTATAGAAAAAAATCTTGCCTCCAAAACCGCCTACATGTCAAATATGGTTTCATTTGCTTGATTAGTTCTTGAGTTATGAGGAAATTTGTTTTTCATTTGCGTAGGAGCCCCCCCTCCTAAAGTGGGGAGGGGTCCTAATTCGTCATAGAAAATATTTTTGCCTCCAAAAACCTCCGCTTGCCAAATTTGGTTCCATTTGCTTGATTAGTTTTCGAGTTATGAGGAAATTTGGATTTTATTTGTACAGGAGCCCCCCTCCTAAAGTGGGGAGGGGTCCTAATTCACCATAAAAAATATTCTTGCCCTCGAAAACACCCACATGCCAAATTTTGTTCCATTTGCTTGATTAAATCTCGAGTTATAAGAAAATTTGTATTTCGTTTGTATAGGGGGGGGGGGGGCCTCCTAAATTGAGGAGGGGTCCCAATTCATCATAGAAAAAATTTGTGTCTCCAAAAACACCCACATGCCAAATTTGGTTCCATTTGCTTGATTAGTTCTCGAGTTATGAGGAAATTTGTATTTCATTTGTATGGAAGCGCCCCCTCTTCAAGGGGAGAGGAGTCCTAATTCCCCTTCTAAAGAGAGGAGGGGTCCCAATTTACCATAGAATAATTTCTTGTCACCAAACACACCCACATGCCAAATTTTGTTCTATTTGCTTGATTTGTTCTCGAGTTATGCAGAAATTTGTGTTTCATTTGTATGGGAGCCCCCCCTCTTAGTGGGGGGAGGGGTCTCTAACCATCACTAAAACGTTTCCTGGCCCCAAAAACCTCTACATGCAAATTTTCACGCCGATTGGTTCAGTAGTTTTTGATTCCATAAAGAACATCCCGACAGACAGACAGACAGACAGACAGAAATCCATTTTTATATAGTAGATAAAAAATGAAATATTCACGCAATATTTTTTTTTTAATTTTCCTGAATTCCTTTTAAAAGATGACAACTCTGACGCATAATCATAATGTTATGACAATAATATTGAAATATCAAGAAATCGGTTCTGAACACATTTTTCATATTGTCAAATTAAAACGAAATTCGTATGTGGCTTGAAGCCTTACTTGTTAAACGGTTAATTTATAATTTTCTACATATATTCATTCAAGTGCAAAAATTATCGTTTGTCTTTGAATATATTTCTAGGAATCACTTAACTATAGTAAAACTTAACTATAATGATAAAATAAATTAAATGTCCCTTACAAATATTTACGCACGTTGGGAGAGAAAATATTGCACGCAGTACGTTCTTATGAATTTTACTGTTGAATAAGGATTTTGAAACATGAGGAACAGATATTTAAAAATATAGTAAACTAATTACACTAGTTAACAGCATTTATGAACTCAGTAAGCTGAAGGTGATTTTTCATGTAAAATTGGCCGCTGAATCCGAAAATGTGGTCAGAAAAATTTAAAGTAGGATAGCTTTTGAGATATGCATTAAAGTTGAAATTTTGCTTAAAGAAAGAAAGTACATGCACATAAATACAAATTTCTCCGGCTGCGGTGCACCAATTTCAAATCTCTTTTTTCCATATTAACCGTTATGTGTTCGGCTGGGTACCCGGGTCCCTTTTGAGACTTTATAGCCTCGAAAAATAAGGTTTACGACAACTCAACCAGCTAAAACTCGTAGAATGCTCCTAACTAGTGGGAATAAGCCATTTGTCATCAACAGATTGCCTGTAGCAGCAGGGGGGTCGAAGGGGGGGCCTTCGAATTTTTTTACCCCATAGGTGTTCGGATGGGTACCCGGGTACCCACCGAAATGAAATGCTTCTAACTTTATCAATTCTTGACCGATTTTGGATCTTGAACCGTCAAAAGATTGGAAAATTTGTCTATTTTTAGAGCATGAGACTTACCAAGCATGGGACCACGTCTGGTTTCCGTAAATCCGGATATCCGGGACCATGTTCCGGATCCAAAACAAATGTGTACAATTGTCAATAAAACCACACAATATTGGTATCAAAATTCATGAAATCACTCCAGAAGTTATTGTTTATCCATTTTGAGTCCATTCAACTTATAGTCTTTGGAATGCCACTCCGGAGCAAATTCCTGTGGGGCCTTTCGGGACCGCTAACATATTTGGATAGAAAACCCTAGCAATATGTATATCAAAATTCACGAAATCACTCCAGGAGTTGAGTTTTATCCATTTTAAGTTCATTTGATAAGCTGTCCCTGGAATGGCCACTCCGGAGCAGGTTCCTGTGGGGCTCTATGAGACCAGTAACATGTTTGGATAGAAACCCTAGCAATATGTATATCAAAATTCGTGAAATCATTCGAGGAATTTAAATTTATCCTTTTTGAGTTCAGTTGATGACATGTCCTCGGAATGGCCATTCCGCGGCAGGTTCCTGTGGAGCCTTATGAAACCATTAACATGTTTGGATAGAAACCCCAGCAATATATATGTCAAACTTCATAAAATCACTCCAGGAGTTGATTGTTATCCACTTTGAGTCCATTTGATGAGTTGTCTCCAGAATGGCCATTCCGGAGCAGATTCCCGTGGGGTCCTATGAGGCCACTAGCATGTTTGGATAGAAACCCTCGCAATATGTATGTCAAAATTCATGAAATCACGCCAGGAGTTCATTTTTATCCATTTTGAGTCCATCTGACAAGTTGTCCCCGGAGTGGCCATTCCGAGGACAACTCATCAAATGAACTCAATATGGATAAAAATCAAATTCTGGAGTGATTTCATGCGGTTTGATATACAACCTGCCGAGGTTTCTTTTTATATCAAACAAGCTAGTAGCCATATCGGGCCCCTCGGTAAGTTACTCCGGAATGGTCATTCCTAGGACAACTCGTCAAATCGACTTAAATGAAAAAAAATCAATTCCTGGAGGGATTTCATGAATTTTGACATACATATTGCTAGGGTTTCTACCCAAACATGTTAGTGGCCTCAGGGCCCCATGGGAATCTGCTACGAAGTGGACATTCCGGGAACAACTCATCAAATGGACTCAAAGTGAATAAAAATCAACTCCTGGAGTGATTTCATGAAGTTTGACATACATATTGCTGGGGGTTCTAACCAAACATGTTACTGGTCTCATAGAGCCCCACAGGAACCTGCTCCGGAATGGCCATTCCGGGGACAGCTTATCAAATGAACTCAAAATGGATAAACCTCAACTCCAGGAGTGATTTCACGAATTTTGATGAACATATTGCTAGGGTTTCTATCCAAACATGTTACTGGTCTCATAGGGCCCCACAGCAACCTGCTCCGGAATGGCCATTCCGAAGATAACTCGTTAAATGGACTCAAAATGGATAAAAATCAACTCCTGGAGTGATTTCATGAATTTTGATACCAATATTGTGTGGTTTTATTGACAATTGTACACATTTGTTTTGGATCCGGAACATGGTCCCGGATATCCGGATTTACGGGAACCAGATGTGGTCCCAGGCTTGGTAAGTCTCATGCTCTAAAAATAGACAAATTTTCCAATCTTTTGACGGTTCAAGATCCAAAATCGGTCAAGAATTGATAAAGTTAGAAGCATTTCATTTCGGTGGGTACCCGGGTACCCATCCGAACACTTATGGGTGTTAAATTTCCCGTACACATAACGGTTAAAGAGGAAAATTTGCTATTGATTAGTTGAATTTCATTTTTCTGTAAGAATAATAGTACTGTAGATAATTGAGAATTTGTTCACAACAAATCAAAAAAGAAGGCATTTTTTTGGAATAAGTTCAACTTTATCAAAGGTTTTAGACGCATTTCAAAAATTTCATTATAGGTGGGTCTCAAAGACCGATAAAAAACAAAGAAGTCATTGGTTTAATGATAACAATCGGTTGAAAATAGTAGAAGTTATGACCATTTTACTGAAATAGTAATGTTTGCCCATTTAAATAACATGCTCTTGCAAATACCCTCTTACTTTAAGCTTTTACCCTCTTACTTGTCCACATGCCACAAATATACCTCTCTCTCTATCTAACTTTCCTCTCTTTATTTTTCAAACACACACGCATCAATATTAAGGTCGGAGCAAATTTTCCAATTATGTTTAACTGTATTTTATTATATGTAGAGCCATTTGACTCATGGTTAGTATTTTTAGTATTTATTTATTCACATACTTGTAACATGGGCTACGGGAATCGAGGATTATTTGTATCCCTGATGTAGTAATAGGATACCAGATGAACCGTTGCTTTTCATAGATGACGCTTTTCTCAAAATTTGTCGGTTATCTATGTTTACCTGCCTAAACAATACCTAATCTAGGATTGGGCGATACCGTATCGATACCCGCGATATTGATACTCGAAGGCCGATATTTCGATGTATTTCATCGATACTTACGACGTCGATATTATGCTAAATCGATAATTTCATCCCGATACTGTTCTGATAAAGCGGGATATGCAGCTGAAAAAATATAGACTAAAACTAGGTCAGAAAATGCTCAAAAAAACAAAATTTTTAGGATTTTTTCTCGCACTGTTTTCTTTTCAGGTAGCTACTAAGCTTAATTCTCAAATTTACTTCATTAGAAATGACCTCGACACAGCCGTTTTTATGCTAGACGACTTGAAACGAGCCGAACTGTGCCGATTTCGGTACAAGTGCCGAACTGCAAGATTTGTTAAATTTGTTATAATCTTAACGATCTGGCAACCGTGCGAGATGATTTTGACACCTGGCAGTGCTCCCATTTCATATGTAAAATTGAACCGGAGATGTGCCGCTTGATATCTTTGAAGTGCCACGGCACAATGTGCTGAGTGTCCGACCACTTGGAATTGACTCGTATGCAACACCTTGAACAATGTCACTTACATGTTTAACACTTATTGAACAGTAAGTGCGTACGATATGCGATTTTCAGCAATTCAAAACTGACCAGAGAGCACATAGAGTAGTATTGTGCGTTGAAGGCATAAAGATTTTCAAGCTTTTTACGCGCCATAATAGCGGTGAAAGTGGCAGAGGTGGGACAGAGATCGAGCAGAGCTAGAACCGGAAAGGAGCAACTCCCGGCGGAACTCTGCAGGAATGGCCAAGAACCGCCAGCAACGACACATCACTGGATGGTTTCAGGGGTTTGGGAGAGAGCTGCCGGATGAGTGGATTGAGGGTGTGGTTTGTCCCATCTACAGAAAGGGGGATCGGATAGATTGCTGCAATTACCGCAGCATAACGCTGGTCAAAGCCACCAACAGATTTTGTTACGTCGTCTATCCCCGGTGGCTGGAGAGTTCGTAGGGTAGTACCAGGTGGGCTTTTGAAGGCCCGTGCTACTACGGATCAAATTTTTACTCTTCGGCATGTCATCTAGATGTGTCGGGAGTACAACCCATCATATTTTTGTGGATTCCAGGACAGCATACGATTCAGTCGGGCGTGAACAGCTGTGATGCGGTTTTCCGTACAAAGCGACGTGTCCGAAATAGAGATGTACTGGAGCGAGTGATGTGTTGCGTGCGTGTTTTGGGGGCACTCTCTTTGCTCAACTTGTTTTTATTGGTTAATTTTTATGAATCCCTTTTTTTGAGTAGCATTTCCTAATCCCAGAATGCCGCCTTAAATAGTATCGATAAATCTAATATCGATGCTTCACGAGCGATATATCGACGGTATCGATAAAGCGGCGGATTTGATATTGATATTCAATTATCGATACTTTCGGGAATTTTGCCCAATCCTAACCTAATCTAATATTATTTAATTTTCATAACTTCTGCCTAACTATAATAAATTAAACTTTTCCTATACTTCTCCATTGCATCTTACTTTCATTCTTCCGTGAACCCGGGAAGGTGATTTTGATACCGTGCGAGAGCCGCGAGCTGGATATTTTTGCGACATTTCATTTCAAAAAAATTAAATATCGTGACATGGACGCGATAAACAAAAACAATATTTACCAACTACTTGTTGGTTTAAATGTCAAAGGTTATACCGCCTTTAACGGTAAACACTAAAGAAACAGAGATGAAAGAGAGAGTGTTGTTGCCAAGCTGAGTAAATTTTTTGTTGCGTAAAATTGGGTTATTTTCAATATTATGCGTTACCAAGCAATATATGCGTTACCAAGCAACGACATCTGCTGTATTCAACAGGGAAACATTGACAGTTTCAAACATATTTTCACACATGACGCATGATGAAACACTAGCGCCAACTTCTGTTTTTTTTTATATTTTCAGAAACTAGAGGCTGTATCCTATACTATATCGTCTTCAAACTCTGCTTAATGCTGTCTATAAACAAACGCTATTCAGCTGGGACAAAGGGCTCACCAATAGCCCCTTTACATCCAAACAGTAACTTCGAATAGCCCCTTTATATTTAAACACTAACAAGCATTGTCTTAATTGGCATAACATAGAGTAAGGAAGGGTAAAAGTGCGATGCGGGTAAAAGTGCGATTCTATGGTTTATCAGTGCGGATTCCGAGTAAATTGACTACATTGGCATGGATGGGTGAGTACTTTGACAGCTTAAATCTATCATAAACATTTGTTGTTTATGAATCATAGTTGCTGAGTTATGGGTAAAAGTTATTTTAGAACGGTTTTGATGTAATATTTCGTTGTACGGCAAATACGATATCAACAGGAGGATATTACTTATTGAAAAATTGTAGCAGCGTTTTACATCACTCAGATATCTCTCTTGAAATTGCGGTGAGCAGAATTTACAAAATAGATTTTGCTTTTCCATAATTTAATCAAAGCCCGCCAAGCGCCTAGCGGGGCAAAAGTTCGATTTATTGACGGGGTAAAAGTTCGATTCATGGATCGAGAATCTAACTCATTTTACTGACGGGACGACGACACTATGCAAGTCCTTACGACTTGTAAGCTAGGATTGGGCAAAATTCCCGAAAGTATCGATAATTGAATATCAATATCAAATCCGCCGCTTTATCGATACCGTCGATATATCGCTCGTGAAGCATCGATATTAGATTTATCGATACTATTTAAGGCGGCATTCTGGGATTAGGAAATGCTACTCAAAAAAAGGGATTCATAAAAATTAATCAATAAAAACAAGTTGAGCAAAGAGAGTGCCCCCAAAACACGCACGCAACACATCACTCGCTCCAGTACATCTCTATTTCGGACACGTCGCTTTGTACGGAAAACCGCATCACAGCTGTTCACGCCCGACTGAATCGTATGCTGTCCTGGAATCCACAAAAATATGATGGGTTGTACTCCCGACACATCTAGATGACATGCCGAAGAGTAAAAATTTGATCCGTAGTAGCACGGGCCTTCAAAAGCCCACCTGGTACTACCCTACGAACTCTCCAGCCACCGGGGATAGACGACGTAACAAAATCTGTTGGTGGCTTTGACCAGCGTTATGCTGCGGTAATTGCAGCAATCTATCCGATCCCCCTTTCTGTAGATGGGACAAACCACACCCTCAATCCACTCATCCGGCAGCTCTCTCCCAAACCCCTGAAACCATCCAGTGATGTGTCGTTGCTGGCGGTTCTTGGCCATTCCTGCAGAGTTCCGCCGGGAGTTGCTCCTTTCCGGTTCTAGCTCTGCTCGATCTCTGTCCCACCTCTGCCACTTTCACCGCTATTATGGCGCGTAAAAAGCTTGAAAATCTTTATGCCTTCAACGCCCAATACTACTCTATGTGCTCTCTGGTCAGTTTTGAATTGCTGAAAATCGCATATCGTACGCACTTACTATTCAATAAGTGTTAAACATGTAAGTGACATTGTTCAAGGTGTTGCATACGAGTCAATTCCAAGTGGTCGGACACTCAGCACATTGTGCCGTGGCACTTCAAAGATATCAAGCGGCACATCTCCGGTTCAATTTTACATATGAAATGGGAGCACTGCCAGGTGTCAAAATCATCTCGCACGGTTGCCAGATCGTTAAGATTATAACAAATTTAACAAATCTTGCAGTTCGGCACTTGTACCGAAATCGGCACAGTTCGGCTCGTTTCAAGTCGTCTAGCATGAAAACGGCTGTGTCGAGGTCATTTCTAATGAAGTAAATTTGAGAATTAAGCTTAGTAGCTACCTGAAAAGAAAACAGTGCGAGAAAAAATCCTAAAAATTTTGTTTTTTTGAGCATTTTCTGACCTAGTTTTAGTCTATATTTTTTCAGCTGCATATCCCGCTTTATCAGAACAGTATCGGGATGAAATTATCGATTTAGCATAATATCGACGTCGTAAGTATCGATGAAATATATCGAAATATCGGCCTTCGAGTATCGATATCGCGGGTATCGATACGGTATCGCCCAATCCTATTGTAAGCTACTGCGCGCATTCGCGCAACGCTGTTCGTCCGTCAGCGTTATAGCCGCGATTCTCAACGGGGTTGTTCGAGGAAAGGTTTCGTTTCTATCACGGAGCGAAAAAATTCACTTGTTTCAAACGAACTTTTTATAACAACCTAAAAATATTTATAAATAAATAAATATTTTCATTTCAATCATACATATCAGTTTGAAACGAAATGAAATTTCGGTTTGTGCGTAAAACAACCATAAATGTGGTTGAAACTACATTTTTACCTTTGTTATAGAGTAAGGATGCGATTTAATGATTCATCGGTGCAGATTCCGAGTAAATTGACTAGATTGGCATTAATTGGTGACTACTTTCACTGCTTGAATCTAACGTAAACTTTGGTTGCTTACGAAGCATAGTTGCTGAGTTATGTGCAAATGTTATTTTAGGGCGGTTTTGATGTAATTTTTTGTTATACGGGTAATACGATATCAACAGGAGGATATTACTTGTTGAAAATTTGTAGCAGAGTTTTACATCACTCGCATATCTGTTTTGAAAATACGGTGAAAAGAGTTTACAAAATATATTTCGCTTTTCCATAATTTAATCAAACCCCGTCAAGCGCCTAGCGGAGTAAAGGTGCGATTCACGGACGGGGCAAAATTGCGATTCACGGACGAGGCAAAAATGTCTGGCTAATTATATACAGTTTTTGGCACTATATTACAGATACTAGAAATGGAAGATCTGCAGAAAACTGTGCTCTACAGATGTTGGTCGAAGGAAAACAATGTCAATTCCTGGCAGCACGGTTACTGTTGATGCGCGCTTCTCAAAGTCTCCTACAGTTTTTATTAAAATAATAGTGTTTTTGGTAGTTTTGGTTCATATATGCAGTATAGTCGTGATTAATGAGTGTCCTATTTTTAATATGCCACAAAGTTTAAAATTATAGAGTGCAAGTAGTTGAAAAATTTGGAATAAAATGAATGCTTCTTGTAATAATTGTGCTCTATAGTTCAAATTCAAAAAATCAGAGGGGTTGTGTACAAGACACGACCGCATATATAGGTGACGCAGGACTACGTAAGTCTCTTTGTAGTGATAGTAGCATGTATTCATGCTTGTATTGCGACATTTGCCCCTATTTAGACTACCCCGATTTACACGATTATCACAGTCGAATCTCGCACACGATTTCGCTCAAAGAAAATGAAGTGAAAAAGAAGGGGAAGAAGGAAAAAGAAGTCAAACGCATTAGTAGATCAAACTAAAAGCCACTCTAGTGTCAGATTAACAGTGCAAAATGCGGTACGTTGCATTACATGATTATCACAGTAGACTAAAAGGGGCAATAATCATTCGATTCTTGATGTATACATGCTATATGCAACATATATACATGCTACATGCGTTGTATGTAACATTTATCAAAGTAGTAACATTGCAAACGTTCAATCCTCAAAAGATTGTTCATTTGAAAACAATTTAACAAAATCAAGAACACAAACTATTGCTTTCCTGCTACCCTACTTAAATTAAAGATTGTTTTTATTACTCATGGTTCCCCACGTTGAAGGGATTTTACCAATTCAATCCTATTTTATCAACAGCACATCTTTTCACTACACTTCTAATGAATACGCATGCTTGCCATTCATACAGAATCGAATTATAACCGAACACTTCAGCTGTAGCACATTTTTCCAACACAGATATCAAATTCGCCGAGGTTTAATCGTCTCGCTGTAAAGAATTTACGCGATCTGTTGGGACAACGAATTTGTGTCATTTTTTCTGGCACACTTCCCTAACACAGACATCAAATTGGACTAGGTTTAATCGCGTTCGTAAGAAATCTGTTGGCACGAGGGGGCTTTGTCACTCTCTCTGGCGTACTTCCCAAGCAAGGACATCAAAATGGTCTAGGTTTAACCGCGGTGTTAAGAAATCTTGTTGAAATGAGGAAACTTTGTCGCTTGTTTTGGCTTACTTCCCAAGCACAGATATCAAATTGGTATAGGTTTAGATCATCGTAAAGGATCTTCCAACCAATCACGAAGCGAGAATTCTGGTAAAACATAGGTTCATTATTTTCAATTTTTCAATAGTTCAACATGAAGAATCCATACTTTTCTTCATTTGGGTCAATTCTTAGAAGATTTTCCGATCGATTGGTGTAAGAATATTGAAAATCGATCGGAAAGCCGCTGAGCTATTAGCGCTCAAAACCTTTCATTTTTCGTGACGCTCGCATTTTTCGATTTTTTGGAATGACGCCCTATCTCCAAACTTGCCGTAAGACGTAGTCCTACGTCAAAAGCCTTATCGCTTTGCAGCAGTGGTGGTGCTTACATCGTAGCAATATAAAATAGTAGTGTTGGACAGATTTGTGCTATGGTGCTTATAAAGGCCTCTTAATCGTCAGCAGTAAAAATATTGCAGAAAATTCTTGACCAACGTGCTTAAGTGCTGCTGCTCGTCACATAGTCGTGGGATTACATAGCATAGTCGCTGTAGTGTCGCTCCTTTGTGAATCAACTTCTGTGTATGCTGCTATACAGCCAATAGTTTGGATGCAACTTGAAATTGTTCTGATTGAGTACACGGAAAACTGAAAGTACCCAATATTAAGTTCCTTCAACCCAATTCGTATCATGCGTGCAGGAAGCCAATTTTGGGTATTTTCAATATACCTAATATTAGGTAAAGGCTTTCAAATATAATTTTGAGTTAAAGTTATTTAATGTTGAGTTTGTTCATCTGAACTGTCTATTGAGTAAAATTTACTTAATGTTCAGTTCAAAATACTTACCATTGAGTTGAAGCATATAAACCATTCATTAGGTTAAATTTACTTACTTTTCGGTTAAAATTACCCAAAATATTGTAATGCTTTTTAACGAGCTATTGAGTAAAATCTACTTAATGTTCGGTTAAAATTACCCAACATTAAGTTTATGCTTGAAACTACATATTGAGTTAAAATTACTCAAAAAACGTAAATTGAACCCAAATTCGTCTATTTAAGTGTCAAACACGCGGAATTGATTATTGGGTTTTTAAAAGCAGTTTTTATACCGTGGACCCCCGTTCGTTTGAACGATTACTCATGCAAACTAACGGGGTTAATTTTTAATTTGAACAACTGGTAACCCTTAATATGCAGAAACTTGTGTGAACTGGTCGCCCTGCTCTTTGTTATTGCTTTGTTGGTTTGATTTGTTTGCAGTTGCTAGCAACGAATTTTCATTCTGCGATCGGATTTCTATCATAATCGTTGGGAAAACGGAATGTGAAACAAATTACACTCTCAAGGTAAGTACAATCAAATCGTGTTTATGTGCATTGTCTGCATAAGTAAATGATGTCATGTTGAGAATGACATTTGAACCATTTTTAATTTGCACGTCGTGCAAACCAGCGGGGTTCAAATTAAAAAGTGTTCAGATTAAAAACGGTCAAACGAACGGGGGTCCACGGTACTCAAAACAAAGGATATACTCACGAAAATGTATCATTGTGCTCTAGCTCTTAATGTCTGTCAGAACACAATGATAAATCCCAAAAATCAAAGACGCGCGTTTGAACCATAAGCTGTATTTAAACGTTTTTTGTTCATTTTCTTCTCTTAGATAAAATTGGATAAAATCTGGTCAAATCAGCGATTATTTCCGGAGTGATTCGCGATTGGGGCTCCACTGGCAAATTGTAAACAAATCGTTTTATTACACCATCAGCCTTAAAAAGACTGATAATATCCTTGGCAAGAATCCTTTCTTCTGTTTTAATCGTAAGAATTATTTAAAACAAGTTTTTAGTGATGGGCGATAGAAGTGTTTAATCAAAACAAAAGACAATTTGCAGTTTAGCCCCTTGCATTGTTATGAAGTGACAGGTTTATTTGCAAATCGTTTTGTAAACAGGCGATAGCAAAGAGCGAAACTGCATTGTTTTCAAAACACAGGCGCATTGTAAACAGGCGAAACTAAATTAAGAAATCATAACAAGGCGAAACAAGGCTGGGCGAATCTCATTGTCAAAATGCTTTGAGGCTCATTCCAAGGGGTTCAACTATAAAACTTAGATTTTGAGCTTGAATGCACAAATTTTATGCAGTATTGTTGTGAAATTATAAGATTGATTTATTCTACACAAATTTATGTCTTTAACCTTGATTTTTGTAACTTTTATTTAAATTAAGACTTGAAAATGTACTGGCAAATCATCAGTGATATTCCTCATTGTTTACACTTTGTTAGTTGCGCCCTTATCGCGAATCACTCCGGATTTATATTACATTGTTTTTACATTTTAAATTATTTCTACTTATACTTATACGCAAGAACTCATATTTGAGTAGATGGAATGAACCAAGACTGTTGAAGAACTGATGATAAAGATAACGAAAAAGTTCGGACTCATTCGAAAAGCAACAATCGTGAGATAGGTAAATTTATTTTATAAATGATACGAGTAACGAGTGATTTTTAGAATGATTAACTTCGTCAGTGAAGTTTGATGCTGATCAACGCTGCTGCTACGAGAAGAATCATTGGTGTTAGAATTGGTAAAGGGTGATTTGATACTTGCGCATTTTATCTTAACACCTAGATACTACCCAGGTAACCAATAAGCATTTCCAATGCAATTAAATGCAAGCCAATAAGCATTTAAGTTGGCCTAAATGCTATTTTGGCAAAATATGCGGCTACTTTACTGCTAGCCCTCTTATAGTGCTGACAATGCTTATTTGCAGCTAGTTACCGACAAGAAAAATTTAAATAGAATTGTGGATGCCAATTTACAACAATTATGCAAGCAAAAGGCTGATAAACAGCAACATGCAGTATAAAACGCAAGGGATGCTAATAAACGATTGATTTACTGCTTATACTAATGCTTATTGGATACCTGGGTATTAAACATTGTTCACCATCACCTGCACCACGTTGGAGTGGCTGTAATCCCAAAAACAGATAGACTGTGGCCCCTGTAGACAAGCTCGATTGCATCGGTATAGTTCTGAATGCCTATCATGCTATCATGATTGTCCAGCTGATCCAGCAAACAGTGACCTGGTACGATTGTGCCCAACCAGTGATGCTAGGATTTCTAGAAGTGAAAGGAAAAATCGATTGATCAGCCATGTAATTAGACAAGTAATTTTTTTCTTTTAGATTTTATTGTAAAACCTAAATTAATCCACCTAGCGGTGTTAGCTGGCCTTTCTACTACAATAATTGTTTTATAATTTCTCAGTATATGAATATTTATATAATTCAGTTACTGGTTATTAAAAAGTTGTTGAAGTCTTTATTGTGCCTGGTAGTTGAATATGGATTATTTTTCCTAAAGCCTATGTGTATAACAGAACGAAACAGCAACATTGCCATTGTTGCCCTTCCTCTTTCTTGCCACAGTGATTTCAGCATTTTTTTTTAGCGAATAGGGAAATCTGCTATCAGACACCTGAGAAGACAACTCAGGGAGTGGGGTTTGGTATCCCGACCCCCCTACTGGGGCGTGAGGATCCAGACCCACTAAAACCCTACTCGAGTCTCCAACCTCAATCCTCCCTGGCACCACCTTATCGGTATTACTTCAGGGAGGGGCTATTGTGCTTAACGCACACTCTTAGATAACTACTGGACTATGGTAGTTAGGCTGTTTATTCGCCGTTGATCGGCTTTCCAGCGGTTTTGTAGCTCAAGTACGATCTGGGTAGCAGCCGCATTGACCGCTCCCCAGACGTCCGAGCTAGAACACATCCTTTGGACTAAGTTATCCGGAGTAGTGTCCTGTCCGCTCACTGCCATCATGCTGCTTCTCACGCCCGCGAAACGAGGGCATATGAAGAAAGCAAGTTCTGCAGTTTCCTCAACGTCCACGCATTCGGGACACGCGGGGGACTCCGCCTGCCCAAATTTGTGCAGATACTGTCTAAAACAACCATGCCCTGACAGAATTTGTGTCAGGTGGAAGTTGACATCGCCGTGGCGCCTGTTGACCCATCCGGCTAGTTCCGGGAAAAGTCGGTGTGTCTACCGGCCTTTTGTGGAATTAGACCATGCCCCCTGCCATGTCATCATCGAGGCCGATCTTGTGGTGCTCCGTATGCCTCTAGTTCCACGTGATTTCAGCATGTCGCAGTTTGATCGCGGTTCTGTGCAGTCGCACTTTCAAATTTGTCAAAATGAACAGATAAGCGCTACAAGTTTGACGTGGTCGCCACTACAGACGGTAGATAAAGTCACGGGCAGCTTCATAACGAGGCCGCCTTTGATGCTATTAAGTGTAACGTGTCGTTGAAGCGCGCGCGTTCGTGCGCTCGTTTGCATTAACGTGCGCGATTCGATATAAAAATTGATAGCTTCTAGAGTTTTCATTTCTCCATTTCCATACTTTGCATGCTTCTTCAAGAAAGATCAACAAATATTTTAAAATAAAAAAAAATCGAGAAAAAAAGTTCCAACTTTGAAAAAATTGCAATTGTTTATAAAAATTCACTATTTAACTATTGAAAAACAATCGACAACAAAACAATTCCCACTTTCTTAGCCAGATAAAATAAAACAGATAGCAATATTCGCCGTGATTGTATAACATTTCGCCGAATACCATTTCGCGAAAAACCTTCTTGTACCGTTTCACGGAAAACCTTTTTGTAGAATGTATCATTTCGCAAGGTACTTGCTGTCGGTCGTTCGGACCCAACTGAAGGAAAACAATCGAGGTTAGTAGACCTAGAAAAACAAGTAAACCTAGACAGTGGTGATTTCTGAGGCGGGCTGCCCCCCCCCCTCCCCCCCACAGTGACCGGCGCTTTATACGGCGGGTCGCCAGCGACACCCGCCATGAATCATCTAATGTTACTGTAGGTAGTTTTTGGTGGTCTTGTTATTGATTAACCCATTTCCTCCCAGCGTTGCGAATAGGGTTGCCAAGTGGTCGGTTTTTGGCCGGCCCGGCCGGTTTTTCACCAGCAAAGCCGGTGGCCGGTCAATCCTGCAAAAAAGCCGGTTTTCCGACATAGGAAGCTGGATTGGTACTTTTTTCCTGATTTGTTGAATTTTCTGATAAATTTATTAGCAATCCTGAGCAGTGGATCATTGAAGATAGCCAGTTTTGCAGTGACAATACTTTGCTTCTGGCGGTAATATACATTAAATTGTCCATCAGCACCAGAAGCAACTAGTTGTCTTCTAGTACACTCAAGTACTTTTTTTACACGGTTTGTTTTTTCGAATATTGAGAACGGGGTTATTTAGGGACCATTCATTTATTTCTCAATACGTTTGGGAGAGGCCCGACATTCGTCACGTATTTTGTAAATGGTCCCTAAATTGCACCGTTCTTGAGTAATCAAAAAAAACAAACCGTGTAAAAAAAGACTCGAGTGTATCTTCAATAATCCATGCAATGTTCGTTGTGGTTTCGATTCCACGACTACCGCATAATTACCGCACACGCACATTACACATTCCAGGCAAATCCTCTAGTAATATGCTGCCACAACCCCCCGCAATTTTTGAAGGCAGGACCGACCGGCCGGTTTTTGAAATTTTCGGACTTGGCAACCCTAGTTGCGAAAACGCAACGCACTTTCATTTGATTCTAGAGAAGGCCCTGTTTAAGATATCAACATGGACCCTCAAAAACAAAGATAGATTGGAAAAAAATCTAATCGACCTGTTTTTGCTCAAAGGTCAGATGTTACATGTAACATAATTACAGCTGTGACAAAACAACAGGTTTTGCTATTTTTCAGACAGTTAAGGAAAAATGCTCGTATAACTTGATTTTACCTCTATTTACGTCTGACCTATTAATCAGTGTTAGTAAGAATCGGTTGCTTGCCAATAAACACTTTGTTTCATAATTTTGATTACTTTTGTAATTTTATGAAAGGCTCTAAGCTTTGCGTTGCGAAAACGCAACGCTAGGAAGAAACGATATTCAAAATTTGCAACGGGAACGTTTTTTTTTCGTTCGTTCGCTGCAGATGTTTCATTTGAAGTCGTTGCTTTTTAGTAAACAAATGAATGTAAATCTTATCTTTCGCTTGTTCTAAATATCCCGGAAACATAAAAATCCCAAGTTTGATTTAACGGTAAAAAAGTATGAAGTATTTATATGCATAATGATGAAGGTATGCAAAAACGGTATACGCTTAACGCCCAGCGTTGCGTTTTCGCAACGTAGCGTTGCGGAACACAGGGTCAAAATTAAAATACATAAAAAGACATGCTTTTTCTTAGTTGACCTAAAAGAGAATTTTCCTGAAAGTTTCAACTTTCTAACCCTGCTGGGAAAAGTGTGGGGTTAATGTTAATGTTTTATGGTTAATGTTTTATGGAAGTCTAAATATCTCGAGTTCGATTAGTTTTTGAGTTACGTAAAAAATTCAGTTTTATCTGTGTTTATTTCACGCAGATCACCGAGCCCCACTCTACCCTCAATGTACCGCGATCCTGGTTCTATTTGCTTGATTAGTTCTCGAGTTATGAGGAAATTTGTATTTCATTTGTATAGGAGCCCCCCCCCCCCTCCTAAAGTTGGTAGGGGTCCCAATTCATCATAGAAAAAATTTTTGTCTCCAAAAACACCCACGTGCCAAATTTGGTTCCATTTGCTTGATTAGTTCTCGAGTTATGAGGAAATTTGTATTTCGTTTGTATAGGAGCGCCCCCTCTTAAAGTTGGGAGGTGTCCTAATTCACCATAGAAAATATTCTTGCCCTCGAGAACTTTCACATGCCAAATTTGGTTTCATTTGCTTGATTAGCTCTCGAGTTATGAGGAAATTTGTATTTCATTTGTATAGGAGCCCCCCTCCTAAAGTGAGGAGGGGTCCCAGTTCATCATAGAAAAAATTTTTGCCTCCAAAAACACCCACGTGTCAAATTTGGTTCCATTTGCTTGATTAGATCTCGAGTTATGAGGAAAATTGTGTTTCTTTGGTACAGGAGCCCCCCCTCTTAAAGTGGGGAGGGGTCCTAATTTACTATAGAAAATATTCTTGCCCTCGAAAACCTTCACATGCCAAATTTGGTTCCATTTGCTTGATTAGTTCTCGAGTTATGAGGAAATTTGTATGGAAGCCCCCCCTTTTAAAGAGGAGAGGAGTTATAATTCCCCTTATAAAGAGGGGAGGGGTCTCAATTTACCATAGAATAAATTCTTGTCACCGGAAACACCCACATGCCAAATTTTGTTCTATTTGCTTGATTAGTTGTCGAGTTATGCAGAAATTTGTGTTTTATTTGTATGGGAGCGCCCCCCCATCTTAGAGGGTGAGGGGTCTGTAACTATCATAAGAACCTTCCCTGGCCCCCAAAACCCTTGCATGCAAATCTTATCTTATCAAATCTTTTCCACTGAAAAAATGCCATTTTATGAAAATTCAGAATATATTTTAAAAGCCACACATAGATGATTTTTTGTTGTATGTTGGATCCCACCAGCAGTTGTATATAATTTGGACACTTACAGCGAAATCCAGTGGAAGTGTGCACCTTATGTACAGTTGCTGATGGAGTACAAAATACGTTGGTTACCCTAGTTTTCGAATTAATCCGTATTAATTATAAAAATAAAGAGAAGAAAGCTGAACCCTTTCCAAAAGTTAGTCTAGACCAATTTTGGAAAAACTAAGTATGCAGTCTCTTATTTACATGAACTCCTTAAACACACAAAAGTTTTATTGAAATCTGAGAGGGTCATGCTAATCCCTTGTTGAGTTTGCGTGAATTCCGTCTTCTATTTTCATTTTCATAAAGTGATACTCAGTATAAAAAATCAGACGTAGTTCTACGTCAAAAATATTGTGGGCGCGGATGCGATTGGATTCGAACCCGGTTGCATTCCAGATTGGAAGATCCAGGAAGCGGTAAAATCATGTGAGGGGACATGTTTTGTTTTCAAAGAAGTTCCAACATTACTCTATGTACTTCGTGCTATATTATATGATAAAACCGCAGATGCTTTATGACTGTTTGTATATGAATTCACGCTTATTTCCATAAAAAATATTCCATCTAAATTATAGTATTTTGAAACTAGCTTACCTCGCGATTCGATCCCCAGTTTGGTATGCTGTTGAGGTTCATAATTAGCTACATGAGTCGGTACAAAAACGTCCGGTTGTCTCGATGATCCATCTTAGCCATGAGAAGGTTGACACTGTTGTTCCATTTGCTGCTGTTGATAATTTCATCATCCTTAAGCTGTCCTTCAGAAAATAAAGTTTTAAAATCGACAGCTTTACACATAAATTACTCACTTACCAATTTCGAACACTCGTTACAGCATAGCACAGCACAGAAAAACAAAACCGCGAACGTTATGCTGCCACCATGGATAAAACGAATCACGAAATAAAACGATCCGCACCATCAACAAAGCACGCCGCTACAGTTCAACATATTTTCATCCAACGTTAGGTACAATCTACTCAACGTTAAGTTGGAGTGTAGTACTCAACATTGCATATGCGCATATTACCGTTTTATTAAGTAAATCTGACTCAATGTATACATATCAAAACTACCCAACGCTGAAGATGAATCAATAGTACCTAATTTTAGGTTACTTAAACTTAGCTGTTGGGTACCTTTGGTTTTCCGTGTAGAGCGTTTGCTAAGTGGTGGAAGAATTGAGTGTTTGAGAATTTAATATGCATCTGGTTGCGTAAGTGTGAGTGGTGCTTTTCTCAGTCAGACGAATTCGTTTTGTACACAGCTATACAACCAATAGTTTGGGTATAATTTCGTACGTTAGTGTGAGAAACACAGCTTTGGTTCGAGTAGTGTGAATGAGTATACTAATGTACTCTAGTAGCATTACTTCGCACGCTTGTATTTACGTAAGCATATGTAGTGTCTGTATCTCATGACAAGTTCTGCCGATTGTATACGGCTATACATCCAATAGTTCGGATGCAATTCGCCTACTGTCATTGTTGATACGGTCTAAGCTAAGTTTGCTATAAATAATTTGCGTGCTCGATTTTCTGTTACTCTGTACACGCAGCGCTGTGTTATAGAATACTCGTCTATGTTTTTGCACTCTCTGAGAGGACTTCTAGTTGCATGCGGCTATACATCCAATAGATCGGTTGTAATCTGTTTAGTCCCAGATAGAACAAATCGACGACAGTGGAAGGAACGTATGTTTTGATTTTTACAGCAATACAGTAGCTGCGAATTGCGGCCTCCATGGTATGATAGCACGAGGATCTGTAAGTTAAACTACACAGGTTTAAAGTACAAGGTAGGTTTTTTCTATCACACGCATCTCTGCTGCAATTTGAAATGGTAATTTGTTCCCAGCTGATAGACCACACCGTACAAAAAGCATTCTTACCACATCTGCTTTGTGCTACCGCACTCATCTGTTAGACCGCACGCAAATACTATACTGCCATACGAATCGACTCATTGATAGATTTTATTTTATTTAATAGCTACTGGCTGGTGTTTGCTTTTATTTTGTTTCTCTTTTTCGTTTCGATGATGTTGACTGAAGACGAAATTTTTTGCGTAGAGTGTAAAAAAAAAAGAGGTTGACGCCAATAAAGTTATTACATGCTTATATTGCTTTTCTAGTGCGCATTTCAAATGCCGGAATATAATCGGCAATGCAGTTAGGCGTTTGAAAGAATCTGCCTATTTCTGCACATCGGATTGTTCAGCCACGTACCAACGAATTATTGAGATGAAACATAACAATAAATCGATGGTTTCGGGAATTGCTGCTGAACTGAAAAACGTTGTAGCTTGTGAAATGGAAGGTATCAGAAGAGAAGTAAAGCTCATCACATCCGCAATTGAAACATCTCAAGAATTTTTATCCTCGAAGTTCGATGAAATCGTTTCAGATTTCACAGAACTTCGGGCCGAAAACCAGTTGCTAAAACACGAGGTAGATGCGTTGAAAAAATACAATGTCGCTCTCACTGAAATTGTCCACAAACTCGAATCTAACGTTGATAGATCGAATCAATCGGCTACTTCCAACAACATAATGTTATTTGGTGTCCCAGCTAGGCCCAATGAAAATATATCTGATCTTGTACAGAAAACTTTTGCTTCTCTTGGAGTGTCGGTAGGTGCTGACTCAGTGTTATCATCTAACAGAATTTATGCCAGCAACAAATCTAGCAGTCTAGTCCCGATTAGAGTAATTTTAAAGAACGCGGAGGCTAAAGAAGAGGTATTCAGTAAAAAAGTTATTGGGACAGTTGCTTTCAACATCGATTGACCCTTCACTTTTATCCAATGGGAATGCTACTATTGTCTCGATTCGCGACGAGTTAACACCGCTTTCGTTAGAGATTATAAAAGAACTGCGACAATCTCAAGAAAAACTCAAAATAAAATATATTTGGTCTGGCAGAGGTGGGGTTGTTTTTGCGAAAAAGGATGATAGCGCCAAACCCGAGATCATAAGAAATAGAATGGACTTGGGAAATTATATGGCACGATTAATGAATTTCTCGGTTTCGTCTCCCTCTCCTAAAAGCAAAAGTAATGCCATAAACAAAAACAATAAAAAATAGGATGATTTTAAAGCTATGAATTTTGTTTAATATATATTAAAAAATGACTAATCCACAAATACAAAACTACACTCATGAATGCATCGACGATTTGAAAATTCAATATCGAGATGTTAATGGTAGAAGCTTACGGATCCTTCAATGGAACATTCGTGGTATGAATGTCCTAGAAAAATTCGATAGTATTCTATATTTCCTGAATGATTGTAAGAAAACAATTGATGTCATTGTAATCGGTGAAACATGGATAAAGGCAGATAGTACCTCAATTTTCCAAATTCCCGGTTACTATTCTGTATTCTCGTGCAGGGAAACGTCCCACGGAGGGTTGGCGTTATACGTTAACAACAAATTAGATTATAACGTCAAAAACAGCCAAAGTTCTGACGGATTACACTCCATCCACGTTGAACTAACTGTCGATGGGACTAGTTTTGACGTTATTGGTGTCTATCGGCCCCCTTCTTTTGATTTTCACAGATATCATGACATTTTGGAGGAATGGTTGCATAACTCTAATAAAAATACACCTTGCTACATTGTGGGGGATGTGAACGTTCCGGTAAACCTTTCCAACAATAACGTCGTGGTTAAATATAAGAATTTACTTGAATCATATGGCTTTATATGCTCCAACTCAAACTCAACTCGGCCAGCGAGCAACAATATCCTGGATCATGTTGTGTGTAAAATAAGTGACGCTTTTCGGCTACGTAACGATACAATTGCTACCAATTTAAGTGACCATTCGCAAATTTTGACCACAATATGTCTTACCGGCAAAAAACAAAAGCAAGTTCTTACTAAAAAAGTTGTGGACAATTTGAGACTTTCTACAATGTTCAACGAATATATAAACAATATTGCGTCTGTGGATGATGTTGAAACTTGTTTTTCTGAAATCATCGGGAAATACAACCAGCTGCTTACCTCATGCACAAAAATATTTAACATAGAGATTCGTGCTAAAAATGAGTATTGCCCGTGGATGACTTTTGATCTGTGGAGATTAATGAAAATAAAAACTAAATACCTGAAAAAGGTTAAAAGGAATCCTCATGATGCAAACCTCCAAACGATGCTTAATCACGTGACTAAGAAAGTAGAAATAACGAAAAAACAGAATAAGAAATCTTATTATGAAACACTTCTGAGTACCACTTGTCACTCGAAAATGTGGAAAAACATCAACATAATTTTTGGGCGGTCAAAAGGGAAGCAAGAAATAAACCTAACTGAAAATGGAAATAAAGTTTCCGATAGGCAACAAGTTTGCGACATTTTCAACAAATATTTTTCGAGTGTTGGTGCAAATCTTGCACGCAACATAGTAAATCCAACGAATGCTAGCCCTGTTAGTAATGTCAGATGTGTAGCCAATACAATTTTTCTTCGTCCGTCTAGCTTAAACGAAGTTGTTTCTCTAATCAAAGAATTAGATACAAATAAGAGCTGTGGACCAGATAACGTAACCGCAAGAACAATTAAAAGCAATCCCGGAGCATTTGCATCCATTTTAAGTCAAGCCTTTAATAAGATCCTTGAAACTGGAAAATACCCCAACTGCCTAAAAACAGCTAGAGTAGTGCCAATCTTCAAAACTGGGAACCCCTTCGACGCATGTAACTATCGTCCAATATCTACACTGTCGGTTTTTAACAAGATTCTAGAAAAATTACTCGTCGCACGACTTCTAGATTTTTTCAAAACTCACAACGTGCTCTATAAATTTCAGTACGGTTTTAGACAACAGTGTGGGACTATGATAGCTGTCACAGAGCTAGTAGACTGCATAATCAAAGAAATCGAATCAAAAAAACTTGTCGGGGGATTATTCCTCGATCTTAAAAAAGCGTTTGATACGCTAAATCATAATATTCTAATGCAAAAACTAGAGTTATACGGAATCAGAGGAGTTGCAAATAATATCATTCGCAGTAACTTAACAAATAGAATGCAATTTGTGACGATCGGCGATGCACGTAGCTCATTGCAAAAAATAGAAGTTGGTGTACCTCAAGGTAGCAACATTGGTCCATTGTTATTTTTAATTTATATCAATGACATTGGGAATTTAAAATTAAATGGGATACCAAGGTTATTCGCGGATGATACGGCACTGTTTTACCCCTGTGCTGACATTGGCAGTGTATTATCGTCAATGAAAGATGATCTGCAAGTTCTGTCACACTACTTTAATGCAAATTTACTTTCACTTAACCTGACAAAAACAAAATATATGGTACTAGCTGACCCGACAAACTTCGTATTGCCACAAATTAACCTGTGTTGTACATAAATCATGAATCTCGGATGATCTTTGTCACAATCTCGAGTTTTGCAAGCCCCCCAGTGGGCGGCGCTTCCGACGGCGGGTCACCGGCAACACTCGCGACCGTCTCGTCCTGAATGATCTAGTGTTACTATAGATAGTTTTTGTGGTCTTGTATTGACTAATGTTTTATGGAAGAGTCTCGAATTTCTCGAGTTCGATTAGTTTTTGAGTTTCGCAAAAATTTCTGTTTTATTTGTATGAGAGTCCACATCCCCCTACCACAGGGGTGAGAGGTCTCTAACTATCGTAAAATAAATTCAAGACTCCAAAATCTCCCACATGCCAAATTTGGTTCCATTTGCTTGATTAGTTCTCAAGTTATAAGGAAATTTGAATTTCATTTGTATGGGAGCTCCCCTCTTAAAAGGGGAAGGGGTCGTAATTCACCATAGAAAAAATTTCTGCCATCTAAAACTCCCACATGCCAAATTTGGTTCCATTCGATTGATTAGTTCTCGAGATAAGAGGAAATTTGCATTTCATTTGTATGGAAGCCCACCCTCTTAAAGGGGAGATGGGCCATAACTCGCTTTCTAAAGAAGAGAGGGGTCTCAATTCACCATACAAAAAAATCTTGCGTCCAAAACCACTTACATGTCAAATTTGGTTCCATTTGCTTGATTAGTTCTCGAGTTATGAGGAAATTTGTTTTTCATTTGTATAGGAGCCCCCCCCCCCCCCTCTTAAAGTTGGGAAATCCATAGAAAATATACCATAGAAAATATTCTTGCCTACAAAAACACCCACATGATAAATTTGGTTCCATTTGCTTGATTAGTTCTAGAGTTATGAGGAAATTTGTATTTCGTTTGTATGAGAGCCCCCCCTCTTAAAAAGGTAAGGGGTCCTAATTCATCATAGAAAAAATGGTTGCCTCCAAAAACACCCACATGCCAAATATGGTTCCATTTGCTTGATTAGTTCTCGAATTATGAGGAAATTTGTATTTCATTTGTGTAGAAGCACCCCCTCTTAAAGTTGGGAGGGGTCCTAATTCACCATAGAAAATATTTTTGCCTCCAAAAACCTCCACATGCCCAATTTGGTTCTATTTGCTTGATTAGTTCTCGAGTTATGAGGAAATTTGAATTTCATTTGTATAGGAACCCCCCCTCCTAAAGTAGGTAGGGGTCCCGATCCATCATAGAAAAAATTTTTGTCTCCAAAAACACCCACGTGCCAAATTTGGTTCCATTTGCTTGATTAGTTCTCGAGTTATGAGGAAATTTGTATTTCGTTTGGATAGGAGCCCCCCCCCTCTTAAAGTTGGGAGTGGTCCCAATTCACCATAGAAAATATTCTTGCGCTCGAAAACTTTCACATGCCAAATTTGGTTCCATTTGCTTGATTAGTTCTCGAGTTATGAGGAAATTTGTATTTCGTTTGTATAGGAGCCCCCCCTCTTAAAGTGGGGAGGGGTTCTAATTCACTATAGAATATATTCATGCCCTAGAAAACTGGCACATGCCAAATTTGGTTCCATTTGCTTGATTAATTCTCGAGTTGTGGGGAAATTTGCATTTCCTTTGTATAGGAGCCCCCCCTTCCTAAAGTGGGGAGGGGTTTCAATTCATCATAGAAAAAAATAATGTCTCCGAAAACACCCACATGCCAAATTTTGTTCCATTTGCTTGATTAGTTCTCGAGTTATGAGGTAATTTGTATTTCGTTTGTATAGGAGCCCCCCCTCTTAAAGTTGGGAGGGGTCCTAATTCACCATAGAAAATATTCTTGCCCTCGAAATTTTTCACATGCTAAATTTTGTTCCATTTGCTTGATTAGTTCTTCAGTTATGAGGAAATTTGTATTTCATGTGTATAGGATCCCCCCCTCCTAAAACGGGTAGGGGTCCCAATAGAAAAAATTTTTGTCTCCAAAAACACTCACATGCCAAATTTGGTTCCATTTGCTTAATTACTTCTCGAGTTATGAGGAAAATTGTGTTTCTTTGGTACAGGAGCCCCCCCTCTTAAAGTGGGGAGGGGTCCTAATTTACTATAGAAAATATTATTGCCCTCGAAAACCTTCACATGCCAAATTTGGTTCCATTTGCGTGATTAGTTCTCGAGTTATGAGGAAATTTGTATGGGAGCCCCCCCTTTTAAAGAGGAGAGGTGTTATAATTCCCCTTATAAAGATGGGAGGGGTCTCAATTTACCATAGAATAAATTCTTGTCACCGAAAACACCCACATGCCAAATTTTGTTCTATTTGCTTGATTAGTTGTCGAGTTATGGAGAAATTTGTGTTTCATTTGTATCGGAGCCCCCCCTCTTAATGGGGGGAGGGGTTTCTAACCATCACTAAAACCTTTCCTGGCCCCAAAAAACCTCTACATGCATATTTTCATGCCGATTGGTTCAGTAGTTTTCGATTCTATAAGGAACATACGGACAGACAGACAGACAGACAGACAGACAGACAGACAGACAGACAGACAGACAGAAATCCTTATTTATAGGTATAGATTCCATTCACCTAGGAAAAAAATAACTAATCACTTAAGCCTCTGTATCAATGAAACTGTGATAGAAAAAGTTGATGACTTTAAATATCTGGGTATTTACCTTGACTCAACGTTATCTTGGGATCGGCAAATCAAACATCTACAGCAGAAAATCTCAACTTTATCCGGAGCCATGAGGAAAGTGAGTTATTTCGTTCCAAGAAAAACACTGTTATTGTTTTACTACGGTTGCATTCATTCCCAAATCCAATACCTAGCATTAGCATGGGGTCACGCCAGCAAATCACAACTTAAAAAAAAAATACAAGTCGTGCAAAACAGATGTTTGAAAACCATATTTCAACTGCCGATGCTTTACTCAACTATTCAATTGTACTCGAATGATAACCATACCATCTTACCTGTCCTAGCGTTACGTGATATGCAGACGGTTATTCATATCCACAAGGTCCTTCACCAACCAAACTACCATCATAATATGTCTCTAAATGTTGGCAACAGACTTCAAAATACCCGACGAGCAAACTTTATACAGCGTAATAGAGCAACCACGAATCTTGGCCAGACGTGCATTTCGTTTTTTGGCCCTTTAATTTATAACACTCTACCTGATGAAATCAAACAGATCACCAACATCGATCTTTTCAAATACAAATTAAAGCAATTGTTCAAGTTAAACATAAGTAATTATATAATTTAAGCGCATCAACCTAACCCACGTAGAATAGAATTAACATTAAGATAGCCGGATATCAATTTTTGTTTTTTGTTGAACCAGTAGCTTAGTTGTTTTCTGTAATTTAGAGCCCCTTAAAAGGAAATTTAATTCCACTGGGTGCTCATTGATTATTAGAATTAGTTGTAATTGAAATCTACTCCTTTTTCTCACTTATTATTATTTTATACTTTGTTATTTTAAATTGAATGTGTCCATTACCAGGGGGCTCTCTGTGTGAGCTTTTTGGTGTGGGGGTGAGCGGAGGGTTAATTTTTTAAAAAAAAAAGATGTTTTTCCGCTGATGAAACAAACAACAAGTTTCGATCTGTCGGAGGCTGCAATACACCAGCGCAAAATAGGAAAGGTGTAAATTGAGAATATTCCTTACCGAAACATACCGCAGATTGACGATAATATGGTTTTGTTAGCTACTGCTGTGCTAATTTCATGGATTCGAGCTTCACACTTTTGCCCCGTGGTAATCGAACTTTTGCCCCGCTAGTGGGGTAAAAGTGCGAATCGGCACTTGATCAGAAGAATGAACAATTTATTTTCAATAACACTATTATTCCAGATGATTTATAGTTGAATGTAAAGACATTGAGTAGCTGCATCACTATAAAATATATTTTGTTGTTGTTCTTCTTTATATCTCGCGAAAATTGATGACAACTTCAAACATCGCACTTATGCCCCGCCTTACTCTATATCGAATTGCTTGTTATCATCTATATAAATGCGCACGCAATCGGAAACGCAGTTTGCAATGAAGCAGCGAAATTAACCGGAGTTGTAAAAATATAGTTTCCACAGGCGTAACAGAGTTTCTGTGGATTATTTTCACGTTTAAACTCATGCTTTGTTACGCTCATTTCTCTTACTGTTCTTACTATTTTCACAATTCTTACTATCAAGAATTCAATCACTCTTCAAGCATGATCATGAGCATGATATTCAAATGCGCAAATATTACTGTTTTAGTAAAATGGTCATAACTTCTACAATTTTCAACCGATTGCTATCATTAACCCCATGATTTCTTTGTTTTTTTATCGGCCTTTGAGACCCACATGAAATGAAATTTTTGAAATGCGTTAATCTTGTCTAAAACCTTTGATAAATTTGAAATTATTCCAAAAAATGCGTTCTTTTTTGTTTTGTTGTGAACAAATTCTCAAATATCTACAGTACTATTATTCTTACAGAAAAATGATATTCAACTAACTCTTCTCTTTAATATGAAAGAAAGAGATTTGAAATTGGTACACCTCAGCCGGAGAAATTTGTATTTAAGTGCATGTACTTCATTTCTTTAAGCAAAATTTCAACTTTAATGCATATCTCAAAAACTATCCTACTTTAAATTTTTCTGACCACATTTTCAGATTCAGCGGCCAATTTTACATGAAAAGTCACCTTCAGCTTACTGAGTTCACGCTTTTTGTTTTATTTTGTTGACTAGTGTTAAACTGCCCATAAACGTATAA
The DNA here is from genome assembly GCF_943734655.1 of Sabethes cyaneus. Lineage (NCBI taxonomy): Eukaryota > Metazoa > Arthropoda > Insecta > Diptera > Culicidae > Sabethes > Sabethes cyaneus. Next base: position 117,577,354 of record NC_071355.1, read on the forward strand.
CAGTCCCAAATGACTTTTCACCATTTTTGAGATAAACCTGGGAATCATCTTTAAATTACCTATTCTTTCAATATTTCAAACAAAAAAGCTATGTTTGTTCCCAAAATGAGGAAAAAAATATTAAACTATGTCAGTCTCATATTACAAATAAACGCATAACAGTCACAGTAGTGAAAATATATGAATAAGCATTTGATTTTGGAAATTCCTGAACCGATTTGACTGCAACAACTACCAAACGAAAGATTTTATGGCCTACAAGAACACTATTGAAGAAAATTTGGAGCGGATAGACGGTTCCGAAGCTATGGTCGGAACAAGTTCCGGAATATATGGAACTTGAACCACAATACAATATAATACAATATAATGAACAATAATTCCATTATACGACACCTCTAAGTACTCGAATTTGCAAAACTAGACTATTGGTAGTTGCACAAAGTGTTCAAGACGTCATTGACCATATCTAACCACCTATTAGGAAATGCTCCGGATACCCCTACGGGGATCAGTTTCTGAATAGAACTAAAATACAACATGTGACATCTCTAAGTACGCGAAGGTGCAAAACTAGCTCAGAATAGTTCATTTGTCGTCATATAATATGTCCAGGATCACATTGCATTGGGTCACACTCGGACACGTTATGGGAGTGTTCCTGACACAGGAAAGCGACCAGTTTCTGAGTTGAACAAAACCCCATATGCGACCCCACGATAACAAATTACATATAAAAGCAGAAAATGCTAGGAACTGGAAGTTTATCTTCAGAGTTATCCTTACTCCCGTAAAATTTCAAATAGTTCAGTACAGACATTTGAAACAGTTGAATTAAACGTGAACGTGAACAACGACACGTGGTCTTGAAAATATTCCACCGGCAGTCACCGGCTCACCGGCAACGCAAGGATCAAGGCATGCTGTGAGTGTGACTGTTATGCGTTTATTCTTGCTTATTCAAGCACAAATAAACGCATATCAGTAACTTCGGTAGTTTTTATAAGTTTTGGAACAAATTAGAGGTCACTTGTGAACAAATTGCTTATAAAAGTATTCTATAATGTACATTCAAGTAATATTATGATGATTTGGACCATTTGTTTCCAAAATTTACTCAATATTAAAGAAAAACTGTAGCGGTTTCAAATGCGTTTTTCGCCGCTGCAAGTTTTTGCATATGTGACTGTCTTCCATTTATGGGCAGTAAAGATGTTCCTGAGAAATAAAAAATAATTATTGTTTCAGAAGAAAGCCAGGTCAGACCGCTAGGTGGATTAATTCGGGTTATTATTTAATGCTACAATTTGTTATTTGCTATTTGCTTTTGTTTTCATGACATATAAGTTCTTAAACTATGTATTTTGAACAAACATTGAAGCATACCTACAATTATGTGGTGTATTATGGGGAAGCATACTTGTTATGTGGTTGAAACTTACCAGAATAACTATTAGACACTGGAAAAGAATGTTCAAATTACTTTGAACTCTGAACGTTTAATTTTATTGAACACACCATTTTATATCAACTCACATTACTAGTTTTCAAACATTAATAGCTAACAACTTACACTTTTGGATCACATTTAACATTTCCTTTATATTATAGTTATTCCTGGCTGTACATTAGATATTGTCGATCACTGTTTTGTAATATATTCAGTACCCTCGGAGGCAGAATAATATGATTGTGCATTTAACTTTATCTTTAAAACATTCTGTGAAGATATACGATATACGTTGATATACGATATACGTTGATATACGATACTCATTCAAACGCGTAAAAGTGCAACAGAAGTTACTTGGTCGAGGGTTCAATTAGCAATGTTAACGAACGTGTCTCTCTCTAAGGTTTTATACAGCCAACACTCGACAATGCAATAAAGTTTCTATTCGGCAATCTGCTGCCAGCTGGCGGATGCTGATACTCTCTATAAAAGACTACCAGTTTGCCTATGAGAAAATCTCGAGGCGAAGTTTCGAACTTCGTTTTAGGTGCCATTGAATGAGAGAATCCGCTGATATCAATATAGATATATGCAATTCGGATATCGGACAGAGAGTTCGCGGAGAGCAATTTTATATACCCTCTGCATATAAGAATTGCTTTAAAGGAGTTTCTTATTCAATATTTTTCGTTACTAATAGATTGTTATGTCACTATAAACAAGTAATGAATTATTCGCAAACTTGGTTTAAATTTAAATATCAAAGTAAAAGGTTATGTTTATTTTGTTTCAAATATTTAGGGAAGGTTTTCAGAGTCTATCTCTTATTACACAAACATATTCACAACACAATAACATTATTATGCCCGGCGCCTATTTACATGAAGCACTTCCAGAGTTGTTAAAGATTGCTGAGTAAACTACTAAACATGTGAATGCTGAGAAAATTTCAAATTACTGTACTAAGAAATTCACTCTCAGCAGGGCATTTTGTTACATACATCTATAAATATTTCTAGCAATTATATGACGAAGAAAAATCTAAGCGTTTCAATAAATAAATAAAATTAGTATAAATAACCAACATAAAGAATTTACAATTGACATATCGGCGAGCTCTCACCACATTTCTGTTACCATCAGGAAGTGGATAGATATAATAAAAATAAAAACAAAGGTATTTTAATTGATGATAGAATTTTTATGATTAACTACTTACCGACTTTTTGTTTATGTATTGACACTATAAAAATCCTTGTTTAATCCAGTAAAAGAACCTGTATTATACCATCTTAGGTAGTACCCCGGGGCAATTTGAAATACGGGGTAAGTAGGAATGGTGCTCATAACTTGCTTCAACCCCATTTTCACCAACTAAACCTTTCTTGAAATAAAGGATACGAATACCTTAAAATTATAGATTATTTATAATTGGCATTCCAAACACCAAAATTGAACATTTTTCAATTTTCGAAAAAATATGTTTTGCCTTTCTACTTTATAAATATAAGTATAAATATAGTATAAAGGTATAGGAATCACTCAAAAAACCGGAAATGGAAAGAAGGTCCTGCGGGCTCTTGAAGGGTCAGGTACCATTCGAAGCAGTTTCGAAAACTGAGCATTTTCTGTATGTGTATGTGTGTATGTGCGTATGTCACGCTTTTCAATCTCACTCACTTTTTTTGGAGATGGCTGAACCGAGTTTGATGATCTTAGTATCAAATGAACATTGGCGTAGCTAGGAAATTTCCCTGGAGGGGGCCTGATTATGATCTTGTTTCTCTGGCTGTCATCGATAGCACAAGGTTTTGTAGGGAAATACCAGGCGAGCTTGATGAGGGTCCGCGCAATTTCCAGAAACGTCGGGAGTACAACCAGTCCGCGCGTCACATCTTTATTGATTTCAAAGTAACATACGATACAGTCGATCGAGACCGGCTATGGCAGATAATGCACGAACACGGTTTTCCGAATAAACTGACACAACTGTTCAGAGCTACATTGGAGAGAGTGTTGTGTTTCGTGTGCATCTCGGAGATACTTTCGAGTTACTTTGAGACGCGGCGAAAGTGGGAAAAGGTTACGGCTTGTTTTGCATGCTATTCAACATCGCACTTGAAGGGGTGATCCGACGAAATCGGAATCTAGGACGAGTTTTCTAAACTTAAATGCGGCCAAGACCAAACACTCAAAGGAACCAAACGCGTGCGTCTCGCGGACGGAAACTGTTGATGACGACGAACTATAAGTGACAGATGGGTTCGTGTATTTGGGATTGCTGGTGCACACGGACAACAACACTAGTAACGGGATCTAGTTACGCATTTAAGCGGGAAATTAGGCTTCCTTAGCCCTTCGCAAAAGGCTATGCATACGCAATGTTCGAGCGGAAGGTACTACGAACGATATTTGGCGGAGTACAAACTGAAAGCGGAGAGCAGCGGAGATGTATGAAAGTCAGTAGGCTACAGTGGGACGAAAATAGTTCTCTTTAACAACTGCACCAGCATCAGGAACAGGGTGGCTCAACGTGCAAGATGGCTCGACCAATCACTTTCAAGATTTGCGACTTCTGTGACTGGGAAATTTGCGACGAGTGGCCCATGATGTAGTTAAATGGAGACGAACACTTGAAATAGCATGAGCCGGAGTGGCTACTAAGCCACTGACGACGACGACAACTACGCTTTTTTTCTTTAATTCTATATTAGAGAGGTTTTCAGCCTGCGGCTGGTTCGCCTCTTCACTACGCTTTTATGATGCCTAATGAAAAATAAAATATCTGCACAGCGGGAACATATACACTGAGTTTTTTTTCCCGGTTTCCAATTCCAATGAGGAAAATTTCTGGAGGGGGCCTGCAGAATTCTGGAGGGGGCCTGGTACCACAGGCACCCCCTCTAGCTACGCCAATGCAAATGAAAGGTCTAGTTGCCTCATAGGTCGCTATTAAATTTCATATTGATCGGACTTTTAGTTCAAAAGTTATGTAAAAACCCGATTTAATCCACCTAGTGGTGAAAGAAACCTTTGTTATACCATCTTATATGTCATTTGATATGGGCATTTCCAGCTAAAATATTATTTTTGATTTGTATTTGAATTTGTAATTTTTATAAAACTGACAGAGTCAAATTATATACGTATCACTTTGAACTAAATTCTTATATAAACTGTTTCTTAGGCCCAGCCGTTCTCAAGTTATTCAGATGTGAAATCTAAAAATAATCTATTAGAGTCAACACATGCAAAGTATCCGATAACCGTGTAATCGACCTTCACGGATTTGAACCAAATTTTGTCAGATTGTTCATTTTAGGTCAGAAAACAAAAATCTTAAATTTGGTGCCGATTGATCCCCCATTAGTGGTACGATTAGTGGTAGTACCTCTTTTTTAAAAAAAGAAACGTTTTGTCAAACCTTTTTATTTTTTACTTACAGATAAACATGGAAATCTCGACCAACATGTCAAAAGGTCTAATGTTCAAATAAGAGATTCTCTTTGCGTTTCCTCTCTTATGCTTATTACGGCGGCATAAATACATGTCAACCCAATTATCCCAAAGGATAAGCTTGCCAATAACACCAGTAATCGTTTCATGCAAAATAGACGCATTCAAGTGCATTTTTGTCGCCGTAATAATCGAAAGAGACGAGACGCAAAGAGAATCTCTCATTTGCGCATTGTACCTTTTGAAATGTTGCTCGTCAAATATTAGGTTTAGAAAGAAACTATTTTCACATTCAAATTCCAATTCCAATCGAAAATAGTCGAGTAAAAAATGACTTGTTTTAGCGTTTTGAGCTGGAAATGATCATACAGTAATCGGCACGTCTTCGAAACTTAATTCAACTCTGTGCTAGTTATCATCCTTATGCACCCAGGCGATAAACACTCTTCAAAGTGTATTTTAACCTACTAAATAACTTTATACACACTTAAAACCCGATTTAATCCACCTAGTGGTGAAGGAACCTTTGTTATACGGTCTTCATCTACGTTAACGTTGCGTAGTGCGTTTGTTTACATAATTTTTTTGGAAATTGAAAAAGTTTACAATATTTGAACAAAATAGGAGCACTTATAAATTTTGATAGATCCTTTTTTCATGAAATTGCTGAGAAAGTATAAGTAAGTTGTTACTAATTTGAGTAAATGCAAGTAAAAGTAAGTTGTAAGAGGAAATATTATTATTTAACATATATATTGCGTAGTAAAGGTCTAGTTTAAAGGTTTTGAACTATGCATAATTTACTGTAATGCCATTCTATTTGATTCAATAAAGTTTTCATCAATCATTCGGTTACTCACGTTGTTGTATTTTGTACAACACGTGTAGGTTTTAGAATGCCATATTGTTATAAAGTTACAAATTGATGTTTAACTAACGTATATTTTTCAATAAACTTCCCAGGTAACCAATAAGCATTTCCAATGCAATTTAAAAGCAAGCCGATAAGCATTTAAGTTGCCTTAAATGCTACTTAAATGCTATTTTGGCAAAATATGCGGCTACTTTACTGCTAGCCCTCTTATAGTGCTGACAATGCTTATTTGCAGCTAGTTACCAACAAGAAGAATTTAAATAGAATTGTGGATGCCAATTTACAACAGTTATGCAGTCAAAAAGCTGATAAACAACAACCTGCAGTATAAAACGCCAGAGATGCTAATAAACGACTGATTTACTGCTTATTTTAATGCTTATTGGTTACCTGGGTTGTTATGATCAAAATACCATAATTATTCAATGCATTAATACTTTAAACTGTTGGCAAAATAGATCAGTAAAAACTGACATCACAGAAACGAAGCAATCAGTATGTGAGGTGTACCGCAATAGGCCCCAGCTGGAACTTTCTTTCTTTCTCCATATGGAAAAATGGTGTCTGTATGCAACAAAACAAAACAGCAAAAGTAAAATGTTTTAAATGTATCCGTCTGTCGATAGTCGAGTAATTCGGGGTCAAAATTGGGATATTTTTATAATCAAAGTTCTACAGTTCCTAAACAAGCAATCATAGAGGTATACTATATTCAGCAAAGTTGTGTATTTTTACTATTTGTACAACATAAAAAGTCATACAACAATTTCAAAACGAGCTAAAATGGAAAAACTGATTCATACAAAATAAATAAGATTTTTCTCTCTTCGCTGAAGAGATAGAAGGATACTGTCTTCAGCAAAGTTTCTTGTAATAATATGCTCTTAAATTTTACAGAACACATCAATGTGTTATATTGAAACTGAAGAAAAATATTTTTTACCTTTGTTATACTATAACAAAGGTTTAGAAATTGGTCGAAAAACACGAAATTGATCCGAGGCCCGGAGGGCCGAATCACATATACCAATCGATAGAGCTCGACGAACTGAGCAATGTCTGTGTGTGTGTGTGTATGTGTGTATGTGTGTATGTGTGTATGTGTGTATGTGTGTATGTGCAGCTCATTTTCTATCGCCTGTTTCTCGAAGGTGGCTGAACCAATTTGACCGCTTTTACTTTTGTTTGAAAGGTATTATTGCCTAGTATATCACTATTGAATTGCATTGCTGTCCGACGTTTCGTTTAAAAGTTATAAGCAAAAAGGTGAAAACTACGTGACACGCGTTTCTCCGGAACTACGCAACCAATTTGAACGATCTTAGTACCAAACGAAAGCTCTTGCTATTACTAAACTTTTTACCAAGTTTTATTGAAAACGGACAAGCACTTTAAAAGTTAGCCTTAAAAAACCTGTTTTGAATAGGTACAAATGATCGCCTGTTTCTCAGAGTTGGCTGAACCGATGTATGCGCTATTATTCTCATTTGAAAGGTAATATAGCCTAATAGATCACTATTGATTTGTTTTTTGATTGGACGTTTAATTCAAAAGTTATGAGCAATCGTATACAACACATTAAAATTTACAATTATTTTCGACTATTTCATCTTAGATAATTTATCTAGTATAAATTTTTTTTGGCATCAAATTAGAGGTTTTATTGCTGCAAATATATCTGCAAAATTTCAGAAGAATTGGTTTTGCCAGTCAAAAGATATTAACCTTTGAACACTCGCGTCAGCTTTTGTAACACGGTTGCTCGCGGGAGACAATAGCCCAAAACCAAAAAAATGTGCGCATTAGAGTTTTGACTAGGAAAACCTGGTTTTAGGTTTATTGCACCTTTGGAAGAGTTTCTTGAAATTGCAAGCTCTATCGTCTGGTAGAATTTAAATTTTGATTAGTCCCCCTAAAAGTGAAATAAAAAAAATATTTTTCTTCAGTTTCAATATAACACATTGATGTGTTCTGTAAAATTTAAGAGCATATTATTACAAGAAACTTTGCTGAAGACAGTATCCTTCTATCTCTTCAGCGAAGAGAGAAAAATCTTATTTATTTTGTATGAATCAGTTTTTCCATTTTAGCTCGTTTTGAAATTGTTGTATGACTTTTTATGTTGTACAAATAGTAAAAATACACAACTTTGCTGAATATAGTATACCTCTATGATTGCTTGTTTAGGAACTGTAGAACTTTGATTATAAAAATATCCCAATTTTGACCCCGAATTACTCGACTATCGACAGACGGATACATTTAAAACATTTTACTTTTGCTGTTTTGTTTTGTTGCATACAGACACCATTTTTCCATATGGAGAAAGAAAGAAAGTTCCAGCTGGGGCCTATTGCGGTACACCTCACATACTGATTGCTTCGTTTCTGTGATGTCAGTTTTTACTGATCTATTTTGCCAACAGTTTAAAGTATTAATGCATTGAATAATTATGGTATTTTGATCATAACAACCCAGGTAACCAATAAGCATTAAAATAAGCAGTAAATCAGTCGTTTATTAGCATCTCTGGCGTTTTATACTGCAGGTTGTTGTTTATCAGCTTTTTGACTGCATAACTGTTGTAAATTGGCATCCACAATTCTATTTAAATTCTTCTTGTTGGTAACTAGCTGCAAATAAGCATTGTCAGCACTATAAGAGGGCTAGCAGTAAAGTAGCCGCATATTTTGCCAAAATAGCATTTAAGTAGCATTTAAGGCAACTTAAATGCTTATCGGCTTGCTTTTAAATTGCATTGGAAATGCTTATTGGTTACCTGGGAAGTTTATTGAAAAATATACGTTAGTTAAACATCAATTTGTAACTTTATAACAATATGGCATTCTAAAACCTACACGTGTTGTACAAAATACAACAACGTGAGTAACCGAATGATTGATGAAAACTTTATTGAATCAAATAGAATGGCATTACAGTAAATTATGCATAGTTCAAAACCTTTAAACTAGACCTTTACTACGCAATATATATGTTAAATAATAATATTTCCTCTTACAACTTACTTTTACTTGCATTTACTCAAATTAGTAACAACTTACTTATACTTTCTCAGCAATTTCATGAAAAAAGGATCTATCAAAATTTATAAGTGCTCCTATTTTGTTCAAATATTGTAAACTTTTTCAATTTCCAAAAAAATTATGTAAACAAACGCACTACGCAACGTTAACGTAGATGAAGACCGTATAACAAAGGTTCCTTCACCACTAGGTGGATTAAATCGGGTTTTTTATTTCACTTTTAGGGGGACTAATCAAAATTTAAATTCTACCAGACGATAGAGCTTGCAATTTCAAGAAACTCTTCCAAAGGTGCGATAAACCTAAAACCAGGTTTTCCTAGTCAAAACTCTAATGCGCACATTTTTTTGGTTTTGGGCTATTGTCTCCCGCGAGCAACCGTGTTACAAAAGCTGACGCGAGTGTTCAAAGGTTAATATCTTTTGACTGGCAAAACCAATTCTTCTGAAATTTTGCAGATATATTTGCAGCAATAAAACCTCTAATTTGATGCCAAAAAAAATTTATACTAGATAAATTATCTAAGATGAAATAGTCGAAAATAATTGTAAATTTTAATGTGTTGTATACGATTGCTCATAACTTTTGAATTAAACGTCCAATCAAAAAACAAATCAATAGTGATCTATTAGGCTATATTACCTTTCAAATGAGAATAATAGCGCATACATCGGTTCAGCCAACTCTGAGAAACAGGCGATCATTTGTACCTATTCAAAACAGGTTTTTTAAGGCTAACTTTTAAAGTGCTTGTCCGTTTTCAATAAAACTTGGTAAAAAGTTTAGTAATAGCAAGAGCTTTCGTTTGGTACTAAGATCGTTCAAATTGGTTGCGTAGTTCCGGAGAAACGCGTGTCACGTAGTTTTCACCTTTTTGCTTATAACTTTTAAACGAAACGTCGGACAGCAATGCAATTCAATAGTGATATACTAGGCAATAATACCTTTCAAACAAAAGTAAAAGCGGTCAAATTGGTTCAGCCACCTTCGAGAAACAGGCGATAGAAAATGAGCTACACATACACACATACACACATACACACATACACACATACACACATACACACACACACACAGACATTGCTCAGTTCGTCGAGCTCTATCGATTGGTATATGTGATTCGGCCCTCCGGGCCTCGGATCAATTTCGTGTTTTTCGACCAATTTCTAAACCTTTGTTATAGTATAACAAAGGTAAAAACTCAGCAAAATTTGCCGAGATTTGGACAGCCGAGCGTTCGGTAAAAATTTTAGTTTTGCAATTCGACGTTTACGGATCTTTACTAACGTTTGGCATCATAAAAAATTTTACCGAACGCGCGGCTGCCCAAATCTCGGCAAAATTTTGCTGACTTTGGCACTTTTTTTTAAGTGTGTAGAACATAGGAAAGCAATGAAAACATCGTGTACAGAATTTTTGAGCAGAACCGATTTTAAAGTAGCTGTTGGCTTCTTAGTACAATGATAGCCTAACAAGCCAGTCGTTGTATGTTCGAATTTCGACTGATCGCAGTGCCGCTACAGAGTTAATAGGATCTTTGCCTTAGCCCCGTAATTTTCCTGTACTCTAACAACCGGCTGCGAAGTCTGTCGATAAAAAAGGGTCAAGTTCTGAAGGACGGTTACACCCATGGCTTAGCTTTGCGTGATTTTTAAGTGGTTTCTTTAAACAAATCATTAAATTTCGCAACCAGTAAGAGATAGATAGTTACTATATGCAGCAAAGTTGCTTATTTTAGTGTGTACTATAATTTTTGTGAAGACGCGATTTTTTTGGACGCGTTTAAAAAACAAAAATTTGTGTCACCCTATTTGGCGGATTCACGGTCACCCTAAAAGTGTAAGAAAATGTGCTATATTTTATTAATTAACTGCTCCAAAGAAACACCCGTTGAAAAATTATACATTTTTACTACATTATTCTGTTTTTGAGGTTTGGTCCCATTAAATTTTTGGTCATTAAAGTTTTCTTGAATAAATTTCATCAATCATTTTTAAATATCTTTGACCAGTAGAACCAATCCTTATGAAATTGGGCAAATACATTTGCAGTGTTAAGATCTCTCGTTTAATACTAAAACAATTGAAACTATAAATTATCTTGGTTAAAATCGCTATAAAGTACTTGTTGAGGATTACAACATATTTGAATTTCGCATTTATATAATTAAATAATCAAAAAATACCAAGTGAATATCAACCTTAACTTAAATTAGTACATGTACACGATATTGTTACTTTACCCACTGAACTGAAAGTGAGCTACTATTTGGCCTTCGGCAATTGTATTTCCGCTTATATTGATATTATATTACTTATTATCGCTTCATGAAAATCTACATATGTATTGGTGAATATAAAACTACTTTGTATGAATAATTTAGTTAGTCTTAAGAAACTCGTTCAATTATATACATCAAACAAATTCTCGTCATTATTTCGCTATCTCGAAAATTCATAAGTCTAAGTCGTCGAATTATATTAAACAGTGGTGCCGAAACCCGGGAATCGCGTCGCCGGATAATTTTTGTCGTAATTTCTCGTCATCGGGTGAATGATCGAGTTCACTAACCATCGTTTCTACTAAGAAAGGCTGATCGATCCTCATCGAGAAGGAGCGCATGGTGAAATTGTGCAATCGCTTGGGACTCATTCTTGGACTCACTCGTTGGAATTATCGTTCGTTGCATGCTACGAGTGTCGGCAGCAACAAAGGTTAGGTAAGGCAATTTAAGGTGTGTACTTTTATACGATAATGAGCCCGAAGAAGAGAGCTCGCCCTGGTGTTAGCCGAATAAAGATTTTGATTCGCCGTAGGGCAAATGTACAAGGTTCTGCGTCTTTAATTAAATCTTTCGATGATAACTACCAAGAAAGTGAAGTGAGCCAAGTGCAGGTTAGAATTACTCTTTTGGACGATCTTTGGCGGCAATTTTCTGAGATACAGGACGAAATTGACATGTGTGAAGATCCAGATAGTTCTGAGTTGTCTGAGGATCGTATTTCTTTTCAAAATTTGTATATGACCTTAAAGTCGTCGCTTATGGTTAAATTTCCACGTGAAATCCCTTCAGCGCAACCACGTGCGCCTCCTATCATCCAGCCAAATAATATTACCCTAGGAGTGCGCCTTCCCGAAATAAAGATCCCGGAATTTTACGGCAATCCTGAAGATTGGGTAGAATTTCGCGATTTATTTAAGTCTCTCGTACATGGTAATGCGCAGCTCACCGCGGTGCAAAAATTCCATTACCTAAAGGCTGCTTTGAAGGGTGAAGCACATCGCATTATCTCTTGTTTAGAGGTTTCAGCCGCCAATTATCTCATTGGCTGGAATCTCATCGAAAAACGTTATAACAATCCCAATTTTTTAATAAAGCGTCACATTGCAGCATTGTTCTCGATACCAGTTCTAAAACGTGAGTCAGCATCAGCGCTTTCAGAACTGGTCGATCAATTTGATCGCCACGTTAACGTTCTGAATCATTTGGAAGAAGCAGAAAAACACTGGAACTCAGTACTTGTCGAGGGTCTCAGTCGTCGTTTAGATTCAGTAACTCTAAAGGAATGGGAGAAACAGTGTAAGGAATACGAAAGGCCAACCTACGAACAGTTAGTTACATTTATTCGCAAACAGTGTCGCATGTTACAGTCCGTAAAGTTATCTCAAACCGGTCAGAATACTATCGAACCTAAGCAACCGGTAAAACCCAAGCCAATTTCCACTTATGTAGTAACAGAACCATCAAATAAACGTGTAGCATGTAAGCAAAGCCATTCGTTGTTTAGTTGCGATCGCTTTAAGGGCATGCCACCCAAGGAAAGGTTTAATTTAGCGAAAAGGAATAAATTGTGCATAAATTGTTTAAAGGGTTATCATATGGCGAGAGACTGTAACGCATCGTGCTGCAGTATATTTACGCAACGCCACCATACTCTCCTACATTTGCCACCAATCCCCGATAAGGTTATCTCCGAATCGAATATACAGCATCCGCATGCCTTTTTCACTACAGCTCATCCGTCGCCTCGTAAGGTGGAACAAATATCTATTCAATTTGATAACTTGTCGTCGCAAAGTAATAGAGAATCAATCGTGTCGCCTCGTTCCGTGCATATACCGATTGCGTTTTCGAGTACTCGATCGTGTGATAAGCAATTTGTCGATCCTCAATCGTTAGACACATCTCAACCGTCCGAGTCAACAGTGCACCCCTCGCGGACCGGTTGCGAAGTGTTCTTGTCGACAGCCTTGGTGAAGGTCAAAGATAAATTTGACTTCACACATCTTGCTCGCATTGATTTAGATAATTGTTCGCAATGCAAATTTATTTCAGAGTCGCTTGCCCGAAAACTAGGCTTAAAACGAATAAAAACCAATATGAATGTAGTCGGAATCGGTCCAGGTAAGGTACATATATCGGAAATGTTGGCAGTGAAGATCAGCTCTCGTGTTGGAAATTTTAGTGTTACAGTTTCATGCTTTATTATACCAAAAATTCCAGCGGATTTGCCTAGTATGAACGTAGACACCAGCAATTGGAGATTGCCAGAAAATTTACGTTTGGCTGATCCAAAATTTAACATTAGTGCAGGGGTGGAGATTTTAATTGGCGCAGAATTATTCTTTTCCTTAGTTGAGAGGGAAAAACTTTTATTAGAAAAGGGTTATCCTTTATTACAGAACACAGTTCTCGGATTCGTAGTCAGCGGTATGTATTCGAACCCAGTGAATAAACCTGCGATATGTGTTATAAGCACCGGAGAGGCTTTGGATGCCATGCTGCAGCGATTTTGGGAGACTGAGCATTGTTACGAAGAAAGAATGCTGTCTCCAGACGAACAACAGTGTGAGAACCACTTTAGAAGAACAGTTTCGCGTGATGAACACGGCCGCTATGTTGTTAGATTGCCGTTAAGGGAAGATAGATTGCCAATGCTCGGGGATTCTTATCCACTAGCGCAGCGTCGATTTCTTTCGGTGGAGCGACGATTCAATTCGGATCCCGTGCTTCGAAACGAATATCTTCGTTTTATGGACGAGTTCGCCAGATTGGAAAATATGGAGGCTAGCTCTAGAATAGGTAATTTCAATTTTTTCTACCGCATCACGCTATTCAGCGTCCAGACAGCTCAACGGCAAAAACGCCTGTCGTATTTGATGCTACTTGTAAGGAAGGTAACCAGTTGTCGTTAAACGATGTTCTTTATGCAGGCCCTATAGTACAACCTTCACTTTTATCGATTGTATTAAACTTTCGCATGCCGAGATTTGTGTTCATCGCGGACATTGAGAAAATGTTTAGACAAATTTGGATTCATCCAGAAGATCGAAAGCTACTGAAAATCGTGTGGCGATCGGATGTGAATGAACCTTTTCAAGTTTTCCAAGTAAAGACGGTCACGGATGGAACTAGTTGCGCTCCTTTTCAGGCCACACGTGTACTGAATCAGCTGGTAGCTGATGAGGGAAAGGAGTTTCCCTTAGGTGCTAAAATAATAACCAGTCGAACTTATGTTGACGACACGTTAGCAGGTGATGATGATTTAGATAGGACAATCGAGTCAACCGTTCAGTTAAATGATCTGCTGAAACGGGGTGGTTTCAAGCTAAGAAAATGGTACGCTAATGACACTAGGGTACTTTGCAGTATTCCTCCGGAGTTGATCGAAATGCCCACTGAAGTAGAAATTGATCGTACATCATCCGTAAAAACACTAGGTTTATTATGGAATCCGTATAGCGACCAATTTCGATTCAAATTCCCCAATATGATGATTTGCAAACCCTTACAAAACGAATTGTTGTGTCATTTGACCCTTTGGGTCTCGTCGGATCGGTAATAATAAGTGCGAAAATATTTGTACAGCATTTATGGGCGGAAAAATATTCGTGGGATCAGACCCTTCCAGAAAAACCATCGTCGTGGTGGATGGAATACCGAAATCAAATTTCTGAATTACAAACACTCAGTGTACCGCGTCGGGTTCTTTATAGTATTAGATATCATTTGCACTGCTTTTGCGATGCTTCGGAACGCGGATACGTTTGTTGCGTGTGCGTCGTGATGTTCGATGAATCGAAAACGGTATGCAGTAATCTGCTAATAACGAAATCGCGCGTCGCTCCGCTTCGTGGAATTTCTATACCGCGTTTAGAACTTTGTGCTACACTACTTGGTAGTCAGCTGGTCGATCAAGCATTGTCGTCAACAGAATTTAATGGACCGGTTACATATTGGACGGATAGTACCGTGGTGCTGGCTGGTAAATGGCTGGGTAATGCGTAACATCGGTACCCCGCGTACCTGCAGTTATAAAATAGACCCCGCAGTGGTCATTAGCCTCTTATCCAGCAACTCCTCTCCCTACCTCCTCGTGGTACCAGCCGGAATACGAGCAACCTTGGTGGAGATCGGGTAACCAACCCCGGTGGAAGCTAAGGTCGTATACCGACAGGGAAGGAGGCACTCAGGCATCTGCTGAGTGTGGGGCAAAAGGAACAGCCTTACTAGCCGTGAGCGTCTGACTCCAGGTTAGGGGCGGCTCGCGACGATTCCACTGCACTGCACGTCTGATTCCACTCCACGGTGAATCGCCGTTTCCGTACCAGGTATGCGGTTGTATCCCAGGTTAGGGGCGGCATACAACAGCGACTGATCTGGAGCGAACGGCTGACCAATGAAACGCTGTGTCTCGCCAGCGGGCACGACATTCAAGTATCACATCTACTACAGTGGCGGCGATAAAGCAGAGCATGGAGTCGGATTCGTATTACATGGAAAACAAATGAAGCATGTCATTAGGTGGAGGCCCATCAATGACCGTCTATGCGTGTTGAGAATTAAGGGCAAATTCTTCAACTACAGTCTGATAAATGTGTACGCACCGACGAACGACAAGCCCGATGACGTAAAAGAGGCGTTCTATGATCTTCTCGACAGAACATATGGAGAGTGCCCAAGACATGACATAAAGATAGTCATCGGGGATACAAATGCACAGGTCGGACGTGAAGAGTTCTTTCGTCCCGTTATTGGTAGAGAAAGCCTCCATTCTACCACAAACGACAATGGCCTGAGGCTAATTAACTTCGCTGCAGCCAGAGGAATGGTTATCTGTAGTACCCATTTTGCACGATGGAACATTCGGAAGCACACCTGGAAACACCCTAATGGAGAGGCCTGCTCTCAGATCGACCACGTTCTGGTTGATGGCCGGCACTTTTCTGATGTCGCAGACGTGCGATCCTTCCGGGGACCAAACGTTGACTCGGACCACTATCTCGTAGTAAGCAAGATCCGCGCCCGGTTGTCCAACGTATTCAAATCGAAACCAACGAGGAAGATACGACTGAACATTCGGCGGTTATCAGCGGAGGGAGTTGCTGCAGAGTACTCTCAGAAGACTGATGAGCGGATCGGTGAACATCTCGGAGAGAACCTGAACGAACAGTGGAGACACATCCACGACGCGATCAGTACTACAGCGCGGGAAGTGTTGGGTACTACTGCTGCAGCCACTTCCAGTGAGTGGTTTGACGCAGAATGCCAGCGAGTGACTGATGAGAAGAATCGAGCCAGAAGTCACATTTTGACTGCAACTGTGACACGCCAGAGCAGGGAGAGATACCGAGATGCTAGAGCTGCCGAAAAGATACTTCACCGTCGTAAGAAACGTCAGCACTGGGATCGCGTTCTTGCGGAGGCGGAGAATTGCTTCGAGAGGCACGATACTAGAAGCTCCTTTAATACGATCAACGGAATCAGGAACCGGACCGTACCAACTCCTGTTATGTGCAACGACAAGGAGGGGAACCTGATTACCGAAAGATCGGAGGTGGCTAGGCGTTGGAAACAATATTTCGATGCATTGTTGAATGGTGAACAAGCTGGAACGGTCAACAGAAACAGGATAACGATTGAGGACGATGAACAAGCTGTGGATCCACCAACTTTGGAAGAGGTTAGGAAAGCAGCGAGAGAGCTGAAAAACGGCAAAGCAGCTGGAAAGGACGGCATCCCCGCCGAACTTTTGAAAGTCGGAAGCGAACGGCTGTATTGTGCAATCCATCAGGTTATACTAAAGGTATGGACTGAGGAGGAATTACCTACGGACTGATTGGAAAGTCTCATATGCCCAATTTACAAAAAGGGCCATCGACTCGAATGCAGCAATTATCGAGGAATAACTCTCCTCAATTCTGCATACAAAATTCTCTCCCGCATCCTGTTCCTCAGACTGAGGCCGTTACAGGAAACCTTTGTTGGCGAATACCAGTGCGGTTTTCGAGAGGGACGCTCCACGACGGACTTATAAAATGTGAAATGTTCATATGAAAACTGTGTGATATTTTCACCACAGCTTTCTGACCATGCGCTCAAAAATTATCATCTTTCAAAAATAAGAATTCTGCATGATTACAAAAATAATTATTGCGCGAATATTTCCTTTTTCACGTTTGAAAAAAAGGATATCTAGAACAAAAAGATTGACTTCAAAATTTTTATATAAGTGATTTAAATGCTTGACTTCCATTATGTAATATATCTTAGATGAAAACATAACTGGGTAGAGCATTAGAAATAAAAAACGAAACAGAGAAATTGGGCTTTTCCTTAGCTGGCACTTCTTCAGATAATTAGTTTTGCACAAAACTTGAGCTTCTTTTGTATGTATTTTCATGAACTTTATCTCATCGTTTTTACGTTGTTGCCTGTTAGAGGGTTAAGGAAACGAGAGGAGATAAAAGAAATAGTGTAAAAACAGCGCCATAAGCATGCTTGAGGTTGGGAAACTTTATCGTTTTTCAGCGCTTGCCTTTTTCGATAGTCGGTCCCACATGAGCAAAATTTCTTTGAAATTTGTATAAATTTATTTGGAAAAATCTACTCATTAACATTTTCAACCCTATACACCACTATTCCTAAATGCTTAAATCAACTGCTTTTCTTTGCTTCTGCTTGTCTAGTCCGATTGCGAGTAACAGCAAGTGAATAAAATGACAAATGAATTATTTCTCACTTTGCTTGCAAAATTGCAAAGTTCCAAAATTGCAAATACATGGACACATATAAGCATATAAGCATACATACATACATACATACATACATACATACATACATGCATACATACATACATACATACATACATACATACATACATACATACATACATACATACATACATACATACATACATACATACATACATACATACATACATACATACATACATACATACATACATACATACATACATACATACATACATACATACATACATACATACATACATACATACATATATACATACATACATACATACATACATACATACATACATACATACATACATACATACATACATACATACATACATACATACATACATACATACATACATACATACATACATACATACATACATACATACATACATACATACATACATACATACATACATACATACATACATACATACATGCATACGATTACAGTCGACCCTTGATATTTTGGCTTTACACGTTTTGAACGGTTTAATATAAGGTACTTAAATGATTAAGTTTGAATAACTTTTGAATAAATCGTCCGATTTTCAACAACTCGGTTTCATTTGATAGATCTCAAGAGCAATTCTCAAATAATAATAAATTGTAGAATCTTTCTTACTGAATTAATGTTTATATAACAGAAATATGTTTTCAACAATTTTTTTACACATTTCTTTATGTAACTTTTCGGTCTCGAGTTTCTTACGAAAACTTTATTTTACGTTCAGCTAAAAATGTGGAACGCTTCACGATTTTGCGTGTCATCCTTGGCCCCTGCGCAAGGATGACACGCAAAATCGTGAAGCGTTCCACATTTTTAGCTGAACGTAAAATAAAGTTTTCGTAAGAAACTCGAGACCGAAAAGCCACATCTTTTTAATAAAAATTCAACGGTCTATTATAATTATCTTTATGTAACTTTCAAACCACAACTCCATTCGTCATGAAATTTATAAGTTAAGGTTTTGAAAGGATACTCTTTCATTTGTAATCAATTTTGTTCAAATCGGTTACGGGACCTATGAGATAATGAAGTCCCATGTTTTTCGTATTTTTATACATAGCTTTTGAACTAAAAGTCCGATCAAAATAAAATTCAATAGCGAACAATGGGACAACTAGACCTTTCATTTGACGTTAAGATCATCAAAATCAGTCCAGCCATCTCTGAGAAAAGTGAGTGAGAAAAAAAGCGTTCCACACACACACACACACACACACACACACACACACACACACACACACACACACACACACACACACACACACACACACACACACACACACACACACACACACACACACACACACACACACACACACACACACACACACACACACACACACACACACACACACACACACACACACACACACACACACACACACACACACACACACACACACACACACACACACACACACACACACACACACACACACACACACACACACACACACACACACACACACACACACACACACACACACACACACACACACACACACAGAAAATGCTTAGTTTTCGAAACTGAGTCGAATGCTTGACATTCGTCCCGCTGGGCGTTCTTTCGATTTTTGGTTTTCCGAGTGATTTTTATACCTTTATACTATATTTTCATATAGTAGAAAGGCAATATATTTTCATATAGTAGAAAGGCAAAAAATTCAATAGTGATTTATCCGGCTATATTACCTTTCACATGAGACTAATAGCGCATAAATCGGCTTGGCCATCTCTAAGAAACAGGCGATAATTATTACCATGTCAAAACACGTTTTGCCTTTCTACTATATAAATATATAGTATAAAGGTATAGAAATCACTTGGAAAACGGGAAATGGAAAGAAGGTCCTGCGGGCCGAATGTCATATACCATTCGACTCAGTTTCGAAAACTGAGCATTTTCTGTGTGTGTGTGTGTATGTATGTGTGTGTATGTATGTGTGTGTGTGTGTGTGTGTGTGTGTGTGTGTGTGTGTGTGTGTGTGTGTGTGTGTGTGTGTGTGTGTGTGTGTGTGTGTGTGTGTGTGTGTGTGTGTGTGTGTGTGTATGTAACGCTTTCAATCTCACTCACTTTTCTCGGAGATGGCTGAACCGATTTTAATGTTCTTAGTGTCAAATGAAAGGTCTAGGTGTCCCATAGGTTGCCATTGAATTTCATTTTGATCGGACTTTTAGTTCAAAAGTTATGTATAAAAATACGAAAAATATGGGACTTCATTATCTCACAGGTCCCTTAACCGATTTGAACAAAATTGATTGCATATGAAAGAAGAGTCTTGCAAACCCTTAACTTCAAAATTTCATGACGATTGGCCTTGTAGTTTGAAAGTTACATAAAGAAATGTGAAAAAATAGTATTTAAAACATATTTTTGAAACATATAAACATTAATTCAATGAAAAACATCACACATTTTATTATTATTTGAAAATTACTGCTGAGATCTATCAAACGAAACCGAGTTATTTAAAATCGGACGGTTCACTCAAAAGTTATTCAAACTTTAACACTTGAGCACCGTATATTAAACCTTTAAAACGTGTGAAATCAAAACATATCAATCAAATGTTGATTGTATTCAATATATGTATGTATGTATGTATGTATGTATGTATGTATGTATGTATGTATGTATGTATGCATGTATGTATGATTGTATGTATGTATGTATGTATGTATGATTGTATGTATGTATGTATGTATGTATGTATGTATGTATGTATGTATGTATGTATGTATGTATGTATGTGTGTGTATGTGATGATAATTTGCCATTTTTAAATTTGCATTGAAATTCAAGAAAAGTGCGAAACATGTCAATTGTCTGAATTTTTTGAAGCCCCTTAGTGGAATACGAAATTTGAAATTTAAGAAAAGAAAAAACTTTTACCGACTAAATTTCACTATTTATTATTTATTCGCGACAGATACGTATACGCTTTGAAATAAGACACTGATGAAGCCTGCACGTCGTAGGCGAACTACGTATCTGTTGCAAATAAATATTAAATAGTGGGATTCAATCGAAAAGCTTTTTCTTTTTTTGATTTCAGATTTCAATTGTCATTTTCTTCACTTGCTGTTACTCACAATTGTACAAGAAAAGCAAAAAGCGAAGAAAAGCAGTTAATTGAAGCATGTAGGTATAGCAGTGTATAGGATTAAAAATACTAGTGAGTCGATTTTTCCAAATAAATTTATACAAATTTCAAACAAATTCTGTTTGATCAATAGATGCTCTTTTCAATCAATAGATACTAGAGCTTAGAAATGTTATATGAAAAATTGGAAGTACACGTTGCACGGTAGTAATTTTGTAAGATTTGTTTTCGTTAGTGACATTTTAAAGGACAGATGTCTTATGTCATGTATCATGTTTTAATAAATAAATCAAAAAAAGACAAGCACTGGGAATCATATCGATCATATTTCCCACTCTCAAGTATGTTAATGGCGCAGCTTTTGCACTATTTTTCGACCTCATTTTGTTTTCCTAACTCTCTAACATTGTAAAAACGATGCGATCAAGCTAATGACTATCTTTTCATGAAGGTACATTCAAAAGAAGCTTAAGTTTTGATTTTCATGCAAAAATAATTATCTGAAGGAGCGCCAGCTAAGAAAAAGTTCAATTTCTCTTTTTCATATGCTCTATTCAGTTATTTTTTCTAATTCAGATATATTGAACAATTGAAGCCAAGCAAACTATTAGTAAAATTTTAAGATTAATCATTTTGTTGTCGATATCCTTTTTCTTCAAAAGCGAAGTATAATAATAATTTTTCTGAACTCTTGTTTTTCAAAGATGCTAACTTTTGAACGCATGGTATTAATATCAAAATATAAAAAAATCTGCTATGAACACATGATTCATATTGTCTATTCAAAACAAGTTTCGTGTATGGCACTGAAGCCCGAAAGTTAAGGCCGTCTGTAGACCCGTTAGAGGGTTAATTTCTAATTTTCTATATATATTCATTCAAGTCTGTAAAAATTATCTTTTGTGTTTACATTATTTCTCGATAAATCACGTAAATATTATAAAACTAAATAAGGTGTTCATCAAGTAACATAAATGACGCTTACGAGTATTTACGCACCCAAGGAAAGAAAATATAATTATTCTACGCAATACGTTGTGAATTTTACTGGCAAATAAGGATTTTGAGGAATACGGAACGCATATTTAAAAATATAGTAAAGTTAATATAGATGTTCCTGAGAAATTAAATAGTGATTATTGTGGCAGTAGAAAGGGTAGGTCATGCCGCTAGGTGGATTAATTCGGGTTTTTTCTACTTAAAGGGGGGGTTCCCAAAAATCGAGGGAAAGTCCAATCGGCACCAAACTTGGGATTTTTGCTTCTTGGCCCAAAACGAACAATCTGATCGAGTTTGGTGAAAATCTGAGAAGGTCGATTACAAGTTTATACTTTTTCTCGGTCACTTGACGTGGAATGACCCATATAGTATAACAAAGGTAAAAAGCCGAGTCGGGAGTGCCGTGGTCACATTACGATCGGTTCCAGAAAGATCCTAATTATGGTGTTCTGGACAGCCGGGAAAAACGTTTGGATTTAACGCTATAGGGCTGACGGCTATGCTATTCTACTACTTTAGGTAAGGAAGATGGTACCTTCCCGAGTTGGCGAGTAGGCTAATGGTACAGTTGTCTTCCGTCCCATTAAAACCGTGGCTGGTCTCTAGGTACGTTCAAAGCTCGTCATTCACGTCAAAGTGCGGTGGTGTAGGCTCAGATGATACATTCCTGACTAAGGCTGTTCGGATGCTGACACCCTTATCCCCATGAAGGGTAGGGGGAGTGTCCCTATCCATAGCCTCTCTGCTTGCATAGATCACCATTGGATCGTTAAGGCGACGACACAATACGAGCGGAGATAGCGGCTTAGAGTTGAGACCCATAATACGTGGACAAATTTTTAAAATTGACCGGGTATTCGTATGCGAGTGCTGCTGGAGGCCTAGAGCAGCAAATTGGCGCACTCGCCGCCAACGAATACAGGTAGCCCCCGTTACTGGGGACGCAACCCAAGAAGGGAAGCTCGCCGAAATCGGGGGCACAGCCCAAACAGGGAAGCCCCCCAAAAACGGGGCGATACCGAAGAAAAAGTTGACTCCACCAAAGTCTAACACCCCTGTTAGAACGCCGGTGGCCACCGCTGCTAGCTCGGCCAACAAGGCGGGCGACAGCGGTAGGAAAAAGCCAACTTAGGACGTGGTGCACCCTCTGGAGGCGGGAGTTGGGCTTCCTCCTGCCAGTGAGATAGTTTATTTAGTTTTATTTAGGGTTATTTAAGGCATGTAGCTCCGCGAAGGAGGAGAAAGAATATGTAGCTATAAAGGAAGTAAATGTTTATTCTTGCAAGAACTAATAAACTAAAACTCCGTAAAAGAACTAATAAACTAAATAACTTCTACAAGAACTGTCGCGGCGATTGCTCAAGCCAACGAACATAGCTTAACGATGGAAACACCCGGTTAATTATGTGGACTGTATCACTTGGATTTCGGATATGATGGCTACGAGCAGAACACTTTTTACTTTCACATATAATCCTTTTAATGAACCTTTTCTTAAACTAGAATTACAGTTTCTTAATATCTTAACCTTTACTCCACTTAGAACTTCACTGGATTTTAACCTTTACTTTTAGAAAGAAAACTTCGAATGAACGTAGCGCGCAGCTTCCTTTATAGTGAAATGAAATTGCGTCGTAAAATTATCCCTACTCCTTTTCCGCATTAGAATATAGCGCGTGGATGTGTATGTGTTCCTTCATTTAATCCTTGCGCGCGTACAGCAATGGTGGCGTCCTGGAAA
The DNA here is from genome assembly GCF_943734655.1 of Sabethes cyaneus. Taxonomy (NCBI): domain Eukaryota; kingdom Metazoa; phylum Arthropoda; class Insecta; order Diptera; family Culicidae; genus Sabethes; species Sabethes cyaneus. The sequence continues at coordinate 117,601,080 of NC_071355.1, forward strand.
ATTCCATTCAATCCTTTGTTGCGCTTGTGGCAAAAAACGGCAACGTCGCAAGCAGGCGATGGCGTACATAGGCCACCGTATGTATGTGGTAGTTTTAGTGAACAAACTGCAGGTAGAAAATGTTGAGTGCGCGCAATGCTATTGGTAGAAAGTATTACATAGAGATATCACGCCATGTGCACACATCACAGGGTGATTTGTTAAACCTTAATCCTTCGAGCAAAGTGCTCGAACATACTCCGCCCCGGAATACTGCAAACTTTATGTATTAATTGTTGGTGATAGATTGTCTTGAATTGGTAACGGAGCCAACTTATGAATTGGCCTTGTCAAAATGCCCGACTTGGTTCGCACTTCAACAACTCGAACGAGATTATCCTTACCAGGATAGACATTTTCTATTTTACCCATTTTCCATACATGTGCTGGCAAATTATCCTCCTTAATGAGAACTATCATACCACGTCGAACGTTAGCTTGCTTTCGTGTCCATTTTTGTCTGCTTTGCAATTCGACAAGATATTCTTGTGACCATCTCTTCCAGAAGTGGTCGCGAAGAAGCGTTACATACTGCCAACGTGAAAGCTTATTTTGTGGTATTCCTTCATAGGATGGATCAGGAACCGCTGTTGGTGAACGATCAATCATCAATAGTCCTGGTGTAAATACCTCTTGGTCAATAGGATCATCAGAGTGTACGACTAATGGCCTCGAGTTTAATATGGCCTCGATTTGGCACAACAACGTAGCGAACTTCATAATAGTTAAAGACGCTGGCTTAAGAACCTTATACAAAATGGACTTAACACTCTTAACTCCTGCTTCCCATAAACCACCAAAATGCGGCGCATTAGGCGGTATGGTATTCCACAAAATCTGCTTTTGCTGAAAAAATTCAAAAATATCTTTCTTGGTTTGCTGTTGCTTAAACAATTCAAATAGCTCTCTTAATTCATTCTTTGCTCCAATAAAATTCGTACCGTTATCAGAATATACTTCTTCAGGCATTCCACGTCTCGACACAAATCGTTGCAATGCCGCTAAAAATGCTGCTGTCGACAAGTTTTCTACTGCTTCCAAATAGATACCCTTTGTACCCATGCATACAAACAAACAAATGTACCCTTTCACAGGTACCACACGACGAACACCTTGTTTGACCATAATTGGTCCAGCAAAATCTACACCTACCTTCAAAAATGCAGGTGCTCTCTCCAAACGTCAGGCAGGTAAATCGCCCATGAACTGGTTTAAAAATCTTGGATTCATCTTGAAACACCGTACGCAACTCCTTGTTACCATGCGTATAGTGTTACGACACCTTGGTTCCCAAATCTGCTGACGTAAGATTACTATTAGTCCGGATGGACCGACATGCAAATTCTTCAAATGAATAGCTTTGATTAAACTTCGTACTACGGGATTCTTGGCTGGTAAAATCCACTGTTGTTTCACTTGGAACGGTAACTTCGAATTCCGAAAACGCCCGCCAACTCTCAGCAAACCATCCTCGGCCTGTTTCATCTGAATATTCCTGATTTTGCACTACACGAAAACTCATCTTCAATGAACTGCGTAACACAACGACTGTGGGATAGTATTCTACTATACGATTTTCCTTGTTCTTCTGCTTTGTGTTGTAATAAAATCGCAGCACGTACGCCATAACTCGCTGTAACTTCCGAAATGAATCAAACTTAGTAAAGACTGGAAGAATTTCATATTTCATCATAATATTGACTACTGCAGGTATCAGGTATCAGCATCTTTGGCTCGAGCAGCACGTTCCTCACAATCATGTGGAAGATTTGTGCCTTGCTCATCTTGCCCGTGTCATCATTTACCTGATGAGGACGGGAAGGAAAACAGGAGGAATAGGAAGGGGTGGATGAGGAATTTGGATAAACACAAACATATATATACCGAGAGATTTTTGTACCCCCGAAGGGATACTGCAATCCTTGGTAGTTAACTTATCAAAAGTACACCCCCTGGGGGGTATACTCATGATAAATAAGAGCTTATAGCTCAATACCGCTTTCGGTAAGGAACATCAAAATGTCTCGTAATTTTAGTTTCCTAAAATCCGATTCATTTAAGACGTAGGATCCAAAGATCCTATGACGCAATTGTGCTACTGCAGGACAGTTGCAAATTACGTGATATGGTGTACCGTAGTCGGATTCACATAAATTACAATGAAACGATTCAGCCATATGATAATTTAGCCTGCAGTGACCAGTCAGTGATCTGACAAGAATACTGCAATTTACCTTTGAGTGTTGCAAAAGAAATTTCGCAACCTTCTCACAAGGCTTAACAATGAAACTTTTCGTTTGACGACAAGTTTCAAGATTTTCCCAATAACGTACATGTTAAGATGAAAACCAAGATCGAATCTTTTGTTTTATCCAACATGCCGCAATTGGTAAAGCAGGTTCCGGTCCGAAAACCGACTTTTCTGCTCCAGATCTTGCTAGTTCATCAGCCCATTCATTTCCGGTTATACCAGAATGGCCAGGAACCCAAACCAGATGAACGGCATTTAGAATGCTTAGTTCTTCTAATTGGGTGTGGCAGGCGATGACTGTTTTAGATTTAGAATTAGCCGCACAAAGGGCTTTTATAGCGGCTTGACTGTCAGAACAGAAGTAGATAATCTTGCCTATCAGTTCTTTCTGAAGTGCAAACTGAGCTCCGCACATAATTGCAAAGATTTCAGCTTGAAAAACGGTGCAGTAACTACCCAACGAATAGGATTCCTCCAATTCTAGCTCACGGCAGTAAACACCAGCACCCGCGCGACCTTCGTACAAGGAACCATCGGTATAACAGACCACATAGTCGGAAATTTTCCTTTCCATGTAGCCTGACATCCAATCCTCTCTAGGAGGAAAGTCACTTGAGAAAGTCCTATACGGGAAAGTACGCATGAGCGTTACATCGCTAGGAGCAAGGGCAAACTTGTCCTCAGCAACGATTTGCGACCACAATCGAGTGTGACCAGTGGAACCGTCCACGGACTGCCAAAGGCCAATCGCGTGTAGTCGATAAGCACATATTAGTGCCTCTTGCTTCAGGTGGAAGTGTAGAGGTTTAATATTGAAAATAGCTTCTAGGGCGGCAGTAGGAGTTGTAGTAAATGAACCAGACATTGCCATTAAACACATCCTTTGAAGATGGTTTAGCTTTGTCTGGACAGTCACAACTTCCCCTCTCTGCCACCATACAAGACAACCATACGCCAGTATTGGTCTGACAACGACCGTGTATAACCAGTGTATGTATTTGGGTTTAAGCCCCCAAGAGTTGCCAATTGCTCGTCTACATTGCCCAAAGGCCATGCACGCTTTTTTAATTGGGTATTTTAGCGGTATTTAAATTCTCACATATTATGATAATATATGATGTCACTGTAAAGCCACATGAAGACTTTTTCAAATTTGACGAGTGAAAGTAATAAAAAAAGCATTTTTTTCAGTTAAAAAATTTTTTTAGGATAAGACGATAGCTTATAAGTAAACCATTTTTCTTCTCAGCTCGCCTTAGACAACACAGTGGATAGATAAACTATGGTCATCAGCCGATACAGGTTTCATATGGGAGCTGTCAAAAGCTCGGTCAAAATGAAAAGCTCTATCAGAAAGATAGAAGAGAGGAAGAAAACTTCTGACATCATTTCAATCAATCGGTTTGGTTGATATCTGTCAAACAGCAAATCATTCTATTTTTGATTTTTATTATTTTTTCATCAAATATTCACTTAATTGAAATAAAAAAAGAACTGTTAGATTCAGAAAACGACGGGCTATCAAATGAGGCAAAAAAGCAACTTTTTTGGGAAAATTAAAATACCCAATTCGGAAATCAATATTTGTGGACCAGTCAAGCTTGGAGTTGAGAATCAACACCACGTACTTCACTTCGTTCACAACATCAACATCCGAATCGTAAAAGCGCAGAGCGCGAGCTCCACTGGTATTTCTACGTCTTGAAAATAAGACGATAGATGTTTTGCTCGGATTTACCGAAAGTGCAGTTTCTCGGCACCACGTTTCCACGACGCGTAGTGCCTGCTGCATTAAGTCAAATAATGTGCTTATGCACTTTCCAACTACTAGGATGAGATAGTCATCCGCAAAACCATATGACGGATAGCCTAGACCATTGAGTTTCCTCAATAGGCCGTCCGCCACAAGGTTCCATAAAAGAGGCGAGAGAACGCCACCTTGTGGACATCCACAAACACTTTGCTTCCAAATGCTTGCTTGCCGTAAGGACGAAAAAAGCAATCGGTTACTAAGCATTTGTTCTATCCACTTTATGATTATTGAAGGCACATTATGATAACGAGCAGCCTCCAAAATGGAAGCGAAAGATACGTTATCAAACGCGCCTTCAATATCCAAAAAAGTTCCTAAGCAAGATTCCTTTTGTGAAAAAGCAACCTCAATTTTATCCACCACATCATGTAATAAAGTGGTTGTAGATTTGCCACTTTGATAAGCATGTTGTGCTGAATGAAGAGGAACTTCTACTAAGCTTGTTTCGCGGATGTGGTGATCAACAATCCGCTCAAGTGATTTAAGCAAGAATGACGTTAGACTGATTGGTCTAAAACTTTTTGCTTGCTCGTATGTCGCGCGTCCACCTTTAGGAATGAACTTAATGGTTATTTCACGCCATTGAGTTGGGATGTACCCAATAGCAATACTACATACAAACATCCTTCTCAGAATGTGTTTGAAGTACTTGAATCCTTTCTGCAGTAGAATAGGGTATATTCCATCTGTTCCAGGAGATTTGTATGGAGAGAAGCTGTTCACGGCCCACTCAATCGCTTCAGTTGTGACAAGTCTCCGAGCAAAAGCCCATGAGTCTAAGCCACCTAAAACGATTTCTGGATCGTTTCGAACTTCAGGTTCCACACAGCCCGGAAAGTGACTATAAAAGAGACATTCCAGGATTTCATTGTCATTCGAACAGTATTCACCGTTCGAACTTCGAATGTTATTAACCTGATAATCTTTCGATTTTGACAGTATTTTATTAAGTCGACTTGCCTCGCCGAAACTGGAAACGTTGCTACAGAACCTGTGCCAGCTCGTGCGTGCTGAAGATCGTAGAGCCTTTGCATAGGCTTTCCGGGCCTGCTTGAAAGGCTCCACGCCATCCCTCCGACGTCTATTCCAGGCTCTCCTGCATCGTTTCTTTAGTTCCGCGAGATGAGAGTTCCACCATGGTGTTCCTCTAGTCGTTTTAATAGTTTTTAGCGGGCAAGCTACTTCAAAAGATTCCGCAATAAAAGATGTTGTGACATCTACAGCCACATCCAAGTCGATCGATGACTCAATCGTCGGTTCGAATCCTTGAAATTTCGTCGCCAGTTCCTCCTCAAAGAGTTCCCAGTCAGAAAATCTCGGATTGCGAAAGGTTGCAGCGTTCAAGGAGACACCCAAATGATCAAAATATATAAAGCAATGATCAGATATTGGTGTCTCATTTGAAACATGCCATTGTACCAACTCATGACTGATCCTGTTAGAGCAGAGTGTTATATCTAACACTTCCTCTCTACCAGCTCGTATGAAAGTTGGACAATTGCCAATGTTGAGTATTCCAAGGTTGGTACTACTCAAATATTCCATCAAATCAGAACCTCTCGGATTGATATCCGAGCTGCCCCAAATGATGTGATGGGCATTGGCATCACTGCCTACAATGAGCGGAAGCCCATTAGACTGGCAGTATCTCACCACATTTCTGAAATCGTCGCTGGGAGACGGTTCATCGTGTGGTAAGTATGCAGAACAGTAGACATAGCGCCTATGGACATCATCCACGACGAGTTCTACTGTGACTGCACAAATATCTCGAGTAGTCAACTCAGAGATAAGGCATGCACTTATTGACCTATGCAACAATATGCATGCCCTGGGCATCAAACGAGGATTTGTCATACCAGTTTTGCTGAAAGCAGCAAAGTTCTGGTTTCCAATATCCGTCGAATGAAAGTACCCCTTGCGAAAATATGGCTCCTGACCCAATGCGATGGTGACAGAACCATTAAAAAGTTTTTCGCATAAATACAAATTTGCTGCCCGTTTGTGTTGAAGATTTATTTGTGCGACTCTAACTATTTGACTAGCGGAGTATATGCACAAACAATCTCCAACACAGATCAGACAGCAAATTGTAAGCGAAGCCAATTATATTGGCCAGAACGCACTTGGCGTAAAACCCATAAGGGAAATTGGGCAGGACTACTATGCTGTTCCCACGAAACGCAAGGGACAACAAAGATCGACCGTACCAGAGCCCCGCATGGCACAGTAGGGGCAAGATGCCCAAAGCACTCCGTTCGCGACTGGCATGTTTTCACCCCTCCAGCCATTCAGTCATCGGCACGGAGGTAGACCTTGACTTAGGGGCTCCTGATTTGCCGACTCCCGGCAGGATCAGGTCCCGTGGCTCAATTTTTGCCCAAACGTACAATTCGGCACCAACCGCCAAAGGGCCTAACTGCAGATTGTGTAAAACAGACCGATTTAGAGTCTCTCTTTCTCTGTGCTAAGCCAGCTGAGAAAATAACTCTCTCCCGGTGTGCCCACACCCCGCAGCCGCGCCCTCCGAAAAACCTGCGCCGAACTGCATGATTGGGTAGCCGGAAACCACACGGCGAGTGTTCCACCTTCTCTGTCTGCATACGACAACCAAGGTTGCGTACCACCAGGTGCGCAACTTTGGCTACCGTACCCCAGCCGGCACCTTGTGGAGGTAGAGATAGGAGTTAGAAAACAGAGGTGATATATTTGCACATGTTCACTCATTTGCCAGCCTAATTTGACCATAATTGGTCCAGCAAAATCTACACCTACCTTCAAAAATGCAGGTGCTCTCTCCAAACGTCAGGCAGGTAAATCGCCCATGAACTGGTTTAAAAATCTTGGATTCATCTTGAAACACCGTACGCAACTCCTTGTTACCATGCGTATAGTGTTACGACACCTTGGTTCCCAAATCTGCTGACGTAAGATTACTATTAGTCCGGATGGACCGACATGCAAATTCTTCAAATGAATAGCTTTGATTAAACTTCGTACTACGGGATTCTTGGCTGGTAAAATCCACTGTTGTTTCACTTGGAACGGTAACTTCGAATTCCGAAAACGCCCGCCAACTCTCAGCAAACCATCCTCGGCCTGTTTCATCTGAATATTCCTGATTTTGCACTACACGAAAACTCATCTTCAATGAACTGCGTAACTCAACGACTGTGGGATAGTATTCTACTATACGATTTTCCTTGTTCTTCTGCTTTGTGTTGTAATAAAATCGCAGCACGTACGCCATAACTCGCTGTAACTTCCGAAATGAATCAAACTTCGTAAAGACTGGAAGAATTTCATATTTCATCATAATATTGACTACTGCAACTGCTTTCAGTTCTGGAATCTCATCGATTGATAAAGGTGGCGGGATTGCCACGCTATAAATCGCGTCTCTAAAAAAAGTCGGACCGTTCCACCATAAATCATTACTCACGAGTTTACTTGCTGGAAGGCCTCGTGAAACTATATCTGCTGGATTATCCCTTGATGGAATATATCTCCATTCGAAACGACTGACATTTGATGCAATTTCACAAACTCTGTTGCGAACATAAATTTCCAACTGCGCAGGAGGCTTAGTAAGCCATGCCAAAACTATTTGACTGACAGTCAAAGACAGACCAAAGAACAATTTTTTCAAACAACATCTCCAGTGCATCAAGAATTTTCAAGGCGATGCAGCAATCGAGCTGCCAATAACTCCTTCCGTGGTATACCCAGTGGTTCGATTGGAGCTACCTTATATTTGCTACCAATCAATTTCATATTTGCAGTTCCGTCTTCGAATATCGAACGGATGTACACACACGCTCCGTAGGCGACGTCGGAGGCATCCGCAAATCCGTGCATCTCGTATGCGACCAACTCTCCTTGGAATTCGTAGCTGATCTACACCATAAAGTGCCTCTAAAAATATCTTCCAAGAATCTATCAAAGTTTCCGGAAGTGGATCGTCCCAATCAAGCCCTTCCTTCCAAAGTGATTGCATCAAAATATTACCAATGACAATTACTGGAGCAACTAATCCAAAAGGATCGAACATTTGCGATACAAGTGATGAAATATGACGCTTTGTTGGTTGTTTTTCATTGGATGTAGGTAACGACAAGAAAAGCAATTCATCGCTAGTTGGATTCCACATTAGACCTACGGTTTTTATGATTTCGTTTCTTCCAGATTCATTCAAACTTACCAACTCCTCGCGATCAGCCTCTGGTATCGCATTTAGAAGCTCCGGCACATTTGATGACCATTTTTGAAGATGTAATCCGCCGGCCTTCATCACACAAATTAGCTGCTTCTGGGCTTCAAGAGCCATTGCCAGACTATCATATCCAAATAGTGCATAGTGCATATAATAGTGCATATCCAAATAGTGCATAGGATAACTTTGCCTCTCATCCACGGCAAGCTGATACAATGCCCGCGTGGCTAGAAATGGTGCTGATGCTGTTCCATACGTCATGGTTGTTGACTCTAAAACACGAAGCGAATCAGTAGGCTTTTCTCTCCAGAAATTTTTTTGTTACGGAGTGTGACACGAAGCAACGACAATTAGTCTATACATCTTAGCAATATCAGCTGTGAGAACATATGCTGGTTTTCGAAACCTGAGCACTACAGCCAAAAGGTCACTCTGGTTGATTGAACCAATCTTCATAAAATCATTTAACGAGAGACCCGAGACCTTTGCTGACGCATCGAAAACAACACGACATTTGGTGGTGGTGTTTGATGGTCGCAGAACAGCGTGATGTGGTAGATACCACTTTCTTAAACCAGGAGGATCATTTTTCTCGAATACTTCCTTGTAGTGACCTAACGTTTCATACTCCTTCATAAAATCAACATATTGCTGCTTCAAATCTGGACGATCAGCTAACCGTCTTTCCAAACAGTAAAACTGTCGAAGTGCTAGCGATCTCGAATCTTCCAGCATATCGATGGAATCCTTAAGTGGCAGTTCGACGATATATCTTCCTGACGAATCTCTACTGTGTGTAGCCAAAAAATGTTTCTCACATTCATCCTCTTCTGTGCTAAACTCAAAACGCTGCGGAACATTTTCTATTTCCCAAAATCGCTTAATCGATTCGTTGAGTTCGTCAATAGTAACGGAATGTGTATTGTAGTTTCTTCTACGATTGCCTCGTTGCTATATGATCCACGAAGAACCCAACCAAATTTTGTTTCACTTAACTTGCAAATTATCTGCAAGAACGATTCGACCAAGCATCAACAATCTTAAACACCATTACTTCCCGATAAGCATGTCTATTTTATCGGACTTGTAGAACAACGGATCAGCAAGCTGTACACCTGCTGGAATCTCCCATGATCTTGTATTCACTGCTGTTGCAGGAAGGACTGATGTTACCTTCTGCGTCACCAAGCAGTGCACCTTGCAACCAAATTCAACATAATTCGAACGAATTTCTACCTCAACACCCTGATTTGTTCGTGACTGCATGCCATCTACTCCAGCGATCGAAACATTTACGTTATAACCTTTTAAATCTAAAATAGCTGCCATGTTCTTCGAAATAAGATTCACTTGGGATGCTGAATCCAATAAAACACGACAGGGGTGTGGGTGATTGTGTTTATCTAAAACGTTCATAACCGCGGTTAGCAACAAAACTGACGGTGTTGCCTGATTTTTTGAATGCACAGTCGCGATTACTTGAGTTCTGCTAGTTGGCTGTTGATCGTCGCTTTGCTGAATCAATGGTTCTGTTACTTGAGGACGTTGTGGTTCGTCATCTGGTGTCTTACGAATATCGGCGTGCAACAAACTGTGGTGTCTTTGTTGGCATTTAAAGCATGATGCTTTTGATGCACAATTTGCACTTCGATGTCCTTTTCTCAGGCAATTGAAACAAACGTTTCGTTCTCGTACTTTAGCTAGTCGCTGAGGAACAGTCAGCGCTAGGAATTGTGGACATTTAAACCCTTTATGTTGCGAATCTCCACAAAATTCACATTTATATGTTTGCTCTTTCGCAGATGCTGTAGTCGTCATTGACTGTTGTCGGACAGGTTTCCTTGCAGAATGACTTCCCTTCGGGTTGGAGCTTTCACATCTCTCCAACACAAAACAATGCTCTCGTAAAAACTTAACTGTTGCTTCATAGGATGGCAAATCACCGTGCTTAATAGTGGATTCCCATCGCTTTCTGGTATCTATGTCTAAAGCTTCTGACAGAAGCTGTTCCGACACTTCTGTGAATTGTTGCTGTAGGAACTTTAAATTCTCGACGTGCCTCGTGCAATCGTCTACTAATGCTCTTAATTCCTTGCTACTGTCACCGACTACCTTTTCCAGTGCAAACAATCCCTGTATATGAGTGCCAACCATGTGTCGACGGTTTTCATAACGATCTTCTAATATTTCCCAAGCGTGAGCATAGTTACCATCATTTGCAGTTTTCGCATCAATGATACCTGCTGCACTGCCAACTAGTGCCTTGTCCAGGTGGTAAAGCTTGACCGCAGGAGGGTCGGCTGTTTTATCCACGAGGTCTTTTAATATAACCTTGAATTTTGGCCAATTTTCATATTTCCCATCGAAAGGAGGATGGGGAATTTTTAATGCTTACTGAATCAAAGTTGTACTAGGCGAAACTGTTACATTAGAGCAACGTCCAGGCTCACTGGTTTTTTCTCTGTGCTTTTCTAGAGACACAAGCACATCATCGCGAAATCAAAATTTTCAAAATGCAAATCGTGTTCCTCTCTGCTCGAGTTTGAAATTAGCAGAAGGATTTTTGCATGCAGCTCATGGTACTCTTTGTGCGCTGCGTCAATTTTCTTCTCATATCCTTTGTTGCGCTTGTGGCAAAAAACGGCAACGTCGCAAGCAGGCGATGGCGCACATAGGCCACCGTATGTATGTGGTAGTTTCAGTGAACAAACTGCAGGTAGAAAATGTTGAGTGCGCGCAATGTTATTGGGAGAAAGTGTTACATAGAGATATCACGCAATGTGCGCACATCACAGGGTGATTCGTTAAACCTTAATCCTTCGAGCCAAGTGCTCGAACAAGAACTAATAAACAATACTAAACTAGTAATCCTTTCACACTAAAAGAATAATCTGATTTAACTGACCCTAAATAAAACTAAATAAACTAATCACTCCTTTAACACGAATCTAACTTAACTCTCTTGCGCGCGGTATTGCCGCCGGTTTTTATATCACTCATTAAATGTTCTTAGTAAGAAGTACTAGAACCTCCTACTTAGAGAATTCCTACCAGCTGTTGAGAAAAGAGAGAGTAGAGCGAAACTGATGTTAATTGAGAGAGTTTTACTTCGCGCGAACTCAACATGTGGTAGTCATGAGAGTTGGCCAGTCGTGCGCTGTTGTTTATGTTTTAGTGGCCGCAAAAAATTGCGCTAGTGAGTGTGAGTGAGAGTGAGAACTGTGAGTAAAATTATGTACCGACAACAAATAGAGGGTTGTTCCTGAGAGTGGTAAGGTAAATGACAAATAAAATTAAACTACCGGCGTGGAAGCTTTTGTGCTGAGCTTCAGATTAACGTCCGCCGTATATTGTATTTTAAGGCGATGCTTCTTGGTATTGACGCGGCAAAATGTCCCTTCCGAATGAGATCGCAGAATCTATTTGGAAACAGATTTTGCGATGGTGCGATAGATGGGAAAATTTTACTCTCTATCTCTCTCTCTTCTCTTAGGTGTTGAAATATTGGATCATTATTATCTTTAAATATGAATTACAAAACTGGACAATGAGAAAAGCTTTCCTATTGTAGGCTACTGATAGGCAGATAAATATTGTTGTTCATATTTTATAGTCCTTATCGTTGAATTATACTATAATTATTCAATTGCAATCACTTCACTTTAATTTGTTATGTTTTACCTTTGTTATACTATAACAAAGGTTTAAAAATTGGTAGAAAAACATGTAGTTGATCCGAGGCCCGGAGGGCCGAGTCACATATACCAATCGATAAGGTTCGACGAATGGAGCAATGTGTGTGTGTATGTGTGTGTGTATGTGTGTGCGTGTGTGTGTGTTTTTTTTACGTGAGGAAACGCTCAACGCCAGGCACACTAATGATATATTGCTACATCATGTGGCACAGTGTGGGACTCTAACCCACTAAAAACCTCACGGGCGTCTGACCTTAACCCCCCAGGAACTACCGTTGAGTATTACTTCGGCGGGAGGCTGTGTCTGTACACCCCGATCCGGAGATGACCGTCATAACGTCCACTCCTTCACATTCACCCTCGCAGGGTTCTGCCATTCTTGTTGCTACTACATTCTCCTTCACCGTCCACTTTCCTTGCACCTGTCGAGACGTATACCGATCCAGAGATGGCGACCGTCATGACTTCCATCTCCTCACGACCACACTCGCTGGGTTTCTTGTTGGGCTCAGCACTGCTCCGTCGATTTCGCCACCACACTACCACTTCATTTATCAAGACGCGAACCGACCCAGGGATAGCGACCAACGTAACATCTATCCTCTCACGCCCGCCCTCGTAGTGTTTCTGTCCAAGCCTGGTTTGCTCCGTCACGCTCGTCACTCCACCGATGCGTCTGTCAAGATTGTCTGCTAATCGGGATTTCGCTAGTTTGCTGGTCGTTTCTCCACTGTCGTTGCAGTTGGAACATAATCTGTGCTAAAACGCCGGTGACGACATTCCAAGAATTTGCAATCTGTTGGAACAACAAACTTGTCATTTTTTCTGGCACACTTTCCTAACACAGACATCAAATTGGACTAGGTCTAATCGCGTTCGTAAGAAATCTGTTGGCACGAGGGGGCTTTGTCACTCCCTCTGGCGTACTTCCCAAGCAAGGACATCAAAATGGTCTAGGTTTAACCGCGGTGTTAAGAAATCATGTTGAAATGAGGAAACTTTGTCACTTGTTTTGGTTTACTTCCCAAGCACAGATATCAAATTGGTATAGGTTTAGATTATCGTAAAGAATCTTCCTACCAATCACGAAGCGAGAATTCTGGTAAAACATAGGTTCATTATTTTCAATTTTTCAATAGTTCAACATAAAGAATCCATACTTTTCTTCATTTGGGTCAGTTCTTAGAAGATTTTCCGATCGATTGGTGTAAGAATATTAAAAATCGATCGGAAAACCACAGAGCTATTAGCGCTCAGAACCTTTCATTTTTCGTGACGCTCGCATTTTTCGATTTTTTGGAATGACACCCTATCTCAAAACTTGCCGTAAGTCCTACGTCAAAACAACCTTTAATTTCAGTAAGGTAGCAGGAAAGCAATAGTTTGTGTTCTTGATTTTGTTAAATTGTTTTCAAAGGCACAATATTTTGAGAATTGAACGTATGCAATGTTACTACTTTGATAAATGTTACATACAACGCATGTAGCATGTATATACATGAAGAATCGAATGATTACAAGCATGAATACATGCTACTATCACTATACTAAGAGACTTACGTAGTCCTGCGTCACCTATATATGTGGTCGTGTCTTGTACACAACCCCTTTCATTTTTCTCGGTTCCTGTTTTCTGGGTATGGTAGCATCACATGCCCTGACCAATATATCTGTCAACTCGTTCTCATTCAGGATCGATCTTCCATTGTCCACCCGGAGTGCCTCGACGAAAAGATCCCTGTCAAAGGCCATCGTTCTCCACTTCCGCTCGTAGGTTGAGGCTCTCTGTCTTATCGCCGGATTTCGCCGGCCGATACTAAATTTAATCGCCTGGTGGTCGCTATGGGTATACCCTTCGCAGACCCTCCAATTTATGTTCGGCATCAGGGATGGACTGCCAAAAGTGACATCAATGATGGATTCGCGGTCGTCTTTACGAAAGGTGCTAACGATACCTTCGTTGAACAGTGCAATTTCCATCTTAGCCAAGGCTTCTAAGAGACTGTATCCTCTGGCGTTAGTGCATCTGCTCCTCCACTCCACAGCCCAAGCGTTAAAGTCTCCCGCAACAATGATCGGCCTTCGCCCGATGAGTTTTTCGGTCAGCGCGTCCAGCATCTGATGGAACTGCTCCATGGTCCATCTTGGGGGTGCGTAACAGCTGCATACGTAGATCCCGTTGATTTTGACAATCACGAAACCTTCATACGAACTGTAAACCACCTCTTCAATGGGGAAACTGCCCATTACGTGTATTGCAGCCATTGCTGCTTTATCAGCTGCCCAGTTACCGTTACCGGGAGGAATTTGGTACGGCTCTGCAATTATCGCGACGTCGCACAACGACTTCGTTGTCGACTGCCATAACAGTTGTTGTGCTATGTCGCAATGATTGAGATTAATCTGGGTTACCTCCATCACTGCTGACCCGCCTTCGCCTTTTTATACGCTGGGCATTGGAAGCCTCCCGTCGTGTGGTCATTTCTCTCTGAATTATTGCAGAGCATACACCTCGGTGGCTCTGCGCAGTCGCTTGCAAAATGGCCATTCTCGCCGCATTTCCGACACGATCTGGATCTATCCGGAACTTCACATTTACGCGCCTGATGGCCGAAGCCCCAGCACCCAAGGGATGGCTTTCAGAACACACACTGACCACCCAACTTTAATTTTACCCTTCATCAGTAGTTTGGGCGCTGCTAACGCTGAAAGACGAATCGTCGCCGTCTGCGTCCCACCATATGCCTTTCTGAGCCGGATTATCATCGATACGTCGCCCAATTCGCACTGTACCTTCAACGCATTCCTTAGCTTTTGTTCTGTCGTGATCTCGTCCAGGTCCCTGCACTCGATCACGGTTTCTTGGGAAAGCGCTTTCACGTTTGCTTCGTCTCCAAGTGCTTTGGCAACAAGATCCTTGAAAGCCGCGCTCTTAACCGATGGATCCTTTTTCAGTTCAAAAAGCATCTCTCCCTTTTGAGTTCGCCTGGTTCTTACCACTTTCTCTCCAAGTTCCTTCAACTCCGGGGCTTCTCTGACTTTTCGGAGGATCGCTGCGTATGAAACGTTGGCGTTCGCTTCGACAACCAGCGCATCACCCTTAATCTTCACCCGCCGAGGCCTGGGCTTCTTCTGCTCGCCATTCTCCGTGTGTGTGTGTGTGTGTATGTGTGTGTGTGTGTATGTGTGTGTGTGTGTATGTGTGTGTGTGTGTATGTGTGTGTGTGTGTGTGTGTGTGTGTGTGTGTGTGTGTGTGTGTGTGTGTGTGTGTGTGTGTGTGTGAGCTCGTTTACATTTAATAGCGCTGCTAAGTGGACCGAAAGGAAAAGCTACCACGAGTCGCGAACAGAGGCTACGGTGTTAGAAAATATAAAAGCACTAATTCAGGGAAATCATTTATATTCAGCCACAATCTACATGGTTGGTGGGACCCTAAACTCTCCTATTCACTCGTTACTCTAACGGTTCTTTATGCTGCTCACCTAGCATGGGGTGGCAATTTCGTTTTACTCATTCGTGGTTCATTTGGTTTATTCTTATATCTAATTGTGTATGGCCATATCACAAATCACACATACCTGCGCGCAGGGTTTACCCGGAGGCTGGCAGTTTATGCTGGGAACGGTTCCGATGAACTAGCTGGGTGCGATCATGCGATGTTAGTGCCTGCGTTTAGCGAATCACTAGCGGCTTGGGCCGCCCAGGGGTAGATCGATGAGAAATACCCAATGCAGTCGAATCCGAAGGTCGGTCGATTCTCTGGAAGCGTAGCGTGTATTGACGGACGCTACGTGGCACTGCGGCTGCGCCGAATGCCGGTCGGACGTTCGGTTTAACTCCCGTCCGTTTCGTTCACGGTCGAATTCCTTGGTTCCGTAGTAGCTCAACAACGAAGGGACTACAGTCCGGAACCTACCGCCTGTTGAACAGGCGTCTTCAATTTTATTTGATTATCACTCGATAGAACTTTGTATCACTATGCTATCGAAGCAATTAACTATTAGCTAAGGCAAAAAGAGGTTATTCAAAGACACTACTTCGACGCGTTCTATCCCCGACCGTTCCGCGTTTCTCGGAGATGGCTGAACCGATTCGTTTGCTATTACGCTTATTTGAAAGGTGTTATCAACTTGTAGACCTCTATTGGATTGTTTTGCGGTCCGACATTTTGTTTAACAGTTATAAGTAAAAATGTAAAAATTACGTGACATGATTTTCTCCGGAACCGCTCAACCGATTTCAAAATTTTAGTATCAAATGAAGGTTCTTGCTCCTGCGAATTTTTTGGGAGAGTTTTATTGAAAACAATCAAGCGGTTCAAAAGTTAACCTTAAAAATGTGCTTTTTCAATGTGTCAATTAGTCGAACGTTTCTCAGAGATGGCTAAACCGATTTATGCGCTATTTATCTCATTTGGTAGCTAATATAGCCTCATAGATCACTATTGATTTGTTTTTTGATTGGATTTTTAATTTGAAAGTTATGAGCAGTCGTGCACAGCATAATAAAATGTCGTTCGAAAGACGAACAGCGTAAAGTTGCATTGCGTGCAATAGAGAGCGAATATAACTCTTTGCATGCACGTTGCTTTCGTTATTATATTCATCGCATGGAAGGAAACTTAACGAGTGATCCCAAATCGTTCTGGACTTACGTGAAAAGTAGGAAGCAGCCAACTGGAGTCCCTCATCGTGTTCGTTACAATGACAATGTAGCCGAGTCGCATTTGCAATCGGCAAATCTATTCTCATCCTTTTTTCGAAGCGTGCAAAGTAAGAACCGCCCACCTTCGTCTGAAGCGTATTTGAATAGTCTGCCGTGTTTCGATTTGAATTTGCCGCTTTTCAACTTCCCGCTAAATGATGTTATGATGAAGCTGCGTTCAATCGATGGAGCTAAGGGCGCCGGACCTGATTACCTGCCACCACTGCTTTTTAAAAATTGTGCTGAAACGCTGGCAATACCTGCTAGTATTATTTTCAATCGATCGATGACCGAAGGAGTTTTGCCAAGTGTGTGGAAGACCGCTGCAATTACACCGATTCATAAAGCAGGTAGTCTTCATGAAGTCACTAATTACCGTGCTATTTCGATTCTGAGCTGTCTACCAAAGATATTTGAAAGCCTTGTCCATGATTTGCTGTATCCGGAGATTCACCACATTATTTCCGAATGGCAGCATGGGTTCGTTAAAAAACGATCAACGACAACCAACCTGATGGCTTACGTTTCATCGCTGATCAGTGCACTTGATAAACGACAGCAAGTCGTTTATATCGATTTTGCAAAGGCTCTCGATAAAGTGCCGCATGTCATATTGGTGGCCAAATTAGAAAAAATTGGATTCCCCGAATGGCTAACACGGTGGATACTGTCGTATCTCACCCAGCATGCTGCATACGTCCGCATAGATGGAAAGAGTTCACTTCCGTTTACGATCGAATCGGGTGTGCCTCAGGGAAGCCATCTAGGTCCACTGCTGTTTATACTATTTGTAAACGATCTGTGCACCACCATACAGTCTCCTAAATACATGTTCGCAGATGATCTCAAATTTTTTCGTGTAGTAACGTCAGCAGTTGACTGCTGTGCAATCCAAGCTGACATTGACGCGTTAGTAAACTGGTGGTAAATGAATGTACAGAAATGTAATGCAATCTCTTTCTGCAGAAAAAGACGCAACGTTATAACATTCGATTATAAACTGTCTGCAGCAAGTATCAACCGTGTAAATACAGTGAAAGATCTGGGCATTCTACTAGACAGCAAATTGAGTTTCACACAGCACATTGCGTCTACTACTGCCAAAGCCTATGCTGTATTGGGGTTCGTCGAACGAAACACGAAGCAATTCCAAGATGTCTACTGCCTAAAGCCCAGATAACACAAAATCATAATAGAAAGTTCACATTAAATCGTTTTCATGTCAATTTTACATTGTAATTGTATAATGATTAGAGTACGTCAAATCGAAGTGGACAATAAGTTGTTTTGCAGTCGTGCGTGTCTTCATATACAATTCATGTCTGTGAATTATAAAGCAGTATAGACGGTTGCAATATTTGATTATATCTTAATCATATATTCAGGAGTGTTTCGTTGCGTGTTATAAAAACTACGCAAAATAGAATTACAAATAATTGTAAAAATTTTCGCACGTATATCGCCTCCACTTTGGTACATATATGTTCTTATATCGCGTGAAATATAACTTTTTCGTTCAGATATGATTTCGTATATCTCAGTTGCAATCGAGATATACAAACCAAATGGTTTACTGGGAGTCGTTATATTGTGCACTTGTACGGAGCATACTGGAGTATGGAGTGCTTGTGTGGGCTCCTTATCATGCTGTGCAAGTAAATCGAATCGAACGAATCCAACGCCACTTTGTTCGATATGCTCTACGACTCCTGTCCTGGCGCGATCCAGCTCGTGTACCGCATTACGAAAACCGATGCGCGCTTATCCATCTACCGACGCTGACAACTAGAAGGACGCTACTTGAACGGCTTTTTGTTTTCGACCTTCTTGGCAATAATATAGACTGCCCCGACTTGCTGAGCCGTGTTCCAATCAACGTGCCTCCAAGGCCTACTCGCCAGCCTCATTTCCTTCGGCTTCCTGTGTATCGTACTCAATATGCCCAAAATAATCCGTTTAATGTTTGCTGTAGAGAGTTTGACAATATCTCAGAGTGCTATGATTTTAATATTACTAAAATAACCTTTAAACATAGAATAAGTAATATGGAGCGACAGTCTGTACGAATTAGTCGAAGACTTGTAAATCTATACCTATAAAGAAGGATTTCTGTCTGTCTGTCTGTCTGTCTGTCCGTATGTTCCTTATAGAATCGAAAACTACTGAACCAATCGGCATGAAAATATGCATGTAGAGGTTTTTTGGGGCCAGGAAAGGTTTTAGTGATGGTTAGAAACCCCTCCCCCCACTAAGAGGGGGGGCTCCCATACAAATGAAACACAAATTTCTGCATAACTCGACAACTAATCAAGCAAATAGAACAAAATTTGGCATGTGGGTGTTTTCGGTGACTAGAATTTATTCTATGGTAAATGGAGACCCCTCCCCTCTTTATAAGGGGAATTATAACTCCTCTCCTCTTTAAAAGCGGGGGCTTCCATTCAAATTTCCTCATAACTCGAGAACTAATCAAGCAAATGGAACCAAATTTGGCATGTGAAGGTTTTCGAGGGCAAGAATATTTTCTATAGTAAATTAGGATCCCTCCCCGCTTCAAGAGGGGGGGCTCTTGTACCAAAGAAACACAATTTTCCTCATAACTCGAGAACTAATCAAGCAAATGGAACCAAATTTTTTTTTTTTTTTTCCATGTGTGGACTCATTACTGCGACCAGTATTGATCTATTGTAATATCGCCCGGGTGTTTGCTGTATGACCTGCACTGCATTTCTTTTTTGCTATGATCGCTATTGAGTGAGCGATATGCTTATTAAATTTTATGCGTGCTTGCGTGTATTGGGGTTTACCCTTCCTTCAAAGCTTAATCTACTTTACCCACTTATTCCTCGCTGCCAGCACTATCCCATATTATAGCCGTCCCTGGCGAGGACTCATTCGTACCTCTGACCAGTACACTTAACTATAGGAAGGACATTTGCACTGTCAAGAGGCTTCAGAGGGTAAATATAGAATTCAGCACGACGGAAGGGTAAATGGAGGGGCCTGAGAATAAACCCATGCTAAAGTCACTTGACATCGAATGGCTTGATTCTACTAAGATTCGAACCCACGACCACTCGCTTGTCAAAGCAGACTCGGTAACCTTGCGGCTACGGAGCCCCCCATGGAACCAAATTTGACACGTGGGTGTTTTTGGAGACAAAATTTTTTTCTATGATGAACTGGGACCCCTCCTCACTTTAGGAGGGGGGGCTCCTATACAAATGAAATACAAATTTCCTCATAACTCGAGAGCTAATCAAGCAAATGAAACCAAATTTGGCATGTGAAAGTTTTCGAGGGCAAGAATATTTTCCATGGTGAATTAGGACCCCTCCCAACTTTAAGACGGGGGGGGGGGCTCCTATACAAACGAAATACAAATTTCCTCATAACTCGAGAACTAATCAAGCAAATGGAACCAAATTTGGCACGTGGGTGTTTTTGGAAACAAAAATTTTTTCTATGATGAATTGAGACCCCTACCCACTTTGGGAGGGGGGCTCCTATACAAATGAAATTCAAATTTCCTCATAACTCGAGAACTAATCAAGCAAATAGAACCAAATTTTTCATGTGGAGGTTTCTGGAGGCAAAAATATTTTCTATGGTGAATTAGGACCCCTCCCAACTTTAAGAGGGGGTGCTTCTACACAAATGAAATACAAATTTCCTCATAATTCGAGAACTAATCAAGCAAATGGAACCATATTTGGCATGTGGGTGTTTTTGGAGGCAACCATTTTTTCTATGATGAATTAGGACCCCTTACCTTTTTGAGAGGAGGGGCTCTCATACAAACGAAACACAAATTTCCTCATAACTCTAGAACTAATCAAGCAAATGGAACCAAATTTATCATGTGGGTGTTTTTGTACGCAAGAATATTTTCAATGGTATATTTTCTATGAATTTCCCCACGTTAAGAGGGGGGGGGGCTCCTATACAAATGAAATTCAAATTTCCTTATAACTTGAGAACTAATCAAGCAAATGGAACCAAATTTGGCATGTGGGAGATTTTGGAGTCTTGAATTCATTTTACGATAGTTAGAGACCTCTCACCCCTGTGGTAGGGGGATATGGACTCTCATACAAATAAAACAGAAATTTTTGCGAAACTCAAAAACTAATCGAGCTCGAGAAATTCGAGACTCTTCCATAAAACATTAGTCAATACAAGACCACAAAAACTATCTATAGTACTATCTATAACACTAGATCATTCAGGACGAGACGGTCGCGAGTGTTGCCGGTGACCCGCCATCGGAAGCGCCGCCCACTGAGGGGCTTGCAAAACTCGAGATTGTGACAAAGATCATCCGAGATTCATGATTTATGTACAACACAGGTTAATTTGTGGCAATACGAAGTTTGTCGGGTCAGCTAGTAAATAAATAAATAAAATTTACAATTATTCATAACGATTTCAACCAGATAATTACTCAGATTTCAATTATCTTAGTACCAAACGAGAAGCCTTAACGCTGTGAACATATCTGCTAAATCTTATTAGAATTGGCCTTACCAGTCAAAAGTTATTTGAAAAACATTGATGAAATTATTTAAGCTAACAAACTTTATGTTTTCGGCAGGACAGTCATACGGCAAAGCAAAACGACACTTATTTATTCTCAAGCTCTTATCTTTCTCAAGGAGTTAGAACCACGCATCGTATTTTGTCTGGTGGCTTCTGTAGAAGATTTGAACTAGTCACATTGATAAGTAATACTAGCATTAACCGAGTGTATTCGAACGAAATTCTTGCGGATCGTTTTAACATACACCCTGGCTGAATCGGTACACTATTTGGCTAATTTTGCTTTGCCGTATGACTGTCCTGCCGAAAACATAAAGATTGGAATCATAAACAGTCGATAGCTCCACTTCGATATTTAAGCTAACTTTACTGATATGAACCAAATAGAAAATAAAACGCGATCATGCGCTCTTGCGCAAAAATGCTTAATTTTCCAGGTGGCGTGTCTTTGGAAGAGTTTGTTTAAAAATATGGCGCAACTTTCTACACTATTACGGTGACCGTAAATCTGCCTATTAGGGTGTTACAAATTTTTGTTTTTTTAAATGCGTCCAAAAAAGTACAGTGTCTCCACAAAAGTTGTAGAACACAGTAAAATAAGCAACTCTGCTGTACATAGTAACTATCTACCTCTCTACCTACTGGTTGCGAAGTGTAACGATTTTTTTAAAAATGCAGCGAAAATTGAAAAATTGAGTAATCGAAAAGCGGCTACATCACAATTTAGATAATTAATTTTTACACGTCAAAAAAAATCAGCCAAAGCGATACACGCACCGTCGATGAAAACATATGGTTTCGAGGAGAGCGCATTTAAACTATTTTACAGCACTGTACTTTCCTTCAAGTGATCCCACAGTTTTACTGCAAATTCTCAACGAGACCACGTACCGAAAAATACTTTGGGCTTTACATTTCTGAAGGTAAAAGTCTCCTGAACATGCATAACAAACAAGTGTTTCCACTTTCCAGTGAGGGTCCCCCTTAAATATTAATCCTGTCCAAGAATTTTGCACACGATTTTTTGATTGATTTCAAATATTCTAAAAATGTATCAGTATATTACATACACATGCATATGTGTTGATGATAACTACCATTACTACCCATAAAAGCCTCCCAGTTGGCTTCGAGGTATGACGCTGGCCTAATAAGCCAGTCGTCGTATGTTCGAATCTCAGCTGGGAGAGGCTGTTGGAGTCAATAGGATCGTAACAACTGGCCCTGCAATTGTCCTGTACTCTAACAGCTGGTTGCGAAGGCTGCCGTATAAAAACTGAAGGTCAACTTTAGATAACGGAATGTAGCACCTAGACTTTGCTTTGCTACTACCCATAAACGCATAACAGTCCCATGAGATTTTTCACCACTTTTAAAGTAAGGCTGGGAATCATCTTTAAATTGTTCATTCTTTCAATATTTCAAACAGTTATGTTATGTTTGTTCCCAAAATTTTGAAAAAAATATCAAACTATATCAGTCACAAGTCCAAATAAACGCGTAATAGTCTCAGTAGTAAAAAAAACCCGAATTAATCCACCTAGCGGCGTGACCTAGCCTTTCTACTGCCACAATGATCATTATTTAATTTCTCAGGAACATCTATAATTAACTTTACTATATTTTTAAATATCCGTTCTGTATTCCTCCAAATCCTTATTTGCCAGTAAAATTCACAACGTGTTGCTTACAATAATTATATTTTCTTTCTTTGGGTGCATAAATACTTGTAAGCGTCATTTATGTTACTTGATGAACACCTTATTTAGTTTTATAAGATTTACGTGATTTATAGAAACATAATGTAAACACAAAAGATAATTTTTGCAGACTTGAACGAATATATAGAGAAAATTATAAATTAACCCTCCAACGGGTCTACAGACGGCCTTGACTTTCGGGCTTCATATCCACATACGAAGCTTGTTTTGAATTGACAATATGAAATATGTGTTCATAGCAGATTTTTTGATATTTTGATATTAATACCATGCGTTCAAGGGGTCAGTCCTGGCGTAGTGGTTAGCATTCACGCCTCTTACGCCGAGGACCCGGGTTCACATCCCAACCCCGCAGAAGTCACGAATGACTCAAGCTAGTTAAAGTGACTATAATCTAACAAACAAACAAACAAACAAACAAACAAACAAACAAACAAACAAACAAACAAACAAACAAACAAACAAACAAACAAACAAACAAACAAACAAACAAACAAACAAACAAACAAACAAACAAACAAACAAACAAACAAACAAACAAACAAACAAACAAACAAACAAACAAACAAACAAACAAACAAACAAACAAACAAACAAACAAACAAACAAACAAACAAACAAACAAACAAACAAACAAACAAACAAACAAACAAACAAACAAACAAACAAACAAACAAACAAACAAACAAACAAACAAACAAACAAACAAACAAACAAACAAACAAACAAACAAACAAACAAACAAACAAACAAACAAACAAACAAACAAACAAACAAACAAACAAACAAACAAACAAACAAACAAACAAACCATGCGTTCAAAAGTTGGATGGTAAATGGTTGAATAATGCGCTCCAGAACTACCACGAAGTTCCACAGCCTCTTATTTAGCAACCCCTATCTCTACCTCCTCGTGGTACCATCCGGGATACGTTCCTTAGTGGAAACCGGACAACCGGCGAAAACTAGGGTCGTATGCGGACAGAGAAGGGGGCAGTCATGCGAGAGCTGAGTGTAAACTCTCCGCCTGCAAATGACGGATCTCGGTAGAAGCATGTTCGATGAACGTGAAAATATTGAGAACCTGGGCAGAGGGTCCAAAGCCCCTAAAGGAGGATGGTTGAATAGCTGTTGTCCATGGCTAAAAGTAAAAACGTGAATGGATAAATCAGCCCTTACCGCATCATGAGGGGCTCTGATGCGGCGGACTGTTCTTTCCCCTCAACTCGTGGGATTCTATATGAACAATCAAAATAAAAAAAACGTAACTTCAGTGAGCGCGGGCACATTAGATAATCCGTTCGCAAGAGGTGGTATCCAGCGATCTCCGCCGATGGATACGAGTAGAAGCGCCAGCGTAAGCGGAAAGGGAAGTTGCAAACCTGTCGCTCCAACTGCATCTACGCCGGACGCAGCGATGAATGGCCCATCGCTAATAAAAGCAGTGGAAGAAAAGAGAGACATGCTACCAAGAGTGGTAGCGGCGTCTCATCAGCTCGATGCCATTATCGAGTTCGTGGCAGGCCGCAGCACCCTAGCGAAGGACCTGAAACAAAGTCTGCTCGTGCTTCGGGGCACCATGCGTGCTGCGACGAAAGAACGCAGTGAACTCGAAGCACGAGTAAAAGTGGTAGAGAAGGCATTTGTATCGAAGTGTGTACAAACGGATGCCTGCCTGTCAACGACTGACCACACCGTGGCCCTTGCGACTACGGAGCAGTCCAGTGACAACAAGGTATCCACTAAACGCGCAAGGCAGTCCCCAGGGGAAGAAACCCCCACGGGCCCGAAGAAGCGCTTGATCGCTGAGGGTCGCAAGCAAACGGAGGAACCCACCGAGGGCAATAAGATGCAGTTAGCGCCCGACAATCAGTGGGAAACAGTGAAAAAGAGGAAGGCCAGGAAGAAGGAGGAGGATCGTACTCCACCGAAAGTGGTCAGAAAAAAGAGGAGCAAAGGCGATGCCCTTATCCTCAAAACAGAGGGGCTGAGTTATGCAGAAGTTTTGAAGGCCATGAGATGGGACAAGCAGCTGAAGGGTCTTGGCACGCATGTGCGCACTGGTGACATGATTCTTGAGCTCAAAAAGGATGCCACTGAGAAGGGTTCTGCCTACAAAGTGCTAGCAGAAAACGTCCTTGGTGATGGCACACAGATCCGCGCACTAACGCCTGAGATGACTCTCCAGCTTAAAAACCTGGACGAGATCACCGAAGCGGTCGAACTAACACGAGCTCTCAAGGAGCAATGTAACGTGGTGGTGACTGCCGAAGCAGTTCGTCTGCGCAAGGTACCAGCGGGAACCCAGGTAGCAACAATAAGACTTCCACTGGTAGACGGAAATACAGCTCTGAAGGCGGCCAAGCTGAAGGTGGGATGGTCCGTAAGCCCACTGAGCGTGTTCCAGCAGCCGGAGGCTTGCTTCAGGTGCTTTGAGCGAGGGCACAAGTCCTGGAGCTGTAAGGGGCCTGACAGAAGCCACCTGTGTAGAAGATGTGGCGGTGCGGGCCATATAGCGAAGGACTGTTCTGCGCCGCCCAAGTGCCTAATATGTACAGGCCAACGGGACGCTAAGCACATAACAGGAGGCCCAAAGTGCCCGGCAGACGTGCCGGCGACTAAAACACGGCCGTAGTGCAGGTAACGCAACTAAACTTGAACCACTGGCACGCGGCCCAGCAGCTGTTATACCAAGCAGTTACTGAGTCGTCGACGGACATTGCCATCATCTCGGACCCTTACCGCATCCCTGCCAGAAACGGTAACTGGGTCTCGGATAGGTCCGGGATGGCGGCTATATGGACAACAAGCAGGTTCCCGGTTCAAGAGATTGTGTCAGCTGCAGACGAGGGATTTGCGGTTGCCAAAGTGGGTGGAGTGTTCTACTGCAGCTGTTATGCTCCGCCGAGTTGGTCGATCGAGCAGTTTACGCGGATGCTATTGGTAGACCGAGTATCAGTTGTGCTGACTGGTCTAAGGCCGGTGGTTGTAGCGGGCGACTTTAACGCTTGGGCGGATGAGTGGGGAAGTCGGCGCACGAACCATAGGGTTCGGATTCTGCTTGAGGCTCTGGCAAAGCTCAACGTAGACCTGGCCAACGTCGGCACCACTAGTACCTTCAGCAGCGATGCCAGATCAGCGGTTTTCCCGCTAGATTTAGCCGGATTTCAAGCCGGATAGCGGTACTTAATAACCAAACAGCGGCTAGCGGGAATCTAGCGGTTTTCTTAAATAACTCAGCGGGATTTTAGCGGGATCTCGATTTTGCGATATTTGGTAGGCAAGAAGAGTGCTGACAGAGAGGTTGAGAGCAAAAAACATCGTTTATTGACAGTCTAATGTCTGCTCATGCATTGGCAGATGGTTCAGTATATTCTGTTGATAAGAAAACTCCGTGGTTTTTGCCTAGAATGGGATCAGTTCAGAAAAATACTCATTAGAACTTACAGAAGCAGAAGACTACCAAACCAATCCGTTTTGCGTATTCCTAATTTTTCCACAAACTAATTCGTTGCCAATGGCAAAATCCAACTGATTCATGAATTGCAAACAAAACAACACAAACAACTTATGTATCTATATACCGTGGACCCCCGTTTGTTTGACCGTTTTTAATCTTTTTTAACAGTTTTTAACACTTTTTAATTTGAACCCCGTTGGTTTGCACGACGTGCAAATTAAAAATGGTTCAAATATCATTCTCAATATGACATCATTTACTTATGCAGACAATGCACCTAAACACGATTTTTTTGTACTGATCTAGCGTGTTTAATCTGTTTCACAATGCGTTTTCATAACGATTATGGTAGAAATCTGATCGGAGAATGAAATATTCGCTGCTTGCAACTGCCAACTGATTCAAACCCCCAAAACAATAACAAAGAATAGGGCAGCCAGTTCACACAAGCTCCAGCATATATTTAGGGTTACCAGTTGTTCAAATTAAAAGCCAACCCCGTTAGTTTGCATGAGGAATCGTTCAAACGAACGGGGGTCCACTGTACATCATAATTTGCTATATACCGCAGCATTTGTATGATAACAAAATCAAAACAAATCGGCTAACGAGCCGATAAAACCTAAGTCTAAAAGACAAATCGGTACATTTTTGCTAAAACAAAATATCAGCGAGAACAAAGAGCCGATGCGCTTTTCAGATATTTTTGAATTTTGGCTGCTTATAAAGATTGAAACATATCTTCTATTGTCACCGAAAACCATAACCATTTGCCAGCGTTGCTGAAATTTTACATGATTTTCATCATAGTTAGACACAGAAAGAGAATTTGTGCTAAAAGCTTCTTTCAAAATTTTCGCATGTGTTCTTAGACTTCTTAATCTTATAATTCTTGCGAAATATCGTAGTAAACTGCTACTATATGAGGGATAACAAGATATTTCTTTTGACGTAGGACTACGTCTTACGGCAAGTTTTGAGATAGGGTGTCATTCCAAAAAATCGAAAAATGCGAGCGTCACGAAAAATGAAAGGTTTTGAGCGCTAATAGCTCAGCGGTTTTCCGATCAATTTTCAATATTCTTACACCAATCGATCGGAAAATCTTCTAAGGATTGACCCAAATGAAGAAAAGTATGGATTCTTGATGTTGAACTATTGAAAAATTGAAAATAATGAACCTATGTTTTACCAGAATTCTCGCTTCGTGATTGGTTGGAAGATTCTTTGCGATGATTTAAACCTATACCAATTTGATATCTGTGCTTGGGAAGTGAGCCAAAACAAGTGACCAAGTTTCCTCATTTCAACAAGATTTCTTAACACCGCGGTTAATCCTAGACCATTTTGATGTCCTTGCTTGGGAAGTACGCCAGAAAGAGTGACAAAGCCCCCTCGTGCCAACAGATTTCTTACGAACGCGATTAAACCTAGTCCAATTTGTTGTCTGTGTTAGGGAAGTGTGCCAGAAAAAGTGACACAAGCTCATTGTCCCAACAGATCGCAAATTCTTTACTGGGAGACGATTAAACCTCGGCGAATTTGATATCTGTGTTAGAAAAATGTGCTACAGCTGTAGTGTTCGGTTATAATACGACTCTGTATGAACGTGAAATTAGTCATCATCAATTCTGCCAATTTCAAAAGCAGTTTTTTTGTTTGAAACAAAAATTCGGTTAATGAAAATATATTCGCTGTGTTTAGATTGGCAAAAAGAATGCAGTATATACATTTTTATAAACACAATCCCGTTTTTGGGCCGAAAAACTGCTTCGG
Source organism: Sabethes cyaneus (assembly GCF_943734655.1). Lineage (NCBI taxonomy): Eukaryota > Metazoa > Arthropoda > Insecta > Diptera > Culicidae > Sabethes > Sabethes cyaneus. The sequence goes on from NC_071355.1 coordinate 117,629,292, forward strand.
AAATTGGACTTTCCGACGAAAAGTCAATGACTGCTAGTTTCCCGTGAATACGCATGCTTACTGTTTCATTAGAAGTGTACTGAAAAGATGTGCTGTTGATAAAATAGGATTGAATTGGTAAAATCCCTTCAACGTGGGGAACCACGGGTAATAAAAACAATATTTAATTCCAGTAAGGTAGCAGGAAACAATAGTTTGTGTTCTTGATTTTGTTAAGTGGTTTTCAAATGCACAATCTTTTGAGAATTGAACGTATGCAATGTTACTACTTTGATAAATGTTACATACAACGCATGTAGCATGTATATATATTGCATATAGCATGTATACATGAAGAATCGATTGATTACAAGCATTAATACATGTGTAGCTGTATGTAGCTTCAACTAAATTAAACTCCGTTACAATCCCTTGTTTGATGCTTTATTAATGTTAGCTTGAACTACATTAACACTCTAACTTAATTCCCTAACGAACCACCCTTATTATACTTAACGTAGACGTCCTATATCACACTAAACTCTATACTAAAAGAACTAATTCCTTTCATCTTCCGTAACATGAATCTCCCTGGCTTAAAACACTAATAAACTCGTATATAGCTTAACTTTTCAACTCTACATTTTCCACACGAACAGAACTTGAATTTGAGTCCCCCACCGGGGGATCCACTTTTCACTTGAGGTTTTTAAATTATCATTCTCCCCTCCTCGTGGCGTTGCCGCCCGTATTTATAACAGCTTTTAGTTGCTCGTAGCAAGAAGTACTAGAGCAGCTGCTGAGAAAAACAAAGAGAGAGTAGAGCGGAACTTAAGTTCTATGAGAGTTTCAGTTGGCGCTCGAAACTTCTCACACATGTACTAAGCTAACTCCCATCGCACGTTCGACGTACAATGTTTGTTATTTTCCATGTGCAAACATTTGCGCGTGCCCCTGAGCCTGGCATAGAACTAAACCTTACAGCCGTACAGAAAGGTAAAACTTTCGCTGTCGCGCAGCTTCGGTCAATGGTAACCGTCGCGGCCACCGGTGGTCAATGTTACCCGTACTGGGCACTGACGCTGCAGATCCCCCTTCCGAATGAGGTCGCAGAATTTGTCAACAGATTTTGCGAGGGTACGTTAGCTGGAAAATTTTAATTCTCTCTCTCTCTCTCTTTCTTCTTCGGTGTTAAAAACTTCCCTATTGTGGACTACTGGCAGATAATTTGTTATGTTGTATGTTGCTCAACTATGTAATATAATGTGTAACCTAATATGTAATACAATTTGCCTTAAACACTATTCTGGGGTTCGTCTCCGCGGTTCTGCTTGTTACTCTCCTTTCTTTTAATTCTTCTATGGAGCCATACTTGTTACTCTCCTTTCTTTAATCTTCAATTTTCAAAGTATGTTTTAACTTTAACTTTTAAAATATTATTGTAACTCTCTAAAAAAATTTTTTTTTTCTCAAATCTACTACACAACAAAAAAATGCAAAAAAAATAAAAGAGTAATAAAAAAAAAGGTGCAAACTGTAAGGCTTCGGAGAAAAACAAACTATCTTATTTTAAAACTTTAAAACTTTATAACCTTAAAACAAATTAGCTTCCGTTCTATTTAACTCTAACTAATTTATTTTTCTCCTTATGCCACAATATACTCTACCTTCCTTTCCTAGCCTTAGCCGGAAAGACTTACTTACTCTTCTCCGTTTGCATAGTTGCATCTCTCTCTCCTCCTTCCGATCAGAGATTCGCGCGTCCGCTTCCCTACCCTGAGGATTTCCTGGAAAATATAAACTGTTAGTAAAAGAATAGAAAGGTTTGAAATCCCCCTTCTCGTGAAGGTTAAGCCATTATTATATGTTCGCTGCTGTCTCTCCGGTTTCGACTTCTCTCCGCTCTTGTCCATCCCGTAATTGTCTACTTTATAGATATTTATATTCCTATTTTATCTTATCAATTGCATTGTCCGCAACTGTCACAAGAATTTTATCGTCGTATTAAATTGTTTCTTCATAACGATACTTTTCGTACTGTTACGTTAAACCATTGAATTTGACCACTGCCGTATTACCACCTTAAAAACGAGGTACTTAATTTCGCCTATTACCAGAACACCCTACGTATAGGTATACGGTTCGTTCAACCACATGGATAAAGCTGTGAATTTGCTTGTACTGTTTCTTTCACAGATTTCGTACTGCTATTTCCATTGATGTGTTCAATATATATGTTTCGTTTACGACTTTAAAATTTTGAATTTCTACTTTTACTCCGAATTTCAGCTACCATCTGTCATTTTATTAGCGCTCAAAATTATGTGAAGTTTACTTATTCTCAAAATTTCTAAAAATGAATTTTTTTTTTCATCATTAATTTTAAAATTAACCGAGACTATTATTTTGATCCTTCTGTTGGAATACCCTTTCTCCGATAAGTTAACAATGGGGAGTTAGTCTTCCTTCCCTTCTTCTACTATTAAATTCCCCAAGTTTGCTTCGTATTTCTAATATAGTTTTGGGGTTTTTAAATTCATTAAAATTGCTTAATTTTACGCTTTCCGTCTGGATACTCATATTTGGTTTTAACTGAAATTCCCCGTTTCCGGTTACTTTAATATTTGTTGAACTATTTCCTTGTGAGATATTTACAACGATTGTCTGTGGGCTTATATATTTCCAAATATTTCGATCCCCTGTCGAGAACCATAGATCATGCTTAGTCTTGAAGCTTTTTATCTTGCAGTTACTTGTATTGTTCCTAGAGATTATGTTTGCCAAGCATTCATCGCTGTCCCTGAGATTTTCTTCTTTAGCTGGTGAATTGCATACTTTTATATCCCCCAGTTTTGTACATCCGTTCCATTCATCGTAGCTTAGTCTGTAACCCCAATTTGAATCCTTTATGTTCAGGATTGTATCTTTAATTATTTCTACCATTGTGACAATTGACTCGTTCACATGTGGCTCTATTATCACCCGTCTGTTTGTAAGTGGTTCTCTTTTAACTAGTGCCACCTTGAATACAATTTTAATTCCAAACTGGTTTAAAGAGAAGTCGAAATCAATGAGCTGTATTATTGCAGTGTCTATACCGCCATTTGTGCGTTTTGGCATGTTTAAGTTATCTGGTAAGTCTAAAAAAAAAATTTTTTTTTTTTGTCTAGATATGTTTCAATAAAAGTTGGTCCCAAAATTGAGAATATGACTTGTGTTTTACTTTTTCCTAGTAGTAAGTCTAAGATTTGTTTTTTGTTGGTCTTTAATTTTCGTTATTAGACGCTCTATCCCAAAATATTACTCCCACTAAACTTGTTTCTCCATACATTTTCTGTTTACTTTTTTTCAAAATTCACAAAATTTAGAAAAATTTTTTTTTCAGATACTTTTTTCAAATCTTGCCCTTAGGCCCCAGGAACTATAAGAATAAGAAAAAGTATGCTTCGCGGGAACCGTAAAGCATCGAAGTTTAGAAGTGCCAAATACCATCCCTTAAGAAATATATTGATAATTAGTAACATGTTAACTAATTGCTGATTATTTTTAATGAATATATCATAAAATGTATTCATTCTTACTAGTAAGCTATCAAATTAACTTTGAGGTGCAATATATTGCATGTCCAACCATTGGACCATAAGTGTCCAACTATAGGACAATACGGTTTCAAAACTGTTCAACGATTGGGCATTCAAGCGTTGTCAAAAATCGCATATTTTTCCACGAAAAGTTTATTTATTTCGTGTAAATGGCCATGTAATGTGAACATATTTTGTATCTGATTCAAATTTTTATGTTTTTGTCTATTTGTAATTATTTGTTTAGCAAATATCGTTAAACTCAAAACGCAGAGGCTTAGCTGTGCGATCATTGGCAAATTACCCTACTCTAAAATAAAAATAAAATTGTACCAAATATCATTGTTCCGCATTACACGAACTAGTCATACACTATTCCGGATATTGTACACGCTTTGGAGCAATGACCTGTGTGTATGTCAAGTTGATTCTCCGATGTTGAGTATGTTTTTGGAATATGCACCATTGCTATGATTCACCACTAAACTCTAATATTATTCATACGCATTTGATCTGAACGCACACGCATTTGATCTGAACAGACCCGATTGATATTTATATCACTTTGCAAATTAACCGCGTACTTTGTATCGTTATTTCAATTATGGTAGATGATTTTTACTCACTTGTCTTTAGTTTCTCCGTTCAGCTCTCCACCCAGTAGATTTTCCGGTAGAAATGAGTACAAGTTGAACGGTGTTCATTTGAACCGTCGCAGTATCGATGCCTGAGCACTTCACTAAACTTCACTTTCTTCCTTTCTTCACGCTACCACCAGTCAGAAATGTTTGGCGTCCCTGAAGTGTTTTTTTTCTTCTTTTCTGCTGTCACCATATGTAGCTGTATGTAGCTTCAACTAAATTAAATTCCGTTACAATCCCTTGTTTGATGCTTTATTAATGTTAGCTTGAACTACATTAACACTCTAACTTAATTCCCTAACGAACCACCCTTATTATACTTAACGTAGACGTCCTATATCACACTAAACTCTATACTAAAAGAACTAATTCCTTTCATCTTCCGTAACATGAATCTCCCTGGCTTAAAACACTAATAAACTCGTATATAGCTTAACTTTTCAACTCTACATTTTCCACACGAACAGAACTCGAATTTGAGTCCCCCACCGGGGGATCCACTTTTCACTTGAGGTTTTTAAATTATCATTCTCCCCTCCTCGTGGCGTTGCCGCCCGTATTTATAACAGCTTTTAGTTGCTCGTAGCAAGAAGTACTAGAGCAGCTGCTGAGAAAAACAAAGAGAGAGTAGAGCGGAACTTAAGTTCTATGAGAGTTTCAGTTGGCGCTCGAAACTTCTCACACATGTACTAAGCTAACTCCCATCGCACGTTCGACGTACAATGTTTGTTATTTTCCATGTGCAAACATTTGCGCGTGCCCCTGAGCCTGGCATAGAACTAAACCTTACAGCCGTACAGAAAGGTAAAACTTTCGCTGTCGCGCAGCTTCGGTCAATGGTAACCGTCGCGGCCACCGGTGGTCAATGTTACCCGTACTGGGCACTGACGCTGCACATGCTACTATCACTACAAAGAGACTTACGTCCTGCGTCATCTATATATGCGGTCGTGTCTTGTACACAACCCCTCTGATTTTTTCTGTTTGCTGAAGCTTCGTCAACATGAATGCAGCAAATTTGCATAATGTTCATTTAATTGCAACCTCTCAATTTCAGCAGATCATCTTGATTTCAAATGCAAGCCTTACTGAAATGAATATTTTTTTAATTTTAATTCTGCACCAGAAACGAAAGAATAATATGACTTTTGATTCAGCGGGATTTCTAGTGGGAAATAGACTCTAGACAGCGGGATTTCAGCGGGAAATCAACCTCTGGGCAGCGGGAAAATGGGCAATCGACCTGGTAACCCTGACCTTCAGTAGGAATGGTGCAGAGTCTATCATCGACGTGACATTCGGCAGTCCTGGTCTGATAGGAGACTGGAGGGTAGACAATGGCTACACTCACAGTGACCATCAGGCGGTCCGCTATGGTGTTGGTCAGATAACGAGGCGGCAGGCGGCGGGTAGAGCCAACACTCCAACCACCCGTGGATGGAAGACATCATACTTCGATCCCGAAGTATTTGTGGAAGCGATCCGAAGAGAGTGCGGTGTTCGCGATATGCCCGATCCGAACGCTGATCATTTGGTTGAGGTGCTGTCGCGAGCGTGTGACGCAACCATGCCCAGAAAAAGCCGACCTAGGTATGGTAGGTCACCGACTTACTGGTGGACAGAAGAAATTGCGGAACTCCGCGGAGCCTGCTTTCGTGCAAGGAGAATTATGCAAAGAGCTCGTTCGGACGAGGGCAGAGCAGGATGTCGAGTAGCACTAGTTGCTGCACGCGCAGCGCTTAAGTGGGATAATAGCTAGCAAGCGAGCCTGCTTTGAAAGGTTGTGTGCTAGTGCCAATGTGAACCCGTGGGGTGATACCTACAGGGTCGTAATGGCAAAGACCAAGGGCGTGATGGCGCCCGCAGAATGATCGCCAGATATGCTGGAGCGGATCATAGAGGGCCTATTTCCGTGCTACGAGCCAAGGCCCTGGCCGCAGGCCGCTGAGTCGTCCCACGGCCGGCGTTCCACTATCTCAGACCATAGCGTAGGATGGTCGGCCTCAGTGCCGAACATTCAAAGTAACGTGGGCGACGGCGGTTTAGAGGTCGGGGAGGAAGTAATGGTTACGAACGAGGAACTCATTGAGATCGCTAAATCCCTAAAGGTGAGCAAAGCACCGGGACCTGACGGAATCCCGGTGAAGCGACCCTCATTTCCCGCTGTAACACTATATTTACGCATTTTCATCTGGCCGAACCCGGATGAATCAACCCCGGTCGGCTAAGAACATAAATTCCGCATTTTATCCGATTACCCGCGCCGGTCAGCGACTCGATCGAGCGACGGCGCCGGTAGGGCAAAATACTTCGATGAAAAACAACGCGTTTTGCACCATTCTAGGTTAATGAACGCGCAAGTTTCTTAACCTGCCGCAACGAACAGTTCCCAAAACAAATGCGGGGTTGCGCGAAGTATTGCAGTTTTGCCGACTAAGGTAAACAACGAAGCGCGGAACTGTTCGAGTTGACAAAAAAAACAAAGTTCCCGCGCGTGGGGCTAAAATGTATGCGCGAGAGGGAAGCTCAACGGACAGCGTGAGGTCTGCCGCTAGGCAGAATAGGACGGAACTACCTCGAGGAGGAGGAGTTTCCTTAGGGTAAATAGTTTTTAGCAAGTAAGAATTAACTTTTTGGTTTTTAAATAAAGCGATTCGGATTTGACACGCCGACCCGTCTGGTCGGTAGTGCGATTAAAAAACGGTGTTTATCTAAACGGGAAAGAAAAAGTAGTCCGGGCAAATCCGGCTATACACCGGATATGGCCATTAAAGCGGCTATTCTGGAGGCTCCCGAATTATTCGGGGTAGTAATGAGTAGATGCCTGGAAGCTGGCCACTTTCCGGACAGATGGAAGCGACAGAACCTGGTCCTATTGCCGAAGCCGGGAAAACCTCCGAGTGTCCCCTTGTCATATAGGCCGATTTGTTTGCTCGATACTGCCCGCAAGGTGCTGGAAAGGGTTATCCTTAACAGACTCGTACAGTACACTGAGGGTACAAATGGTCTGTCAAGGAACCAATTCGGCTACCGAAAAGGCAAATCTACGGTGGATGCCATCTTGTCTGTCGCTAAGACAGCTGAGGTGGCGATCCAGCGCAAGAGGACAGATATTCGCTATTGCGCAGTTGTCACGCTCGACGTGAGAAATTCGTTTAATAGTACTAGCTGGGACTCCATAGCCAACTCGCTTCGTAACGTCCAAATGCCGGTGTCGCTGTACAGAATCCTGGAAAATTATTTCCAGAATCGTGTGCTATGCTACAACACGGAGGAGGGTCAGAAGTGCGTTCCAATTACCGCAGGGGTTCCGCAACGTTCCATACTGGGCCCGGTGTTGTGGAACGTCATGTATGATGAGGTGTTGAAGCTAAAGTTCCCGGTAGGGGTGGGGATTGTCGGCTTTGCGGATGACATCACCTTGGAAGTCTATGGTGAATCTATCAGAGAGGTAGAGTTGACGGCTGCTCACTCTATAAGCATTGTTGAAGATTGAATGCGATCCAGGAAACTGGACCTAGCGCATCATAAAACGGAGGTTATCGTGGTGAACAACCGCAAGTCGGTGCAGAAAGCAAATATCAGCGTTGGGGACTGCACTATTTCGTCAACGCGGTCCTTAAAACTTCTGGGAGTCATAGTCGACAACAAGCTCAAGTTCGGGAGCCACGTCGACTATGCCTGCAACAAGGCTTCCACAGCTATTTCGGCATTGTCTCGTATGATGTCTAATAGCTCTGCGGTATATGGCAGCAACCGAAGGCTATTAGCCAACGTGGTCCAGTCCATACTCAGGTATGGCGGGCCGGTGTGGTCATCGGCGTTAGGTACCAAAAGTTATCTAGCCAAGCTGGAAAGCACCTATCGTCTCATGTGCTTAAGAGTGGCGAGTGCGTATCGCACAGTTTCACATGACGCAATATGCGTCTTAGCTGGTATGATTCCTATTGGTATCATCATCAGCGAGGACGAAGAGTGCTTCAACCAACGTGGAACTAGAGGCATACGAAGTACCACAAGATCGGCCTCGATGATCACATGGCAGTGGGCATTGTCTAATTTCACAAAAGGCCGGTGGACACATCGACTTATTCCGGAACTATCCGGGTGGGTCAACAGGCGTCACGGCGAAGTTAACTTCCACCTGTCACAAACTCTGTCAGGGCATGGTTGTTTTAGACAGTATCTGCACAAGTTTGGGCATGCGGAGTCCCCGCGTGTCCCGAATGCGTGGACGTTGAGGAAACTGCAGAACATGCTTTCTTCATATGCCCTCGTTTCGCGGGCGTGAGAAGCAACATGATGGCAGTGAGCGGACAGGACACTACTCCGGATAACTTAGTCCAAAGGATGTGTTCTAACTCGGACGTCTGGGGAGCGGTCAATGCGGCTGCTACCCAGATCGTACTTGAGCTACAAAACCGCTGGAAAGCCGATCAACGGCGAATACACAGCCTAACTACCATAGTCCAGTAGTTATCTAAGAGTGTGCGTTAAGCACAATAGCCCCTCCTTGAAGTAATACCGATAAGATGGTGCCAGGGATTGAGGCTGGAGACTCGAGTAGGGTTTTAGTGGGTCTGGATCCAAACCGCACTCCCTGAGTTGTCTTCTCAGATGTCTGATAGCAGATTTCCCTACTCGTTAAAATAAAAAAAAAATGCATTCAAAAGTTAGCATCTTTGAAAAACAAGAGTTCAGAAAAATTATTATATGTCGCTTTTGAAGAAAAAGGATATCTACAACAAAATGATTGATCTCAAAATTTTACTATTAGTTTACTTGGCTTCAATTTTGCAATATATCTGAATTAGAAAAAATAACTGAATAGAGCATTAGATATGAAAAAGAGAAATGGAACTATTTCTTTCACTTCAGGCTCCTTCAGATAATTATTTTTGCATGAAAATCAAAACTTAAGCTTCTTTTGAATGTACTTTCATGAAAAGATAGTCATTAGCTTGATCGCATCGTTTTTACAATGTATCCCGTTAGAGGGTTAGGAAAACAAGATGAGGTCGAATAGTGCTATGGTGCGCCATAAACATGCTTGAGAATGGGAAATATGGTCGATATGATTTCCAGTGCTTGTCAATTCGATTTATTTATGACATAAGATTTCTGTCTTTTAAAGTGTCACTAACGAAAACAAATCGTACAAAATTACACCCGTACAATGTTTTCCTCCTAATTTTCATATAAAATTTCTAAGCTTTAGTATCTATTGATTGAAAAGAGCATTTATTGATGCGCAAAAATTGTTTGAAATTTATATAAGTTTATTTGAAAAAATCAATTCACTTCATCAATTCAATTCAAAATCAATTAAATTAACTGCTTTTCTTCGCTTTTTGCTTTTCTTGTACAATTGTGAGTAACAGCAAGTGAAGAAAATGACAATTGAAATCTGAAATCAAAGAAAAAAAATCCGATTGAATTCCACTACAGTGGGATTTCGAATTTGGCATCGTTCGGTTTTGGCATGGTTAGATTTTGGCAACAAAAGTATCCGTTTTTGGCAACACAAAGTATTTTGCTTCCAAAGGTACGCTTAAATATCAGTGTGTTTCCGCATTACTTTAAATGACGAAAAAATATTGCCGTAAGTGTGTTCATGAAAAAAAGTTTGCGGTCGTTGATTAATAACATTTAGTCAATTTCTCATGCATTTACATTCAATTTTGTCATATCAAAAAAGGGTCTCGATTTTGGCACGGTTTCGATTTTGGCTACACAGGCGACACACATTTGTTGCCGAATTCGAAATCCTACTGTAATTAATATTTATTTGCGATAGATGCGCAGTTCGCCTACAACATGCAGGCTTCATCAGTGTCTTATTTCGAGGCGTATACGTATCTGTCGCGAATAAATATTAAATAGTGGAATTTAGCCGGAAATACTATTTTTCACATTTCTTTATGTAACTTTCAAACTACAAGCAAACTACATGGTATATGACATTCGGCCCGCAGGACCTTCTTTCCATTTCCGGGTTTCCGAGTGATTTCTATACCTTTATGCTATATATTTATATAGTAAAAACAATATAGGCAAATATAGGCAAAACAATAGACATCTGCTTTGACCCAATGCCAGGACCGAACGCAAAGTTTTGTGGCATAGTTAATTCTTAAGAATTCTATTGAACCGAATTCGGATCGTATGTACGGTTCCGAAGATATGTCCGGAACAAGTTCCGGTATATATGAAACTTGAACATAGAAGCACCTTGAATCATAACAATCCCGTCATGCGACACCTCCAAGTACTCGAAATCATCGGACACATCTGAACACGCCCGGGAATGTTCCGGATCGGGGATCAGCTTCTGAATTGAACTAAAATACAACATGTGACATCTTTATGTACTTAAAATTGAAAAAGGATTTCATTTGTCGTCATAAAAAGTGTCCACGATTACATTAGCCACAGCCGGACACGTTCTAGGAACGTTCCGAATTCATCTAGGAAAACGGCCAGTTTCTAACTAAACCCCAAAATGCGCCCCGCTATTAACTCAAAATAACAATTTACAAATAAAAGGAAGACATTTTTTGATTCCTTTGAAATATTATACAAATTTATCAGTATATTACATAGACATGCATATGTATGGATGATAACTACCAGAGTGTTATAAAAGTTGAATTATGTTCCGAAGGCGTGTATAATTATAACTTAAATAACAAATGAGATGGTATAACAAAGGTTCCTTTCACCAATAGGTGGATAAAATCGGGTTTTTAACCATTGCACATAAGAAGGGCTTCATATAAAGTAGCGGCCAAAATTGCCGATTGTAAAATTTCACATTTTAGCACATGCCTAAACGTGGTTTTGTAATAAATTGTCTATATTTTTATGATTCGTGAATAAAATTTTGATAGAAAAAAATATCATGTAGAAATAAGCCGTCAAAGTTGCCCATTTCCAAAGTTTGAAAAATAAGTCATTTTAAAAAAGTAAAAAAATTAAATAGTTATCGCGGATGTAAATATTATTGTTATATATCATTTTAAAACTGATATCCTAGCCTATTAAAAAATGAAATGAAAACAAATTTAAACTCAATGAGGTGCGCCATGGGCTACTTATAATAAATATGAAATTCTCATAAATTTTAGTCAAAAAAACAATTCTTGTCGCCTCTTGTCGCCGCAGTTTCTTACAGTGCATCTGAAAGCTCAAAGTATGTTGTATCAAAACATGAATTAAAAGTTTGCTATAATTTGACGTTTTCCAAAAAAAAAAAAAATTTTAAAATTGCCATATTTTTAGCAAGTCTTTAAAATTTTAAGTACTCTTTCAACAAATTTGTTTATTTTTGTTACTAAATTTATTTAGTACCTGAAGAGAGTTTCAATGAGAAAATGGTACAATCGCCACGTGAAAGGAAATTTTTTTTTGCCAGGCAAATATTTATATCGAAAACATTCGATCATTTTTCCCCAAATTATCCTAAATATGAGTTCTTATAAGTTTAAATATTAATTTCTTTTGTAACAAATATAATCTAAAATCAATTTGAAACTAAAAAATAATTTTGGCCATAAATCGTAGTTTTCCGACTATTGTGCATTGGTTTGGCTGTCGCTGCGTATATATATAATTTACCTTAATCGCTATTTTGGAGCTCGTCTCCGCGATGGGCGATGTTCGTGGAATCCTCGTGTGCAGTGTCTGAATCACAGCCACAAAGAATCGCCCAAGCCTTTATTGTTTAGTCAACTGAATACGACTGACTGTGCTTAGCAGTCAGGTCTTTGAACGCGGTCGGAATCTAGACGACAGCCAGCGATGATTGCCGACACGACGATGCACCGAACTGTTCAGCTCGTCGCACCGGCGGCACAGTGTAACGCTGCCGAGATGGTATATAGCGCGAGGCATGTTGTGATACTGGCATAAGCGATATACTGTACCAAGGGCATTCAACCCCCACACCTCGTGTCTGTATCTTCAATTGTTCCTAATCGGTTCGATTAAATACGTTTTATGGCGTGAGTGAGGAAGAACGGGGAAACATTGAGTGCAGAGTCAGTCAAAATGACTGACTACTTGTAGGTTTGAAATCCCCCTTCTCGTGAAGGCCAATATTATATGTTCGTTCCTGTCTATCTGGTTTCGGCTTATCTTCGCTCTAGTCCACCCTGCTCATTGATTTCCATCCCGTATTTATCTACCTCATAGATATTGGTCTGATATTGGTTGGCTGGCAAAGGGTGAACATGTGCATTCCATAACCTCTGTTCATTAACTCCTATTCCTACCTCCACGAGGTACCGGCTGGGGTACGCAACTTCGGTTGTCGTATGCTAACAGGAAAGGGGGCACAGTGGCTCCCGCCCACATTAAGATGGCAGCCCCATCAGCGGGATAAGGACCTTAGGTTAACAGCCTACTGTACCAGAACATACAAAAAGTTACCGAAAATGAAAGAAGAAATCTCTCCGGATTATTGGCAACGACCTTTAGCATGAAAACACGGACACGAATCGGAACATGGAATATACTGACCCTTGCCCAGCTGGGCAAGCTGAGCGAGGTCCGCTGGCCGGGTACTGGCGAACACAGGACATCATGCGGGCAAGTCTTGCTCTACTCTGGCATACGAGGTGAAAATGCTACTCGAGAAAGAGGAGTTGGATTCCTACTGAGCCCAGGGGCACATGCGGCCCTGATGAAGTGGGAACCAATAAATGAGCGAATAATCGTTGCCAGATTCAGAACACGGGTTAGGAACCTTACGGCAATCCAGTGCCAGTGCCAACAGATGTTGCCGACCTGCAGGAGAAAGAGAGTTTTTACAGCCAGCTGAACAGCGTGGTTGAGAAAATCCCGAAGGGGGACATCCAAATTCACATGGGCGACTTCAACGCGAAGATTGGCTCAAACAACGCGGACCTTGAACGCGTCATGGGACGCCATGGCCTAGGAGAGATGAGCGAAAACGGGGAGCTGTTTACAGAATTCTGTGGTAATAACGACATGGTCATTGGTGGATCGCTCATCCCCCATAGACCGGTACATAAAGTCACGTGGGTTTCCCGCGACGGCCGAACAGAAAACCAAATCGACAACATCTGCATCAGCCGGAAATGGAGAAGGAACCTTCTTGATGTACGCAACAAACACAGCGCTGACATTGCATCCGAACATCATCTTGTTATCGCTGAGATACGTCTGCGCGTCGCACGTGTCCAACTACGGGAGGAGAAAGTTGGGTGCCGCTACGACGTCCGCCGATTGGAGAATCCTGAGGTGAAACGGGCCTTTGTTGAACAACTTGAATCTCGAGCCTCGGAGTTGCCACCTGGTGGAACCGTCGAAGAGCAATGGACCGGCATCAAGAACGCCTTCATCACGACCAGTGATGAAACCCTCGGCAAAGCGCGCAGTGGGCGAAGAGAGTGGATTTCGGATGAAACTTGGAGAAAGATCGACGAGCGGAGAGAGGCGAAAGCCGGCATTGAGCGAGCGCGGACCAGATCGGCTAAGACAGCTGCCCGTCAACGATACGCCGAACTGGAGAGGGCTGTTAAACGTGCTTGTAGGCGGGACAAGAGAGCCTGGACTAACTCCCTAGCCGAACAAGGAGAAACCGCCGCCGCCAATGGTGATATCCGTTTGTTGTACGATATTTCTCGCCGCCTTAGTGGTGCCAGGATGAATACAAAGATGCCGCTAAAGGACAGAGCTGGTCAGCTATTGACTGACCGTACAGAACAGCTTAAGCGATGGACTGAACATTTTGAACAACTCTTCCGAGGTTCAAATGTCAGAGACCAACAAAACCAGCAGCGTACGACGCCTACAGTTCGTCGAATAAATCGCGTGAACTCGGAGGCGCCATCGCTGGATGAAATTGTAGCAGCCATCAAGAGTATGAAATCCAATAGAGCGCCAGGGATAGATCGTATTTCAGCCGAAATGCTCAAAGCTGACCCATCTTTGTCAGCCCAGATGATGCATCAGCTTTTCAGCAATATTTGGGAAACCGCAACTTTTCCGGTGGACTGGATGCAGGGCATATTGGTCAAAGTCCCTAAGAAAGGAGACCTAACGGAATGCGGTAACTGGCGTGGCACCACGTTGCTCTGTATTACTCTCAAAGTACTCTGTAAGGTAATCCTCAACCGGATCCAGGAGAAGATCGATGCTATCCTCCGGCGGCAGCAAGCTGGATTCCGTGCTGGCCGATCATGTGTAGACCATATCACAACGCTCCGCATTATATTGGAGCAGATCAACGAATTCCAGGACTCTCTTCTGCTGGTGTTCGTTGACTTCGAAAAGGCGTTCGACCGACTCAATCACGAAAACATCTGGGGCGCACTTAGGCGTAGAGGAGTTCCAGATAAGCTAGTCCATCTCATCGAGGCTCAGTACGAGGCGTTCTCGTGCAAGGTTTTGCACGACGGCGTCTTGTCAGACCCCATAAGGGTTACTGCTGGCGTGAGACAGGGCTGCATTTTATCACCGCTTCTGTTTCTCATCGTTATGGATGAGATATTAGTTGGAGCAATTGACAGTAGACCAAATCGAGGATTGCTTTGGAATCCTCTAACGATGGAGCAGCTAAATGACCTCGACCTAGCCGACGACATTGTCTTGCTCGCACAACGCCGAAACGACATGCAGAGCAAGTTAGATGACCTCTCCGAGAGCTCCCAAGCAGCAGGTCTCACCGTCAATGTAGCGAAAACTAAGTCTATGGTAGTGAACACTGACAATGCCACCAACCATGTGTGTGTGTGAAGGTAAACAAATTGATTTGCTGTTGTTTCACTCAGTGCTAATTTACGTTTTTTACGTTTTTTTGGAATTTATTCTTTGCTGCATACTACTCATCGGATACTGCTTACTTCATTCCATCGGAATAATTTGGAGTTTAACATCTCCCAGCGATTATTAGTGAAAAATCACCAAAATCTACACTGCTGTTTTATTCGTCGTTGATCGTGCAAAAAAGCAATGGAGTCGATCTGCAGTGCCTGTGCTTGTGATTTAGCTAAGCCAGATGAAATTATTTGCAGTGACTTTTGCAAATCTGCTTTCCACCTTACGTGTGTTAATATGTCCGCTGAAATGCGCGATGCTGTTGCTGATTGCTCCCAATTGTTTTGGATGTGCAGAGCCTGTACACTTATGATGAAAAACGCTTGTTTTCGTCAAGTTATATCGTCAACAAATATGGCAATGCAAACAATGGTTGACGAGCAAAACAAAGTGCTGGATGATATACGAAAAGAAGTCGCTCTCAATACTACCAAAATTAATACCATACTCGATCGAACACCGCTACCAACTACATCACGTCTGCCGAGATCTCAACACACGTTAAACTTGCGCAAGAGGCCAAGGTTGTTGATTCCGGAGGAACCCCCGCGACGTGAAAATACATTCGAAGGTACTAGAGATATCGAACCAGATGAAGCAATACCGTTAGCTGCTGCACGAAAAGAACAATTGTTTTGGTTATATCTCTCTGGTTTCGATCCACAGGCTACAGTAGAACAAGTCGAAAAACTTGTTAGAAATAATTTAAAAACTGACAAGACTGTGCAAATCGTTAAGCTAGTACCAAAAGGTAAATCACTCGACGAGCTTACATTTGTCTCCTTCAAAGCAGGCGTCGATATGCAGCTGAAAGATTTAGCACTATCCAATTCGAGTTGGCAGAAGGGAATTATCTTCCGCCAATTCGATTTTCAACACACTTCTAGTACACGAGCTCCATTTCGATTCCTGCCAACACCAGCATCAAATCAATCCTAATAATCCAGCAATATCGTCATTCACTTACCGCCGTACCGAAAATTTTATAGCTAGCAACGAACGATCAGTTTCAGTTTTGCGAAACCGCACACCATGCCCTGTCCATCGTCCTGCGCTCCCGAACCGAAGCGATCACAATCTGCCCGCTAACGGTCATCATTCATTCAGTCTCTATGTTCAGAACGTTCGAAGTCTCCGAACAAAAACCGATAAATTGTTTGCTGCTCTGTCTCAATGTGATTATGACGTTATCGTTTTTACTGAAACCTGGTTAAACGATGATATTCGTAATTCTGAGCTTTCGCACAACTATACCATCTATCGCTGTGACAGAACCGCACGGACCAGCCAGCACAGGCGCGGTGGGGGAGTTTTGATTGCTGTGAATAACGAACTGTGCAGCTCAGCTGTTTGCGTTGAAGGCTGTGATCAGCTGGAACAGGCTATTGTTCGAGTATCGCTGGGACGTTTCGATTTAATTATCTTGTATATATCTGCCACCAAACAGTGCGAGTGCACTGTATGAACAACATGCGTTGTGTGTGCAAAACTTAGTTGATCTAGCGGGTGATCGAAATCGGGTTTTGGTGGTAGGCGACTATAATCTTCCTCACTTAAGTTGGACACGCGACGAAAATCTTAACTCACTGCTGCCGATAAATGCTTCGTCCGAACAGGAAATCATTCTGGTTGAATCGATTTTATCCAGTGGACTGTATCAAATAAATGATATAACGAATTCAAACGGCAGGCTTCTTGATCTCGCTTTTATTAATGATAACAATCGTGTAGAAATAGTTGAGCCGCCGGTGCCGCTGCTTGCGATCGATCAGCACCATCGTCCTTTCGTTTTAATTTTTGAACTTGCCGACGTGAAGAAAAATAATTATGTTGTTACGGACCCGCTCAACTTCGACTTCAACCGATGTGATTTCGAATTGGTTAACGGATTGTTTGCTGAGATTCGATGGGAGGAACTTCTTGCTGGTTGTAGTGCAGATGAGGCTGTGTCACGATTTTACGAACATATCTACAGTACACTTCGCGATGCTGTCCCTATGAAACAACATTCTCGGCAGCGTGGTAGTAAACAACCGTGGTGGAACAGTCAGCTACGGCATCTACGAAACCGACTTCGCAAGGCTAGGAAGAAATTCTTTCGCTCGAGAGATGTAAGGCACAA
The DNA here is from genome assembly GCF_943734655.1 of Sabethes cyaneus. NCBI lineage: Eukaryota > Metazoa > Arthropoda > Insecta > Diptera > Culicidae > Sabethes > Sabethes cyaneus. The sequence goes on from NC_071355.1 coordinate 117,646,457, forward strand.
AGCTGAGCTGCGTGATATTGAGAGCGAATATAACTCACTTCATGCGCACTGCTTTCGTTGCTATATTCGTCGTATGGAAGACAACATAAGGCATGACCCCGCATCGTTTTGGACATATGTAAGGAATCGGAAACAACAAGGCGGAATCCCTCAACGTGTGTGCTATTTCGACAATCAAGCAGAGTCACCGTTAGAGTCTGCAAATTTGTTCTCGTCCTTCTTTCGAAGTGTGCAAAGTAATAACCGACCACATTCGTCTGAAGAGTATTTGAGCAGTTTGCCGCTATTCGATCTGAACATGCTGATGTTCAACTTTTCCCTGAGTGATGTGGTGCTGAAGCTGCAATCAATTGACGCATCGAAAGGCGCCGGTCCTGACAAACTGCCACCACTCCTCTTCAGAAATTGTGCTACGACGCTTGCGATTCCAGCGAGGATTATTTTTAATTTATCCATGGCGGAGGGAATTTTTCCGAGTGCGTGGAAGACTGCCGCAATTACGCCCGTCCATAAAGCAGGAAGTACCCATGACGTCACCAACTACCGTGGTATTTCGATTCTGAGCTGCTTACCGAAGGTTTTCGAAAGTCTTATCCACGATTCGCTTTACCCGAAGGTTCATCATATCATATCGGAATGGCAGCATGGGTTTGTGAAAAAACGTTCTACGATTACAAACTTGATGGCGTATGTCACTTCACTGACAAACGCACTTGAAAAGCGTCAGCAAGTCGATGCCGTTTATGTCGATTTTGCTAAAGCGTTCGACAGGGTGCCACATTTTCTGTTGGTATCGAAGCTAGAAAGGATGGGATTTCCTGAGTGGCTAACACGGTGGATACTGTCGTATCTTACCGATCGCAGTGCGTTTGTACGTATAGATGGAACTAGTTCGCAGCCATTTGAGATTCAATCCGGTCTGCCCCAAGGAAGTCACCTTGGCCCATTGCTGTTTATCCTTTTTGTAAATGATTTGTGTAGCATCATAAAATCTTCCAAGTATATGTACGCAGATGACCTGAAGTTCTTTCGTGTAGTAGCATCAAGAGTTGACTGCTGTGCTTTACAATCCGACATCGATTCCCTGCTAAGTTGGTGTATGCTTAATGGAATGTACGTGAACGTGCAGAAATGCAACATTATTTCATTCTGTAGGAGTAGGAATGTCATATCATTTGACTACACGATGGAAATGGACAGCATCAACCGTGTCGAAACTGTGAAAGACTTGGGCATCCTCTTGGACAGTAAATTATATTTTGCTCAACACATTGCCGTTACTACTGCTAAGGCTTATGCTATGCTAGGCTTCATCAAAAGGAATACGCAGCAGTTCAACGATATCTACTGTCTGAAATCGCTTTACTGTTCAATCGTGCGCAGTATTCTTGAATACGGGGTGCTTGTGTGGGCACCTTATTATGCTGTTCAAATCAACCGGATAGAACGAATCCAGCGTCAATTCGTTCGGTACGCTCTGCGCAGGTTACCCTGGGATGATCCTGTTCGTCTACCTCCGTACGAAAACAGATGCGTGCTTATACGTCTACCCACTCTGACAAATAGGAGAAGTATGTTGCAACGATTATTTATCTACGATCTTCTGGAAAATAACGTGGATAGCCCGGAGCTACTAGGTCAAATTCGGTTCAACGTACCTCCTAGGCTTACCCGTCGAGCGGATTTCTTCCGGCTTCCTTTACACCGTACTCTTTTCGCCCGAAATAACCCGATTGATGTGTGTTCCCGCGAATTTAATAGTGTATCTGACTGTTATGAGTTTAATGTAACTAGAACAACTTTTAAATATAGAATAAGTTTACATTAAGAACTGTCTGTACGATATAATCGAAGACCAGGAAATAAATTAAAAAAAACTTCACAGTAGCGGGACAACAAGTTGAGTAGGTAGACGCCTTTCAATAGCTTGGTAGCCATACAACGCCCGATGGTGGTACCAAGACTGATATAGCCACACGGATCAGGAAGGCCAGGGGTGCCTTTGAAGGTCTGCGAAACATTTGGCGCTCAAACCAGATCACTCTACGTACGAAAACCCGAATCTTTAATTCAAACGTTAAATCCGTACTGCTGTATGCCTGCGAAACGTGGTGCGTCTCAGCGGAGACAACGCAAAAACTGCAGGTATTCATTAACCGGTGCCTGCGATACATTATTCGTGCCTGGTGGCCTGATAATTGGATATCCAATGAGGAACTCCATCGTCGGTGTCATCAACGGCCGATTGCCACAGAAATTCGTGAACGTAGGTGGAAGTGGATCGGACACACCTTGAGGAAAGGAGCGAACGAGGTTTGCAGAGCAGCACTCGACTGGAATCCACAAGGACAGCGTAGAAGAGGTAGACCCAGAGGCTCATGGCGACGGAGCTTAGCCTACGACATCCGGGCTGTAGACGAGAACCTGTCCTGGCGACAGGTAAAAGCCATGGCGGGTAACCGTCAGCAGTGGAGATCTCTGATTTCATCCCTTTGTTCTGCCGGACCGGCGGACATGGACACATAAGTAAGTAAGTAAAATAGATATTGGTTGTTATTGATTTTTATTAGAGAGTGGTATTAAACCTGGAAGTTCATTCGCCACTCTGAATTATTGTTACAATTTGTGTTAAATTTTATGCCTCTGCCTCTCGAAGGAAGCAAAGAAGTTGTTCTTCGCATGCCGAGTCGTTGGATAGAGTATCCCGAGTGGAGTAGGACATTTCGTGTTGGTCTCGTAGATGTTGGTATATAGGACAGTTTGTTAGGATGTGTTCCATGGTAAGACAACATGTTGCAAAGTTTCATGTTATGTGTCGCATATTGTTTGAAAAGCTGTGTAGTGGAATGGCCATATTGCGTTTGTATATACATGAAGAAGCTATCTTGTATGTTCGCAATTGCGTTTATGCTGTTAAGGTCGACTGAGGTACATATATTGTATTGTGGATTTTCGGTGTGTTTAAAGTGTAATGACCAGTGCGCATTCTGGAGAGTACTCGCTGCTCTATTCTGGATGTACGGTCGGTCCATCTGTCAGGGAAGTTCTTAATTTTCCTCAGGAATAGGGTTCTTTTTTTCCCCAAGCGTTTACGAGTTCACTTTGAAACTGATGTCTTATGGAGTTTTTAATATCTGTTCCCGGAACTTTTTCCACTAACATTTTACCTCTTCGACCGGTGGTCGCTAGGCGATCTGCTTCCTCGTTCCCTGATATTCCACAATGTCCGGGGATCCAACAAAAGGTGATGCTTCGATTTCGTATGCTGTCCTTCGCTTGAACCCATGGATGTTTTCTAGATCCTTTTTCTAAGGCGCTAATGCGCGCGGGAGTGTCGGAGTTCGTCGCTTGTTGTGTGATTGCTGTATGTAAGACTGCTGCTTCCGCAGTAAATATAGAACATTCACTTGGTAGTCTGTAAAACATGCCTTCACTACGACTAGAAATGCCAATGCCTACATCTACGTCAGTTTTTGAACCATCGGTGTTGATAATAGTGTGGCGCCTATATTTTCGGTTAATGGTTTCGTTGAATACGGCTAATACTTTATTGAGTGGATCGCCAGCTTTGATGAGTTGTTTTATGGACCAGTCGATTTGAGGTGGTTCGATGTCCCAGCGGCGGTCTAAAACACTGTGTAGTTCGTATATCTGTGGTATTTTTATGGACGAGAATTTGCTTAAAATAGGATGAAAAGCTGCTTCAGTTAGGTCATTGGACCCTATTGTTTTTTTTTCAGGTAGCTTACAGCGCGACGAATGACTGTGTTTTGGCGACGGTCATGTCGAAAGGGAGTATTCCTTCTTCTATACAACTACCAATGGCAGGGGTGCTGGGAAGCAGCTCAGAACAGCATCGTACCATTTTGTTGTAAACTGGTGCTAATGTTTTGATCAAAGTATCATAGCGTCTTGCTGTTAACCTTACAGATATTTATATTCCTATCTTTTCTCATCAATTGCAAATTTCGCAACTGTCACAAGAATGTTCTAGTCGTATGCAAATCGCTCTTGCATAACGATAATTTCCGTATTGTTATCGTAAACCATCGAATTTGACCACTGCCGTATTACCACCTTAAAAACGAGGTAAGGTACCCCGGGGCAAGTGGGAATGCGGGGTAAGTGGGAACGGATCTCATAACTCTCTTCAACCTCATTTTCTCCAACCGAACCTTTCTAGAAATGAAAGATACAACTCAAACGCATGTATTAAAATTACGGATTATTTATAACAGGCATTCTAAACACCAAAATTGGACTTTAAATTTGAGCGTTATTTTCATTTTGCGTTGTAAGTTTGATGCACCTTTCTATAGGATATTTTGGCCACAGGCTTAGTAGATCTAGCATGAGGGTCGCTTCAATGTTTTTCTGACAGTAGGTGAACATAATTTTTATTTTATTTTATTTTGCTATTCACCTGACCTTTAATGGTCTACATGAAGTGTAGGGTGGAGAAAAGCTCACTTGAGGTGGTCCCAAAAGATCTTCCTCAAATGCGCATAAAAACCCCACCGTCTTTTAATGTGCGTCACAATACATTTGATACATAAAATTATTATGTTACATAATTATTACATTATTATAGCATTACATTGTCATTTTTTAAAAAATTAACATGAAAAGACAAACTATAGTAATCCACTCTCTAATAATCTACGACGATACACGGATGAAGTTTCATTGAAACTGAACAAATCAGCATATTGGTTAAACTGACGGGCCATTGCTGAGATTGGTGAGAAGGCAGCATATTGGGTGGTCTGGAATTCCACCTGAAGCATAGTTCTTGGTCGCAGGACTCTAGAAGGTGCGTAGAAACCGATTTGCGATAACAGATCCGGAGCATCGTACTCTGCAGTAATCAGTTTTACGATGAAAACAGCTTGCGATGTTCTTCGACGCTGATCTAATGTTTTGATGCCCAACAGCCGACAGCCGTAGGAAGGCAAGTTGTGCGGATCATTCCAAGGTAGATTCCTCAGGGCGTAACGGACGAATTTGCGTTGAATGCTCTCTAGTCTATTAATCCATATTGCCTGATACGGGCACCAAACAACACTGGCAAACTCTAGTCTTGAACGGACTAGCGAACAATATAGAGCTTTAAAGCTCTATAGAGCGCGAACAATATAGAGCTTTAATGGATCATCAAACTCACGAGCTATTTTGAAAATGAACCCAAGTTGACGGCTAGCTTTCTCAATAATCGTTGCGATGTGAGGTCCGAAGGACAGTTTTTCGTCTAGTAATACTCCCAAATCCTTTACCTGCTCGACTCTGCTAAGTTTAGTTCCGGCAATATTGTAATCAAATCGGATTACATTTTTCGTACGATGGTAACTGATCACGCAACATTTTTCCACGCTCAATAACAATTGGTTTCTATTACACCAATCAGTAAATCGATTTAACAAAGTCTGCAGTTCCATACAGTCTCCGATTTGCCGAATTGCAAGGTATATTTTAAATCATCAGCAAAGAATTGTCGTCCGCCTTGGTCAAGGATCAGTGCTGCATCGTTTACAAATATTGAGAATAGTAAGGGACCAAGATTACTACCCTGCGGTACACCTGAATGATTCGTAAATGTAGCAGATTGGCAATTTCCAATCCGTACGTAGAGTTGCCTATCAACAAGATTTGATTCCAGCCAATTGTAAATCCTCTCGGTACAGCCAAGTCTCTTCAGCTTCAGCTTCAGCTTCAGCTAATGTGTGTATTAACAAATTACACCTGAAAACTAGTTGTTTAATTTGACAAACGGCATTAAAAACCCGATTTAATCCGCCAAGCGGTGAAAGGAACCTTTGTTATACCATCTTATTTGTCATTTGATATACCATCTGATTTGTCATTTCCAACTAAAATATTAATTTGATGGGAATGAAGTTTTGCTGATATGTTGGATGCCACTCAAGGATTCATTTTCCATTAAACATAATTTCTTCGCCAAGAATAACTTTTCGAAAGGAAGTATTAAGAAAGTCCACCCTGCTCATTGATTTCCATCCCGTATTTATCTACCTCATAGATATTGGTCTGATATTGGTTGGCTGGCAAAGGGTGAACATGTGCATTCCATAACCTCTGTTCATTAACTCCTATTCCTACCTCCACGAGGTGCCGGCTGGGGTACGCAACTTCGGTTGTCGTATGCTAACAGGAAAGGGGGCACAGTGGCTCCCGCCCACATTAAGATGGCAGCCCCATCAGCGGGATAAGGACCTTAGGTTAACAGCCTACTGTACCAGAACATACAAAAAGTTACCGAAAATGAAAGAAGAAATCTCTCCGGATTATTGGCAACGACCTTTAGCATGAAAACCCGGACACGAATCGGAACATGGAATATACTGACCCCTGCCCAGCAGGGCAAGCTGGCTCAACTTGCAAGGGAAGCTAGCCGCTTGAAGCTTGAAATCCTGGGGCTGAGCGAGGTCCGCTGGCCGGGTACTGGCGAACACAGGACATCATCCGGGCAAGTCTTGCTCTACTCTGGCATACGAGGTGAAAATGCTACTCGAGAAAGAGGAGTTGGATTCCTACTGAGCCCAGGGGCACATGCGGCCCTGATGAAGTGGGAACCAATAAATGAGCGAATAATCGTTGCCAGATTCAGAACACGGGTTAGGAACCTTACGGCAATCCAGTGCCAGTGCCAACAGATGTTGCCGACCTGCAGGAGAAAGAGAGTTTTTACAGCCAGCTGAACAGCGTGGTTGAGAAAATCCCGAAGGGGGACATCCAAATTCACATGGGCGACTTCAACGCGAAGATTGGCTCAAACAACGCGGACCTTGAACGCGTCATGGGACGCCATGGCCTAGGAGAGATGAGCGAAAACGGGGAGCTGTTTACAGAATTCTGTGGTAATAACGACATGGTCATTGGTGGATCGCTCATCCCCCATAGACCGGTACATAAAGTCACGTGGGTTTCCCGCGACGACAGAACAGAAAACCAAATCGACAACATCTGCATCAGCCGGAAACGGAGAAGGAGCCTTCTTGATGTACGCAACAAACGCAGCGCTGACATTGCATCCGAACATCATCTTGTTATCGCTGAGATACGTCTGCGCGTCGCACGTGTCCAACTACGGGAGGAGAAAGTTGGGTGCCGCTACGACGTCCGCCGATTGGAGAATCCTGAGGTGAAACGGGCCTTTGTTGAACAACTTGAATCTCGAGCCTCGGAGTTGCCACCTGGTGGAACCGTCGAAGAGCAATGGACCGGCATCAAGAACGCCTTCATCACGACCAGTGATGAAACCCTCGGCAAAGCGCGCAGTGGGCGAAGAGAGTGGATTTTGGATGAAACTTGGAGAAAGATCGACGAGCGGAGAGAGGCGAAAGCCGGCATTGAGCGAGCGCGGACCAGATCGGCTAAGACAGCTGCCCGTCAACGATACGCCGAACTGGAGAGGGCTGTTAAACGTGCTTGTAGGCGGGACAAGACAGCAGCGTACGACGCCTACAGTTCGTCGAATAAATCGCGTGAACTCGGAGGCGCCATCGCTGGATGAAATTGTAGCAGCCATCAAAAGTATGAAATCCAATAGAGCGCCAGGGATAGATCGTATTTCAGCCGAAATGCTCAAAGCTGACCCATCTTTGTCAGCCCAGATGATGCATCAGCTTTTCAGCAATATTTGGGAAACCGCAACTTTTCCGGTGGACTGGATGCAGGGCATATTGGTCAAAGTCCCTAAGAAAGGAGACCTAACGGAATGCGGTAACTGGCGTGGCATCAAGTTGCTCTGTATTACTCTCAAAGTACTCTGTAAGGTAATCCTCAACCGGATCCAGGAGAAGATCGATGCTACCCTCCGGCTGCAGCAAGCTGGATTCCGTGCTGGCCGATCATGTGTAGACCATATCACAACGCTCCGCATTATATTGGAGCAGATCAACGAATTCCAGGACTCTCTTCTGCTGGTGTTCGTTGACTTCAAAAAGGCGTTCGACCGACTCAATCACGAAAACATCTGGGGCGCACTTAGGCGTAGAGGAGTTCCAGATAAGCTAGTCCATCTCATCGAGGCTCAGTACGAGGCGTTCTCTACTGGCGTGAGACAGGGCTGCATTTTATCACCGCTTCTGTTTCTCATCGTTATGGATGAGATATTAGTTGGAGCAATTGACAGTAGACCAAATCGAGGATTGCTTTGGAATCCTCTAACGATGGAGCAGCTAAATGACCTCGACCTAGCCGACGACATTGTCTTGCTCGCACAACGCCGAAACGACATGCAGAGCAAGTTAGATGACCTCTCCGAGAGCTCCCAAGCAGCAGGTCTCACAGTCAATGTTGCGAAAACTAAGTCTATGGTAGTGAACACTGACAATGCCACCAACTTCACAGTAGCAGGACAACAAGTTGAGCAGGTAGACGCCTTTCAATAGCTTGGTAGCCAAACAACGCCCGATGGTGGTACCAAGACTGATATAGCCACACGGATCAGGAAGGCCAGGGGTGCCTTTGAAGGTCTGCGAAACATTTGGCGCTCAAACCAGATCACTCTACGTACGAAAACCCAAATCTTTAATTCAAACGTTAAATCCGTACTGCTGTATGCCTGCGAAACGTGGTGCGTCTCAGCGGAGACAACGCAAAAACTGCAGGTATTCATTAACCGGTGCCTGCGATACATTATTCGTGCCTGGTGGCCTGATAATTGGATATCCAATGAGGAACTCCATCGTCGGTGTCATCAACGGCCGATTGCCACAGAAATTCGTGAACGTAGGTGGAAGTGGATCGGACACACCTTGAGGAAAGGAGCGAACGAGGTTTGCAGAGCAGCACTCGACTGGAATCCACAAGGACAGCGTAGAAGAGGTAGACCCAGAGGCTCATGGCGACGGAGCTTAGCCTACGACATCCGGGCTGTAGACGAGAACCTGTCCTGGCGACAGGTAAAAGCCATGGCGGGTAACCGTCAGCAGTGGAGATCTCTGATTTCATCCCTTTGTTCTGCCGGACCGGCGGACATGGACACATAAGTAAGTAAGTAAAATAGATATTGGTTGTTATTGATTTTTATTAGAGAGTGGTATTAAACCTGGAAGTTCATTCGCCACTCTGAATTATTGTTACAATTTGTGTTAAATTTTATGCCTATGCCTCTCGAAGGAAGCAAAGAAGTTGTTCTACCAATGGCAGGGGTGCTGGGAAGCAGCTCAGAACAGCATCGTACCATTTTGTTGTAAACTGGTGCTAATGTTTTGATCAAAGTATCATAGCGTCTTGCTGTTAACCTTATAGATATTTATATTCCTATCTTTTCTCATCAATTGCAAATTTCGCAACTGTCACAAGAATGTTCTAGTCGTATGCAAATCGCTCTTGCATAACGATAATTTCCGTATTGTTATCGTAAACCATCGAATTTGACCACTGCCGTATTACCACCTTAAAAACGAGGTAAGGTACCCCGGGGCAAGTGGGAATGCGGGGTAAGTGGGAACGGATCTCATAACTCTCTTCAACCTCATTTTCTCCAACCGAACCTTTCTAGAAATGAAAGATACAACTCAAACGCATGTATTAAAATTACGGATTATTTATAACGGGTATTCTAAACACCAAAATTGGACTTTAAATTTGAGCGTTATTTTCATTTTGCGTTGTAAGTTTGATGCACCTTTCTATAGGATATTTTGGCCACAGGCTTAGTACTTGTTTTTCTGACAGTAGGTGGACATAATTTTTATTTTATTTTATTTTGCTGTTCATCTGATCTTTAATGGTCTACATGAAGTGTAGGGTGGGGAAAAGCTCTCTTGAGGTGGTCCCAAAAGATCTTCCTCAAATGCGCATAAAAACCCCACCGTCTTTTAATGTGCGTCACAATACATCTGATACATAAAATTATTATATTACATAATTATTACATTATTATAGCATTACATTGTCATTTTTAAAAAAATTAACATGAAAAGACAAACTATAGTAATCCACTCTCTAATAATCTACGACGATACACGGATGAAGTTTCATTGAAACTGAACAAATCAGCATATTGGTTAAACTGACGGGCCATTGCTGAGATTGGTGAGAAGGCAGCATATTGGGTGGTCTGGAATTCCACCTGAAGCATAGTTCTTGGTCGCAGGACTCTAGAAGGTGCGTAGAAACCGATTTGCGATAACAGATCCGGAGCATCGTACTCTGCAGTAATCAGTTTTACGATGAAAACAGCTTGCGCTGCTCTTCGACGCTGATCTAATGTTTTGATGCCCAACAGCCGACAGCGATCTTCGTAGGAAGGCAAGTTGTGCGGATCATTCCAAGCTACCTTGGAATGATCCGCACAACTTGCCTTCCTCAGGGCATAACGGACGAATTTGCGTTGAATGCTCTCTAGTCTATTAATCCATATTGCCTGATACGGGCACCAAACAACACTGGCAAACTCTAGTCTTGAACGGACTAGCGAACAATATAGAGCTTTAAAGCTCTATAGAGCGCGAACAATATAGAGCTTTAATGGATCATCAAACTCACGAGCTATTTTGAAAATGAACCCAAGTTGACGGCTAGCTTTCTCAATAATCGTTGCGATGTGAGGTCCGAAGGACAGTTTTTTGTCTAGTAATACTCCCAAATCCTTTACCTGCTCGACTCTGCTAAGTTTAGTTCCGGCAATATTGTAATCAAATCGGATTACATTTTTCGTACGATGGTAACTGATTACGCAACATTTTTCCACGCTCAATAACAATTGGTTTCTATTACACCAATCAGTAAATCGATTTAACAAAGTCTGCAGTTCCATACAGTCTCCGATTTGCCGAATTGCAAGGTATATTTTAAATCATCAGCAAAGAATTGTCGTCCACCTTGGTCAAGGATCAGTGCTGCATCGTTTACAAATATTGAGAATAGTAAGGGATCAAGATTACTACCTGCGGTACACCTGAATGATTCGTAAATGTAGCAGATTGGCAATTTCCAATCCGTACGTAGAGTTGCCTATCAACAAGATATGATTCCAGCCAATTGTAAATCCTCTCGGTACAGCCAAGTCTCTTCAGCTTCAGCTTCAGCTTCAGCTAATGAGTGTATTAAAAAATTACACCTGAAAACTAGTTGTTTAATTTGACAAACGGCATTAAAAACCCGATTTAATCCGCCAAGCGGTGAAAGGAACCTTTGTTATACCATCTTATTTGTCATTTGATATACCATCTGATTTGTCATTTCCAACTAAAATATTAATTTGATGGGAATGAAGTTTTGCTGATATGTTGGATACCACTCAAGGATTCATTTTCGATTAAACATAATTTCTTCGCCAAGAATAACTTTTCGAAAGGAAGTATTAAGAAATAAGATTATTTGTTCAAACTACTTCTTAATCTGAAAATTTTCTCAAAATATCCCCCACTATTTGCTTTCTTTTTTTAAAGGTTTTTAAAATCTGGTAAAGAGCCATTTATGTAAAACTATTAAAATCAAATTCTATACGCATCATTTTGAACTAAATTTTTATATAAACTGTTTCTTAGGCCCAATTGTTGCAAATGTGAAATCTAAACATTATGTAACGGTGAATTCAAGCAAAGTATTCGATGACCGTGTAATCGACCTTCACGGATTTGAATCAAATTATGACAAGTTGTTCATTTTAGGCCAGAAAGCAAAAATTCTAAATTTGGTGCCGATTGGTACTCCCCACGATTAATGGTAGTCCCTCTTTTTTAAAAGGAAAGACCCGTTTTATCGAACCTTCTTATTTTCATTTCCTTATACCCAGATAAATATGAAAATGAAGCGACCCTCATTTCCCGCTGTAACACTACATTTACGCATTTTCATCTGGCCGAACCCGGATGAATCAACCCCGGTCGGCCAAGAACATAAATTCCGCATTTTTATCCGATTACCCGCGCCGGTCAGTGACTCGATCGAGCGACGGCGCCGGTAGGGCAAAATAATTCGATGAAAAACAACGCGTTCGGCACTATTCTAGGTTAATGAACGCGCAAGTTTCTTAACCTGCCGCAACGAACAGTTCCCAAAACAAATGCGGGGTTGCGCGAAGTTGCAGTTTTGCCGATTAAGGTAAACAACGAAGCGCGGAACTGTTCGTTGACAAAAAAACAAAGTTCCCGCGCGAGGGGCTAAAATGTATGCGCGAGAGGGAAGCTCAACGGACAGCGTGAGGTCTGCCGCTAGGCAGAATAGGACGGAACTACCTCGAGGAGGAGGAGTTTCCTTAGGGAAAATAGTCTTTAGCAAGTAAGAATTAACTTTGTGGTTTTTAAATAAAGCAATTCGGATTTGACACGCCGACCCGTCTGGCCGGTAGTGAACAATAAAATACGTCTTTGGAATTATTCTTCCCCTTCATCGTGGTGACAAGCGGAAAGTCTGAACCGCTCGGGCACGCGTAGTCGAGTGACCGTATTGAATAAGTTAAAAGAAAAAAAAAGTTTTTCGTTCAGCAAAATACCTGAATTGTGCTCCAAAATTGTAAATCACTATCACCAGAAAGGAAAATCTGTGTGATTTCGAAGCAAGTTAAGCTGAAGTCTGTGTCGTAGCTTGTGATTAGTTGCCTGCATTTACGTCATTGTTCGTAATAAGAAGAAAAGTAAATAATAATCGAAAAAAGTGTAACCCATCAAGTAAAGTGCAATTTGCTGCAAAATTCGACCATCGGCTACGATTAAAAAGCGGTGAAAATTTTTAATTTTGTGCTGAGATTGGGGGGATTGAGAAATTCGAATAATAAAAGAGTTTGCAGTAAGCGCGAAAAAGTGTACGGGGGGCTAAAAGCAGTACGTGTGTAAAACGTATAACGAGTGTGGTAATCGGTGCTGAGTGAAACTAAATATTGCGCATACGAACAGAATTTAATGTTGAAAAGTTTCGAGCAGGTGCATTTTACACGGTGGATCACAGTAACAGAACACTGAGAAAACGAGAATAGAAGTCAATTAAGCTGCAGATTTAAAGTTAAAAAAGTTAAATAAAAACCCTGCATTTACTTCACCGTTCGGAATAAGGTTTGAGCAGATATTTGAAATCAGTGATTCACGATGCGCATTACATTCTGGTGTTTTACGTTACATTCTGGTAAAAAAAATCAACCAATTCTACCAAACGATAGCTTTACGTCGAATTATCAACCGTGTGAGCGAAACTGAGTTAGCTGTTTTTGCTCGTTCATTCAACAGTGTTACAAGTTTGCGGGTGGAGTTTAACGTTCAACTGATTTTGCTTATTGCTGGCAAACCAGCATAAATTAGACTAGTGTTACTGTGTTTTTTTTACGATTACGACACGTTTACGATCGACGCAGCGATCTATCTTTATCAGTGGTCTCCGGGTAGAGGTGAACTCTCTTCCCCGAAGCGAGTGAACGAACGTTGCACTTGCCTGATTTTGACGTAGGACTACGTCTTACGGCAAGTTTTGAGATAGGGTGTCATTCCAAAAAATCGAAAAATGCGAGCGTCACGAAAAATGAAAGGTTTTGAGCGCTAATTGCTCAGCGGTTTTCCGATCGATTTTCAATATTCTTACACCTATCGATCGGAAAATCTTCTAAGAATTGATCCAAATGAAGAAAAGTATGGATTCTGGATGTTGAACTATTGAAAAATTGAAAATAATGAACTTATGTTTTACCAGAATTCTCGCTTCGTGATTGGTTGCAAGATTCTTTACGATGATCTAAACCTATACCAATTTGATATCTGTGCTTGGGAAGTAAGCCAAAACGAGTGACAGTTTCCTCATTTCAACAAGATTTCTTAACACCGCGGTTCAACCTAGACCATTTTGATGTTCTTGCTTGGGAAGTACGCCAGAGAGAGAGAGAGAGAGTAACAAAGCCCCCTCGTGCCAACAGATTTCTTACGTACGCGATTAAACCTAGTCCAATTTGATGTCTGTGTTAGGGAAGTGTGCCAGAAAAAATGACACAAGTTCGTTGTCCCAACAGATCGCAAATTCTTTACTGCGAGACGATTAACTCTCGGCGAACTTGATATCTGTGTTGGAAAAATGTGCTGCAGCTGTAGTGTTCGGTTATAATACGACTCTGTATGAATAGGCATGCTTGCCGTTTCATTAGAAGTGTAGTGAAAAGATGTACTGTTGATAAAATAGGATTAAATTGTTAAAATCCCTTCAACGTGGGGAACCATGGGTAATAAAACAATCTTTAATTTCTGTAAGGTAGCAGGATAGCAATAGTTTGCGTTCTTGATTTTGTTAAATTGTTACCAAATGCATATAGAAATAACTCCGAAATCTTTTGAGGATTGAACGTATGCAATGTTACTACTTTGATGAATGTTAAATACAACGCAGTTAGCATCTATATATGTTGCATATAGCATGTATACATGAAGAATCGGATGATTACAATCACGAATACATGCCACTATCACTACAAAGAGACTTACGTAGTCCTGCGTCACCTATATATGCGGTCGTGTCTTGTACACAACCCCTCTGATTTTTTTTCTTCGACTGATTTGAGTGTTTTCGTGAATTATGTGACCGAGTTTCATGCACTTATGGTCGCCAAAAGAAGCCATCAAACGTGATCAAGTTTCATCCTCTGTACGATTAAGTTGTTAAAAATCTAGTTAACCTAAGTTTTATTCAAAACAATCAAAACTAATCAAAACAATACTGTGTAAATTCGCCTAAGAGCGATTTTGGTGAGCAGTGATATCTGGCATGATGGCCGGAGTAAACGGAAGGATCATATGGTGAGTCCATTTTACTTATTTTATAAATTTTTTTTTACACACCTACACTCAAAGTAATCCGCACATAACTAATGAAGGATTTCCATATGAAAGTCCTTATGATTGTTGTGTGCCACATATAAACACAATCCGCCCAGAAGTACACATGAAAATTATATGCATATGAATAATATGTGCAAATTTTAAAGGTAAATTTTATAAACACATGAATGGTAACTGTTTGGCATATAAAGTTCATTTACTGGGCACATGAAAAAAAATCTATGTGTGAAGCATATAGAAACTATACGAAAAGTTTTCTCATCTACCTAATATTAAAATTTTATTCTACCTACCTACTTAACAATGAACTTTTATATACACAGAAGTATTTTAATATACACTCCTACCTAATATTGAAATTTTATTTTACCTACCTACTTAACAATGAACTTTTATATACACAGAAATATTTTAATATACACACCTACCTAATACTGAAATTTTATCTTACCTACCTACTTAATAGTGAACTTCAGAATAAATACCTACCTAATATTTACTAATTTTCTTTTCCCACAATATATATTTTATCTTATAGTGATTTTAAAAAAAAAAAAGAATAAATACCTACCTAATATTGGTTTTTTTTTTTCAATAAAGAATATATGGGGCAATAACATTGGCCATACGGTCAGGGGCGTAATTATCATACCCGTCGCTGTTGCAGTGTAAGGTGTGAAATCAAAAAATTATGCTGACTACCGGGGGGGTTTAACATGTGACAAAGAGAATGACACATGAATTAAAGAGTTTTAGAGAATAATTGCGAGACGTTAGCGTATTAGCAAACTCGAGCGCACAACAGGGTGCGGTGTTTGTTTACACTCGGAGACGAGAGACGCGGCGTCGTCAAAAGAACACGAAGCGCGCGTCAGGGCGTTGTCGATTTAGCGGGCATACTTGATGAGCGTTTGTTTTGTTTAATATGCCTATGGGGCAGTTTTGATTGCCGTCGGGAAATATTATACACCCGTCGGGGGGGAAACTAATTTGGAGCTAGCCGTTTGAGTGAAAATAAAACACCGTCGGCATACGAGTTAAACAAAATAATCAATTTAATCCTTTTCCCTCTCTTAAGAACACTCTAGCTCCCTGATTATCATAGATGTCAAGGCTAGAGGAGTTAAAAGAAGACATAGAACGGGAATACACGAACTTGCTAAAAAGCAAATATAGAGGCAGGACTGCGGAGGGAATAGCATTAAAAAGGCAATTCCTCGAAGAAAGCCTGCAAGAGTTCGAGCATTTAACGGAATCTCTTGAAGAAGTTCTCGAAAATGAACCATGGAACAATCTGACTGACACCTTAATACACTTGAAAAAGTTAGTCAGGGTTTCATTGGGCACATTAGAAGGAACCGTAGTAGTCAGAGATAAAAGGCGAAAAAGGCTGAACTCTGACTACCACGTAGAAGTAAATTTACCCGAAGAAGGGGCAAAAGCGTTAGATAAAACAAAGTTCGAAGACAGCTCGACGCTATCTTCGACATTTATAAATCCCGAAGAGGCGGGTCAAGCATCAGAGGCATTAGAAATACTCGACAAAAGCTTGAAAAATAATTCATTAATTACAAGCAGGTCTGGGGAGATTAAAGACTTCAAAGACAGCAGCTTCAAGATACAAAAAGCAATCGACAGAGTAAAAATGGCAACTCAACGAGAAGACGGTCAAGAACGGACGGCCCTTAGAAGACATTTCTTAGGGGGATTGCAGGACAGTGAGCTTGCGCAAGCGGGAAAATCACAAAGAGACAAGCCATTTCCTGAATTGCTCTCGTGGCTCCAAAAAGAAAACGAGGAGGCACAGGAACTGAGGGACATTAATTCCCGATTAAGAGACGGGCATTGGAATCAAAATGCCAGGAGCTCATATAGAGGAAATAATGGACCCAAAAATCACTACACGCATTATCAGGGGAGTAGAAATGAGAACGCTGGCAATGGGAATCAGAATTTCCGAAACGGCAATTACAATAACTACAATAACAATTACAATAACAGGAATAATAATGGATTTAGCAATACTGGTAATAGAAACAACTATAACCAGCGATACGAAAATGATGCGGGGTATGAGAATAACGGCCGAAACGCACCAAATTTTAATACCAACTACGATAACTACAACAATAGTAATCGTAGAGGAAATAGTAATGATAATAATAGAGGATCTTTTACCAACAGAAATGATTATAACAGAAATTACAACAATAATAATAATAATAATAATAACAATAACCGAAACAACGCTAGGGAATATGGACAACAGAGGTCGCAACAAAGAAATGGCGACACAAATAATTCACGTGATCAGCAAGATCAACACGCAAGATATAATCAAGGGCCGCGCCCTCAACAAGGGTATATGAGAAACAATCCAAAAAACTAGATCAGCGGGTGTTCACCAGTAGAGAGTGGCGAGCACCCCAAGGTTGCAATAGTGACGCAATAAATACGCAACAATGTAATAGACCCACAATAGGGCGAAATATGTGCCAGTACATAGGGGTACACAACTATGAAAACAATAACACTTATCATGATAGACAAGTACAATTTGCTCAGAATGATTATAGTTCAGAAGACGCAGAGGGTTTTAGGAGCCTGCCAGGGTGCTTTCAAAATAGAAAATGGAGCAACAGCGAGTTTCAACGCCACAGGTACGAATGTATACACTGTGGAAAATTATATAAAAAACCTATCGAATGGCACCCAACGGGAGATGAACGTTGGGAAAAGTATATGGCATTCGAGACGGTGGATCATCGAGATTATACCGATGAACCAAGTAGAATAAAAGTATTAGATGGAAAATCGGCGCATCATGGCGTAAGAGATACAAGCATGTGCGTCGCAAAACGTGTTAATTATACAATTGATCGTCAACTGATGATGACCTTTCTTGGGGGAGAAAAAGAGCGAGAACTCCTGAACATGATTTTAGACTCGGGAGCTTGCGATAATGTGATTACCATTGACGCCGCATTGCGGGTAAATAGATTACCGCGGGCGCAGGAAATCACTGTTTTTAACGGAATTGGTGGCGGTAACGTCAGAACATTAGGCACTGTATGGGTTGACCTAATGCTCGGTGAGTTAACCTTATCAACCAAATTTCACGTGGTCAGCAGCCTACCAGGAGAGGCAGATGGTATAATTGGTGCAGGTTTTCTAAGAAAACATACCCTGCATGTAGGCAGCAACTTTGATTATATAGTGCTGCAGAGGGAAGTAAACGAAAGAGAAGACCCGAGTCCTAAGGTCATGAAAGAAGCCATGGATCGGTGGGGTTTAACAGACATTAAGGTGGATGATACCCATCATCTAAACTCATTTACCGAACTAAGAGACCGGCGCATTATGGCGAGAGCACGAGCGCGGGGAGACCTGAAGAGCCAGGCAGCACTTGTAAATAGAAATACGGTATTTACGGTAACAATAGTAATAATGAAAACAATAATAATAGCAATAGGATTAATAATAATAATACCAACATTGCTGGTGGGAGGATTAATACCCCATTCAGACAAATTTTTAATATAAGTTCAAACGAGAACGCAAGAAACTCGATGAACAATAATTTTGATAGCAACGAGGATGCCGAGGCAACCCTCGAAGGTATAGACCTAGATTCTAGAATGGATTGCGACCTTCTAGAACACAAACAAACTCCGAGAGCAATCGGAAGTGACAGAATTAATAAGTTACGGGAGGCGATAAACTTAGCACAGCTACCGGTCAAGGATTTCACAGAAATAAAATCAATCTTAGAAAATTTTGTGGACTTATTTTTTTTCAAGGGAGATAGGCTGACCATCACTGATATAGCAGTACATGAGATAGAGACCTCCTCCAATATCCCTATTAGCCTCTGATAAAAAAATGCGAAATGATGTGAATGCCGGCATGTTATTTATCTGACAAAGTGATTCGTTTTAAATATGTAATACGGTATTTTGTGTTGTGTAAAATACGTCATTGTGAAGATCAAGCTTCAATCTACTCACTTCACTGATTGGACAGGGGACTTAGTGCTCAAGTGTTGGATTATTCGTGTTTAAACGCTACCGCTTTCCTGAGCCAAGCCGCTGCGACAATAGAGAACACAAGAGCTGCAAAAACCCATCTTGCTGGTCGGGGGTTGTGCGGGACTGCGCGGCGTCGCTATGACGTCGGTTACTTGCAGTGCGTGTGCTCACAGAATTAAAGAAGAAAGTGATAGAGTATACTGCTTCGGAGGATGTGAACAAATTCTTCACACACGCTGCTGCTCGGAACTGAAAGCTTCGGATGCCACCGCTTTGCGGGACTGCGTTGCGTTGAAGTACATTTGCTTTGACTGCAGAAAACAAATGTCTTGCATTAACGATATTCAAAAGAAGTGTACTGATTTGATTATTCAAATGAATGCGCTGAGCACTGTCGTATTGAAAAATGAAGCAGATTTTTCTCGCTTCGAAAAAGATTTTAGTCGAATAATCGAAAATAGCTTGCTGCCTCGTTTACTATCCGTGATCGATGCAAAAACATCTGCAACAAGTGATGCTTCGAATCTAAATTCCCACGATAAATCAAGTTCTACAGCTGCGCGTGGCTCGAAAGCTACGAAAAGATCATACGCAGATGTTACCGCAGAAGCGACAGTCGGTAGCAACACCAAAACGGTTGATTCTGAGAATGAGGGTCTCTTACGATCAGGAAAGCGACGTAGGATTCCTACGTATAATGATAACACTGTCAATAATTCTAACGTTATCATAGCTAGTGATGGTGGAAATAAAATTGTTACGCAAGATGAGCGAAACAGCACAAGCAAGTCTGCAACTGTTATTAAAATTGAGCAGACTGTTTTAATTAAACCAAAAGTAGCACAGAATCCTGACGTGACGAAAAGCGATATCCGTGGGAAAATCGATCCTGTGGCTTTTTGCGTTAAGACAGTACACTACAAGGAGAATGGTGACGCTGCTGTTAGATGTGAGAGCAAACAGTGTGCCCTAAAACTTGTCGAGGCTGCATCAAATTTTTTGGCGGAGAGTTACGATATCGCAATTTTGAAGCCGCTCAAGCCTAGGGTCAAAATATTTGGACTTTCTGAAGATATGGCTGCTGAGGATATGCTGGATACACTAAAAAAGCAAAACGATTTACCCGACTCTGCTGATATAAAGGTAATTAGGCTGTTCAAGATTAATAGCCGCTCTGCTGGCGCTGTGCTGGAAACAGATGCGTTAACATTTGAGTGCCTAATTAAGCGGCAGCGTATCAATGTAGGATGGGATCGCTGTAAAGTTGTGGAAGAAATGAACGTGAATCGATGCTACAACTGCACTGAATTCGGACATAAAGCTGCTAACTGCAAAAAACCAGTTTGTTGCCCAAAATGCGCCGGCAATCACAGCGCGAAAGACTGTGATTCAAATGTCGAAAAATGTGCTAACTGTGATCGATCAAATAAACAGCAGAAATCAACTCGTGAAGAAGATTTAGACACCAACCATTCAGCTTGGAGTATGGATTGCCCAATATTTAAAAAACGAGCAAGGAATGCCAGACAAAGGATTGATTACACCGTGTAGCAATCAACGGATCTCACAGACGCTACGTCGAGCTGGATCCTGGACCTTTTGGGTGATTCTTCGGTGGAGCACCGCTTTATTCGTCCAGGTAAAATAAACAATGGTATATGTTTAGCCGAAGTCATACTAGATACTGCACCTCTGTTCACTGAATCTCGACGCTTCCAGTACTACCCTGAACCGCGAAGCCGCACATCTCTAGCCAGCGCATCGGACGCCGAGTCGATGAAATCGCTTAGACCACCGCGTGACGTAATTGTTAAGAGCTATGCTGAGCCGGCCTTATCATCCCTGCCATTTTCTGAGGAAGCAGTTCTAACCGTTGCAACGCTTCCTCGCCTTGATGCTTCTGACCCGCTTGATCTACGTGGTGATTCTTCGGTGGAGCACCGCCTTATTTGTCCAGGTAAATCACAAAACGGTATATATTCAACCGAAGCTTTGCAAGATACTACACGCCCGTTAAATGAGCCTCGACGATTCCAGAACCGTACTACTTCCGTCGACCAATTTTCTGCTAAAGTCTCATCGCCACGTATTGAAACAGAGTCGGCTACGTTGTCTCTACCACCTCTGGTAGTCGCTGCTTGCTCCAGACATGTGCAAGTACCATCACCTGAAAGCACTGTAATCAGCTTTTACTATCAAAACACACGAGGTTTGCGAACCAAAGGGGAAGATTTCTATGTTGCTGCTTGTGACGCAGAGTACGATGTTATTGTTCTTACGGAAACTTGGTTAAATGACGAGATTCAATCACCTCAGCTCTTCGGCCATGGTTACACCGTTTATCGTAAAGATCGTGATCCCATTCGTTCTGGAAAATTAAGAGGTGGTGGGGTTTTGATTGCCGTCAGTAACCGATTAGCCTCCTCGCGTTGTACAATACAAGTTGACGAAGATATTGAGCAGTTGTGGATATACGTAGATAGAGACGGAAGAAAAATTAATGTTGGTGTGGTATACGTTCCTCCTGATCTTGCAGTTGAGGCAAGCGTTATTGGAAGGCTAATTAACTCTGTCGACGAAGTTGTAGACTCCTCAGGAATGTCCGATATGCACTTGATGTTTGGCGATTTCAATCAACCCGGTTTGGCATGGTCGTGCCCTAGTGCCTCTAGTTCCGTTTTCCCAGATCCGTATAAATCAACATTCTCAACTTCCAGTATTGCCCTACTAGATGGATTAGCGGTATTGAATCTAAGACAACTGAATACGATTAAGAATGCAAATGGTAGAACGTTGGACCTTCTCTTCGCCAATGAAGATGCAGCAACTTGTTGCAAATTGTCTGAAGCTGTGGAGCCTTTGATCCAAATTGATTCTCAGCATCCTCCTTTCACCGCCGCCCTCCTTTGTACCGGCCTCACTCACTTCGAAGACTTCGTCAACGACAGGAAATTCGACTTCAAAAGGGCTGATTTTGACTCGCTTAACGAAGCTATTTCGGCTGTTGACTGGTATCCGTTATACGAAGCGACGGATGTTAACGAATCTGTGGAATTTTTGATTACAACTTTGACCCGATTGTTTTATATACATGTCCCTGCTCCTCGACTGCGGCAGAAGCCTTCTTGGGCCAACGGAACTTTAAGAAAACTAAAACGTGAGAGAGCCACTGCACTTCGGAAATATTCAAGAAATCGAAACCCCTTCACACAGAGAGTATTTGCTATAGCGAGCACTAGATATAAAAACTACAACCGTGCCCTCTATGCTGGTTATGTTCGACGTACACAAGCTAATCTGAAACGCAACCCAAAACGTTTCTGGGCGTTCGTTAATGAAAAACGCAATGAAAGTGGTCTTCCATCGAGTATGTTTCTTGGTGATGAATGTGCAGACTCTGTTGACGGCATATGCAATCTATTCGCGAAGCATTTTTCGAGTGTGTTTGATGGAGAAACTGTTAGCAATCACCAAGTGAGAAACGCGTTGCGAAATGTGCCTTCGGATGTGCTGAACTTCCGTGTGGGGCAGTTCACTACTACAGATGTTGATGTTGCTATCAAAAGAATTAAATCGTCAGCTGTTGCAGGGCCTGATGGAATGCCTACGCTTGTCTTGAAAAGGTGTGCGAGTGCTCTATGCGAACCATTGCGTTTCATATGCAACAGTTCTTTGAGCCAATCTACATTCCCGGACCGCTGGAAGAACTCGATCATGTTTCCAGTGTTCAAAAAGGGGGAAAAGAGAAACGTCGCTAATTACCGTGGCATAACTTCGCTAAGTGCTGGATCAAAACTGCTAGAAATGCTAGTTAGTAGGCAACTGATGCAAGCAGTCAAGTCCTACATCTCAGCCGATCAGCACGGCTTCTTTCCTGGAAGATCTATCTCTACAAACCTACTGCAGTTTACGTCGCACTGCCTAGTAAGCATGAGCGAAGGTGCCCAAATTGATACCATCTACACGGATCTGAAAGCAGCATTTGATAGAGTCAATCATAAAATTTTAATCGCAAAAATCGAACGTCTAGGTGCGCCAACTAGCTTTGTGAAGTGGATAGCGTCATATCTTGCGAACCGCCGACTGTGTGTGAAACTTGGGTCCCACGAATCGAATGGCTTTGGAAACCTTTCTGGTGTACCACAAGGGAGCAATCTCGGACCGTTGCTTTTCTCCATATTCATCAACGATGTTTGCATCTTAATACCCGAAGGATGCAGACTGTTCTATGCAGATGACCTGAAAATTTTCTTGCGGGTGAGATCCGTCGAAGACTGCAAGCGGTTACAATGGATGGTAGACTTGTTTGCAAACTGGTGTAATGCAAACCGCATGGTGATCAGCGTGAAAAAATGTGCCGTAATTTCCTTTACTCGTAAAAAACATCCACTGCATTGGCAGTACAAGATTGAAAATGAAGCAATTGAACGAGTTTCATCATTCAAGGACCTTGGAATTTTGCTTGATACATTCATTTAGGGAGCACTACTTTTACATCATAGCGAAGGCTAATCGCAATCTTGGGTTTATCTTCCGAATTTCCAAGGAGTTCAACGATCCGTACTGTCTGCGAGCACTGTACTTCTCACTTGTGCGGTCAACACTTGAAACGGCGGCCGTAGTGTGGAGTCCATACCATGATGTTTGGATTAAAAGAATTGAAGCTGTTCAGAAGAAATTCATTCGCTATGCTTTAAGATTTCTGCCTTGGAATACCCCAAGCGACTTGCCACCCTACGTGAATCGATGCGCGCTGCTTGGTATGAATACTCTATCGAAAAGACGTGACATTGCCAGTGCTGTCTTCGTTGGAAAACTATTGCTAGCTGAAATAGACGCTGCTCACATCTTGACTCAGATTAACGTTAGCATTGCCCCAAGGAATCTTCGACTTCGGCCGTTTCTTAGACTGCATTTTTACAGAACCGATTACGCGCAGAACGAACCTGTAAGAAGAATGTGTTCAGTATTTAATCGAGTGTTTGACGAATTCGACTTTAATGTCAGTATAAATGTATTTAGAAATCGACTGAATTTAATTGATTTGTGACAGTTTATGTAGTTTTAAGTCATTCATGTAGACCAAAGCGTTCGATGAATTATGTTAATAAATAATAATAAATAATAAATAATAATAATAAAAGACAATACCGATTTCCAGAAGCCACCAAAAGGCACATTAACAAAGAAATCGAAGAAATGAGGGCGCAAGGCATTATCAAGCCAAGCACAAGCCCATGGAATGCACCAGTGCTGTGCGTACCGAAGAAGCCAGATGCGGAAGGTAACAAAAAGTACCGCATTGTGGTAGACTTCAGAGCCTTGAATGAGGTAACAAAACCATTTGTTTACCCTATTCCGCTAATTAACGAAATACTAGACAATGTGGGTGATGCCTATGATTTTTCTTCTATAGACTTGAAATCGGGTTTTTACCAAGTCCCGATTCATCCTAGAGACGCTGCGAAAACAGCATTTTCAACTCCGATGGGGCATTTTGAATTTACAAGAATGCCTATGGGTTTGAAAAATAGTCCATCAACATTCCAAAGGTTGATGAACACCGTTTTATTTGAGATCGGACAAATTAAAGCGTTCGTTTACCTCGACGATATAATCATATTTGGTGGTAGTGTACAGGAACACAACCAAAATTTATACAAAGTGCTGGAAGCCTTACGTAGGCATAATTTAAAAATAGAGCCGGGAAAATGCCATTTCTTGCAAACCGAGCTCGAGTATCTGGGACATGTTGTTAATAAGGACGGCATTAAGCCCACTGATGCAAATGTTAAGGCAATTCAATGTCTAACACCACCTGCTACCGTGAAAGGCGTTAGATCCTTTCTTGGCACGGTAAATTTTTATGGAAAATTTATACCCAACATTGCTGAGATTCGTAAACCTTTAAACGATCTACTTAAAAAAAATGTAAAATTTGTATGGAGCGAAGAATGTCATCAGGCATTCGAAGAATTGAAAAAAGCAATAATTTCGGAGCCTCTTTTAGTTAGGCCGAACTATGAAGATACGTTTGTGCTCACTACGGATGCTAGCAAATATGCTATTGGAGCCGTACTATCAAACGAAAAATCAACAAACCAACCAATTGCTTTTGCGAGTCGTGCACTGGTGCCGTAACTCGATATCATATAATAGAAAAGGAACTACTTGCCATTGTATGGGCAGTAGATTATTTTAAACACTATATTTACAATCAGTGGTTTATAGTGTACACTGATCATAGACCACTGGTGTCAATCTGGAGATTGAAGGAAACCTCTCCAACACTCACGCGATTACGCCTTAAGCTTCAAGGGCTTGAATGCGACATACGCTACAAGCAAGGCCGCGAAAATATTGTTGCCGATTTTCTATCTCGCCCGTATGCAAACGAGCTTGAGACAACCGAACAAAATAAAGTGAATCAAATTGCAGCCGTAACCAGGCTACAGCGCCGGCAGCAAGCCGCGCAAAGTGCGCACGCCAGCGGCAACGCCGGTGGCATACAAGACTTGGCAAATATCGATATTTCAGATAGCCAGAACATAAATACTGCGATCAACGACGTAGGTATTACATTTGAGGAGTATAAAGAAATTTTGACGCAAAAACCACTTTGCGAAGATAAA
This sequence comes from Sabethes cyaneus, assembly GCF_943734655.1. Taxonomy (NCBI): domain Eukaryota; kingdom Metazoa; phylum Arthropoda; class Insecta; order Diptera; family Culicidae; genus Sabethes; species Sabethes cyaneus. The sequence goes on from NC_071355.1 coordinate 117,671,900, forward strand.
ATAAAATTTACGAGCACAATTGTGGGAAAAACGCAAACACTCCCAATTTCGTGATTTTAAACAGCCGTACAGCCCATAGTGAGCTGTCAAAGCTTTGCGACTTACCGCACGGCATGAAAGACTACATAAAAGACGATGTAGTGCTTATCCCAGATAAGAAAATATGGGGTATGATTTTGGAGGGAAAAAGCAACTCCATGACAGAGTGCAACAAATTTTTCGAAAAATTTGCACGAAGTATCCAAGTAGGGGAAAAGTTGTATGAATCAGAGGAAATTATCAATATCACCTCATTTAGAAAAATTAGGCAACAAAATATTATAGATATAATAACGTTCTTCGCTGGGCTGTTTGAAAAAGATTTTGTATTATTCAACGCCGATAGTGAGCGAATTAATGTATCAGCAGACCAGATCGAAACGGTACTGCATGATTTTCATGATAGTCCACTTGGAGGACATGTAGGCGCTAAGCGGAAGCGTCAGAAAATTGGATCCTTGTATACCTGGGCGAATATGCGCCGGGATATTGAGAATTACGTAAGGCAGTGTGATTCCTGCCAGAAAAATAAAATTTGTAAATCAAATAACATTCCAAGAATTACCAATTAAGAAAATAACCACAAGTCCGTACCACCCACAAGCGAACTTAGTGGAGCGATCAAATCGCGAATTAAAAACATATTTAAGGCATCAGTTGGAGGAAAGCCCCACACATGGGACCAGCACCTGCCCTTTTGACGTAGGACTACGTCTTACGGCAAGTTTTGAGATAGGGTGTCATTCCAAAAAATCGAAAAATGCGAGCGTCACGAAAAATGAAAGGTTTTGAGCGCTAATAGCTCAGCGGTTTTCCAATCGATTTTCAATATTCTTACACCAATCGATCGGAAAATCTTCTAAGAATTGACCCAAATGAAGAGAAGTATGGATTCTTGATGTTGAACTATTGAAAAATTGAAAATAATGAATCTATGTTTTACCAGAATTCTCGCTTCGTGATTGGTTGGAAGATTCTTTACGATGTCTAAACCTATACCAATTTGATATCTGTGCTTGGGAAGTAAGCCAAAACAAGTGGCAAAGCGCCCTTATTTCAACAAGATTTCTTAACACCGCGATTAAACCTAGACCATTTTGATGTCCTTGTTTGGGAAGTATGCCAGAAAGAGCGACAAAGCCCCCTCGTGCCAACAGATTTCTTACGAACGCAATTAAACCTAGTCCAATTTGATGTCTGTGTTAGAGAAGTGTGCCAGAAAAAATGACACAAGTCCGTTGTCCCAACAAATCGCAAATTCTTTACTGCGAGACGATTAAACTTCGGCGAATTTGATATCTGTGTTGGAAAAATGTGCTACAGCTGTAGTGTTCGGTTATAATACGACTCTGTATGAATACGCATGCTTGCCGTTTCATTAAAAGTGTAGTGAAAAGATGTGCTGTTGATAAAATAGGATTGAATTGGTGAAATCCCTTCAACGTGGGGAACCATGGATAATAAAAACAATCTTTAATTTCAGTAAGGTAGCAGGAAAGCAATAGTTTGTGTTCTTGATTTTGTTAAATTGTTTTCAAATGCACAATCTTTTGAGAATTGAACGTATGCAATGTTACTACTTTGATAAATGTTACATACAACGCATGTAGCATGTATATATGTTGCATATAGCACGTATATATGAAGAATCGAATGATTACAAGCATGAATACATGCTACTATCACTACAAAGAGACTTATGTAGTCCTGCGTCACCTATATATGCGGTCGTGTCTTGTACACAACCCCTCTGATTTTTTACTTTTGAATATAACACAACGGTGAATTCATCAACAGGATACACACCGTTCGAACTGATGTATGGTCGGAAAGCTAACATTCCGTCATCAATTTATAAACGTTTATTTTTGTTTATTTGTTTATTTGGTGTATAAAAATCATCTGACATAGTGTTTGTCTGAATGATAAAACTAAATTAACATAACTAACGGTACAATAAATACAGGCAATATAAAAACACACGAGAATACAGTCATCTACGAAGCCGTTCTTTAAATGACGATGTGGTGATGTTGAAGTCGAACAAATCTACCACCGCGTTGAAGCTTGCCGACATATATCGAATGGGATCATGTTGCCCATACGAAACACTTCGATGAGGTAGAAACAGAAGATTCCTGGGCCTCAAATGCCTTTCCGGAGCGTACAAATTCAGTTGATGCAAAATACTTGGAGCGTCGATTTCACCACGCAAAACTTTTGCCACAAACACAGCTTGCGCTTCGAACCGTCTGCGCTCCAAAGTCTGAATTCCGAGGAGCTGACAGCGCTCGGTGTATGCAGGAAGCTGGAATCGATTACGCCATGGCAGGAAACGTAGAGCATATCGCACGAACTTCCGCTGCACGGCTTCTATTCTTGCTATCCAGTTCGCGTTGAATGGACACCAAACAACCGAGTTGGTCTCAAGAAGAGATCGCACCAGGCAACAGTAAAGCGATCGTAGGCACATAGGATCGCGAAATTCATCTGCCACCTTGAACATGAATCCAAGCTGCCTATTAGCCTTGGCAATTATTTCGTTGTAGTGTGGGCCAAATGTAAGCGGAGTATCCAATGTAACACCCAAGTCACGAACCAGGTTTACTCTAGCTATGCTCTGACCACACATTGTATAGTTAAAAGTGATCGGGCTGGATTTACGATGAAATGAAATTGCACAACACTTCTCAATACAGACGGTTAGAAGATTGCTGGAACACCACTGCAGAAAAATGTCAATCAAACGTTGGAGTTCCAAACAGTCAGCAGTATTTCTGAAAACCTTGTATAATTTAATATCATCTGCAAACAACATGCGGCAATCATCCGGAAGTAAAGCTGTTAAGTCGTTAATAAATAGCATAAAGAGCAACGGCCCGAGGTTACTGCCTTGTGGTATGCCGGAGAGATTCGTGAAATACGAAGACTGTTGGTTTCCTATCCTCACGCAGAGCATTCGATTCAATAGATAGGATCGAAACCATCGTACAAGTGCAGAATTAACTCCAATTTTTTCCAATTTGGCGAGTAGTATATTATGGTCAACCCGATCGAATGCAGATTTCAAGTCGGTATGAACTGCATCTATCTGTGCACCTATACTCATGTTTTGTAAGCAAGTTGCTGTGAATTGCACGAGGTTCGTTGCGGTAGAGCGTTTTGGGAAAAATCCATGTTGATCTGTTGATACGTATTGTTTACAGCTTGCGAAAAGAACGTCGTGTATAATGATTTCGAACACCTTTGAGCAAGCGCAAAGGGATGTTATACCTCTGTAGTTAATTACATTACGTCTGTCACCTTTTTTATATACAGGAAACATAACAGAAATCTTCCATGTCGTAGGAAATAAGCACTGTTGAAGCGACAAGTTACATAGCAGCCGCAACGGACGTATAAAGCTAGCTGCGCACCTTTTCAAAACACATGAAGGAATTCCATCAGGACCAGCTGCAAACGAACATTTAACTTTATTGATTGCAGCTTCGATGTGACGATCAGTTATTGCAGGTAGATTAAAATCCAACACTTCGCTAGGAGTGCTACTCATTGCCGTATTGGTTTGCGCAATTGTAGCAACTGAGCTACGAAAATTATGCTGAAAGTGTTCAGCGAACAATGTACATTTTTCCAACATCGTGCTACCATGACAATCACCTAAGAACATGTCTTTAGGCAATCCTTCCTCCTTCCTCTTACTGTTAACGAATGACCAAAAGATAAACGTCAAAATGAAGACGGGTTAAATTATAACACGTATATACAGGAAATGAGGAGCATATTTTTTGAAATGCACCACACCGCAAAACGAAATTTAATATTATCCAAAGAAAAACGGAAAGAACTATATGATCGAAATGCAAATAATTGGCAGCCCATGTGGGGCGACTTAGTTTTGGTTAAGGCTGTTCCGACAGGAACAGGACAAAAATTACAGAATAATTGGCGAGGACCATATGAGGTGGTTGAATTGCCAAGCGAAATGACAACAATAATCAAGAACGGAAACAAGCTCGAAAAAGTACACAACAACCGGCTAAAGTTGTACCACGATTAATAAACATGCAGATCTAACCAAAGCAGCAGCCGATGGCATTTTAAAATAGAAGTTTATCTAGCTTAGGGTTTGTAAATAGGCATATAAAAGTAGTTTGTAAATATGTACACACAAAAAAAAGTATATAAGTTAAGAGTTGGGTTACATACGAGGAGTTTTTAAAAAAAGGAAACTAAGTACTGCCCGCTACAGTGGTCGTCAATGGAATGGTTTTATTGGAATCGTTTATGGTACTCACTGCCCTAGTCTGTTGCCTAAAATATGCTAAGCCTGCAAGACCTGGCGATGTCACGTTGCATGCACTGATGTTGATATTCGATGCCTTCGATCGTCCGGTGTTGCTGGGTATCAAAACTGCTGACTGTTTTCCTGTACAGGTGATTGATCGCTGAGTTAGAGTTGGTTGGTTGTCGTTCGGTGCGTGTACTTTGGATCCGTCGTTAACTTATATACACAGAATTTTAATTTTTTTTCTCCTGCAAATATCCTTTAAATATTTCAAACATTGCTAGAGCAATAATAATATACCACGCTTAGCCCACAGCGGCCACACCGCGGGCATGAGCGCGGCGATGGCAAATTAATTTGCCAACGCCTAAATGCTTTATTCGCGCGATCAGCTCGGGGGGCAACGCTGCACGAGCGTACACCCGACCGAGCTGACGCGCAGGGGAACGGAATGGTGGAAGGCACATAGCACCACTTTTCCGTTCGTCGCTCCAGCGAGCGAACGGGCAAAAGTGCAAGCCGCACAGAGTCCCATACACCACCGCCAGAACCAACGATGGTGTACGGCGCTGAAAAAAAAAAATAAACAGGTGGCAACGAAAACGAAAAACAGAACGAGGTGGAAAGACCCGAACTAAGTATGGAAAATAACAAAGTATGGAAAATGTGATTTTCTTTTAAAATTGAAACAAATACAAAAAATAAATATGCTTCCGACACTTTATTAAAAGATTAGGTTTGAATACAACACAATAGATCTTCATACATACAATAGCTCCCGACTCGGCTACGGGTGGATACGCCAACCGTTGGCCCTGAGACGGGCGCGGACGACATTAGGGGGCAAACCGGACGTTTCCGACACATCGGAAATCCACGTAAATCCGCGGTAGATGTACCGAAGAATCCGTCGAACGAAACCGACGGGCTTATAGCGCACCACCGCGCACTCCCATCCAAGGTTCATTGAGAGGAGAGCCCGATCCTCCAGAGTGACCGGTCCTGGCGTCCCCGCGAGACGCCACCGGCGTAGGTGCCACGAGAATAACTCGTCTTGGATATTTGGGACGAATCCACGAAGATAACCCAAAAGGGTTAAAACCAGAAGGCGATAACTCGCCATATAAGACGACGGCGTGGCAAGATACATGTGCGCGAGGGTCATCGCCCCGCGCCGCTGGCTGTTGACAAGCCAGATGCTGGATTCCACGTGCTCCAGCCAGCGGGTGTTTAGAGGTACGCAAACTGTAGCGTCGGACAGCGGGATGTTTGAAGCACGAAGGATTGCGTACATGGTTTGGGCGAAGAAAAAAACGGCTCTGGAAACATGAAAAAAAAGGAAATATAATTAAAATTAACAATATACATAATATGAAAGAGGGGAGATTAATAATATAACGGCACTACTTACCAAAAAGAAACGTCCAAGCAAGAAGGTGTCCGAATTCGAACTGAATGGCTCGAGGTAAGCTACACATCGAGAACTTAAAATCGCCAACTAAAAAGTTGCCAATTAATCAAATATAGCCACTATACTAACGCTGGAACGTGGGAAGTATGGTTGAAGAAAATCAGAACGAAGTGTCCACGGTAATATGAGTACCAGACAATGTACAAAGTATGGAAAGTAAATTCGTTCCGATCAATATTATACAGGGGCAACGACCGCTGACTTGACAAAACACATATTGGTAACTCGGGTCGTAGCACTAGAATTAACGACAACCGACGAACTGGAAAATATGAAACTGGAAAATGGTTCGGGTGAATGATTGTAACAAGAATCAAACATCATTGACCAATATAGAATATGGAAAACAATGAATTTAGGGGAGGGGAAAATCAACAGGATACCGGATGGCATGGTCGGAAATTAACAAAAGAACAATGTAGGCGCGGAAAGATCCGTGCGAAATAACTATGTAATGAGACGCACAATTAAACTAAAAGGCAACCAGATTATTGTATATTCAAAATTATTGTATTCACTTAATGACAACCGGAAAGCTAATCGTTGCCTACCGTTGCCATTACAGGTGGTTGCTCGCTTTGTAACGAACTCACATGTATATAGTAGTAGAATTAATTTAATATTGGCCAAGATTCCATTATCAATATTATTAGCATAATTGGTAAATTTAAATATTAGTTCATCTTCATTTTCAAATCGCTACTCCAAATAAAGTTTCAATAAAAATCTGTGGTCGGCAATACCGCGCGCCGACTCACAAAATCAAATCAAATTGGCATACGTGCTGCTATCAGAATGATATCCCAGACGCTCGCTTACGTTGCCTAATTTGCCTATCATCGCTAACTCGATCGAGGAGGTTGACCTGTCGATAAAGGCTGATGACCCGCCCGCAATCGGGAGAGTGTTTCACTTTGCTCTCTAACCTTGGGGGGTTGGTCGGGTTGACAAGATGCAAGCCGTGCGCTGGAAGAAGATTGCTTTAACCGAAAATGCAACTTCGTACTTTCGAACACAGCGATAAAGAATTTCGTTAGGCAGGTTTCGATCAAGGACGGTTATCTGAGGATCACCTTGTCCTGATCTTTCACTTTGATCTGACCTGTGGAAGAAGCAGGAGTTGTCCGTAAATTTAACTCGCGACGTGATTTGAAAGCAAAGGTAGTGAAACGCCTGAAGATATCTTTTTTCTAGCCAGATAAGCAGTTTTTCCCTTTCCCATAGATAGGCAGTGATAGAACGTTTCGCTTTTTAAAAGTGCTACCCGTGTGCGACCGCAGTTCGTGCCAGCAAGTGTGCTGCGAGAGGTAGGGCACCTATTTTTGCCATAAGGCGGTGTGCGTAAAATTGCGTGTGGTTTTTTCTTTAAATTTGTGATGTTAGATTCACCACGGAACACATCATCGACACCGCGTTACATTGTCAGCGACTTCTTCGGACCCCACCGTCAGCTTCAAGTTTTCCCGGCCCGCTACAACGCCGGACGAGGGTAGCGTCGTCAATTTGCGCCCTGTACGGGATAGGCTGGCCGAACAGCAATCGGCAGCACCCAACACACAGCAAACAACTAGCATCGAGTGAGACTACTAGCGTCGAGTAGAAAGCAGCGAATTTCGCACGCCGATCGTCGTCAGCAGCAGGAGAGTCATTTTCGGGATCCGCGTGGCGCGGATCAGATAGATCGCGTATTGCCCAGGATAGCGATGGCGACCCCGCCATTTTGTTAAAACCACATGGACCACCAAGCAGCGACGGTAAACCTCAAGTAAACCCCGGGTATTGAGTGAGTACATTTTTTTTGAATTGTTGTCCATGCGCATGTGACTATTATACGGGCCGTGACCCTAACCAAACCAACAGCAGCCGGTTGGTAGCAATCCACCGCACCGCACAGCGAACGTACGTTCTTTTCTTTTTTTGCACACACCGCTAGCTAGAACAGAAGAAAGATGGGAAAGGATAGAATGAAATGATTAGGCCTAGGCAAGTGGAGAGAATCAATCGATCGAATAAACCATGTTAAGAAATGCGAAGTGGAGTGTTTGATGAATGCCAATTTTCTCAAATATAAATTTGTAGTAGTACGATAGAAGGCGCATTTAAGTTATGAAACGAACCTCCATGCAGTAGGCTTAGAAGGGATTTTTCATGTGTTCGGTTTGCGTTCCTTGTTAGTCTTTGAGCATTTTCTACTGGGGCGACTGACTCCGAAATCAGCCAAGGACTCTCTTCAATCATTTTGCGGTCATTTCTAGGTGGAAACTGGACTTGGCCAGTGATGAGAATTCCCCGTTCATTTGTCTGTCTCTGCGAGTTCAAACGCTGCTGTTCTTAAGTGCCAGGTCTGTATCGTAGGTAAAGTTTTGTGACGTAGCCATACGGAGTATAGCGTCACGTGTTTAAGTCTGCCAACCCGCTTCCCTTCCCGAACTCGGGATAAAAGTGAACCTCTCCCTGCGAGGGTCTCAGGCTGGGCAACCGTTAATCTCGGTGGGTGGTCTCTCCATTGGAGAGTGGCGCTTAAGCCACCCGCTTATTAATCGGGTAGCGAGCAGGCGGACCTGTTACAGCTTACACCACGGCAGTAGGGGCCGGCGGCTTTGCGGTCCGATTTGTTACACTGCCAGTAACATACGTCGTAAGAGGACACTACGTCGTTAAATTCACGCTAGGGACGAGAGCGATAAACGCGGAAGAAGAGTTCCTGGAAGATGCTAGGGCACGTTTCGTCAGCACTTGCAAGGAACTCGAAGGTATGTTGAACTTGCTGCATTGTGTCCAATCAACACAACATCTCGACAGCAGCATCGAAGAAATAGAATTTAAAAATGGTTATATAAAAAATGTATTCCGACACAAACCGCGTAGGAGCGTGTGGTCCGCGTTAGGAGCTATGGACTCGTCGGATAGGGGCAGGATCGACGGTGACATGGATCACCTGAGATCGAACGAAGAACATTTGAAAACGAGGTTGCAGCATCAAACGGATGTGATGGAAGCCACTTATGATTTCGTCAACCGTTCGATGCTGATTATGAACAACAACTTAATAGAAATGAACAAAGAGTTTATGGCACTCAGAGAGGCCGTAAATAACTCAAATAATTTCACTACACATTTCAGACGAATAGTAGCTCTTGAAGCCAAGCTACTAGAAATGGGGTTCTGGTTGCAGAATTTGATCGCGAGCGTAAACGGGAAACTTACGATACAGAAGCTGGCGTACCCGGAAATTTTAATAAATAAACTGGATACCATGGAGGCTAATCTCCTAGATGGGTTGTATTTCCCGAGAAATATTGACGGAACTATAGCACCGGAAATATTAGACGGCGCTAGACATAATTACAATTTTTTAGGTGCAGGCAAAATGATGGTAGAGTTTGTGCTGCCACTCGTAAATCGAGAAGGTTTTCAAACATACAGAGGTATGATGAAACCGCGTATGTTAAACAAAACCATCCTCGTTTCTCATATAGAGGAGGACATATTGTTGATCAAAAATAACGACACATGGGGTTACACGCTGAGTAGTGAAGAATATAATCGTTGCAACGAATTAAGAGAATCTAAAATTTGCGACTTAACAAAAGCGCAAGAAAATTTACAAACAGCGGAAAAATGCTTGGTGGCCGCATGGATTGAAAGGTCTGCAAGATATTGCAGCGTAAAATTAATAAAAACCAGGCACACGCTCTGGGTAGCAACGGAAAATAGGAATGAATGCAATTATCTCGCTCCAAGAGAAACGAACTTAACAATAGTAACGAAAGGAAATGTTACACATGAGACTATATTGGGAGAAGGATCAATAAATATACCGCCTAATACAGTAATTTTAACAGAAGACGTAAAGTTCGAATATTTCAATGAAAAGATGGGTACGGTAGCAAAAATTACGCTAGTACCTACGGAAAATTGGACCAACGGAGAAATAAATGACGACAAAGTGCCACTGTGGAACGACAGTAGACGATTTTACACATACATAGACATGAATAAGCTATTTGACTTAGGTGTAGCAGTCGACGATATTGAACACGACACGCCATACCTGGAAAATTTATTATACGCACCATTGGAAAACCCATGGACAAGCTTTACGGTGATAGCCGGTACGGTAACCGTAGTACTAATGATTTTATGCGTAAGCAGATGGAAGCTATCCTGCTGCGCAAGAAATATAAGAGTTGCCCCGGTTGAGCAAGAATGCACGCCGGTAAGAAGAAACAAATTTAAAAAGAGAAATACGAAGCAGGTTATAAAAGAAACAGACTCTACACTTGAGGAAAACAGAAATCATAACAAATTAGAGCAAATGGAAGAAAAAGAATATGAGCTTATAGAAAGGCATGCAATGCAGAGAAAAAGTACTAAACAGAACGAGAAAATCAGGCGTAAGGATACACATAAAAGAGGGAACAAACAAAACGAACAAAAAATTGAAAACGAAAATACAAATACGGACCTGAGGACCACAAACACTAGAAAAGGAGAACAAACGCGAATAACTATATGGTAACGAAAAGAAATTAGGAAGATAATAGAAAGAAGCCGAAACTTGGCGCGAAGGGGGAAAAATCCTGCACTGGGCGAACCTGAGATACAGAAAAAAATTTTCAGAAGGATTAATTGATAAACAAGGGACATCCACCCGGAAAGACTGTTAAGAGGAAAAAGTATGAATGAGCCAAGGGGGATGGATGCCCCCGGAATACTCTCCTGCAGAGACGCACAGCAAGCTTCTGAGGGTGGGGAAGTGAAGCGACCCTCATTTCCCGCTGTAACACTACATTTACGCATTTTCATCTGGTCGAACCCGGATGAATCAACCCCGGTCGGCCAAGAACATAAATTACGCATTTTTATCCGATTACCCGCGCCGGTTAGTGACTCGATCGAGCGACGGCGCTGGTAGGGCAAAATAATTCGATGAAAAACAACGCGTTCGGCACCATTCTAAGTTAATGAACGCGCAAGTTTCTTAACCTGCCGCAACGAACAGTTCCCAAAACAAATGCGGGGTTGCGCGAAGTTGCAGTTTTGCCGACTAAGGTAAACAACGAAGCGCGGAACTGTTCGTTGACAAAAAAAAACAAAGTTCCCGCGCGAGGGGCTAAAATGTATGCGCGAGAGGGAAGCTCAACGGACAGCGTGAGGTCTGCCGCTAGGCAGAATAGGACGGAACTACCTCGAGGAGGAGGAGTTTCCTTAGGGAAAATAGTCTTTAGCAAGTAAGAATTAACTTTGTGGTTTTTAAATAAAGCAATTCGGATTTGACACGCCGACCCGTCTGGTCGGTAGTAAACAATAAACACGTCTTTGGAATTATTCTTCCCCTTCAAAAATATTAGGTTTAGAAACTATTTTCACACTTTCACATTCCAATTTCAATCATACTAGTCGAGTAAAAATGGCTTGTTGAGCTGAAAATTTTCATATAGAAATCAACACGTCTTCGAAACTTAATTCATCTCTTTGTTAACGCTGTACTAGCTACCATCCATATGCATCCTAGCGATAAACAATCTTATATCATAGTATATTTTAACCTACTAAATAACTCTGTAGAATATTTGAAAGCAATAGTAAAAATCGTGTGCAAAGTTTTTGAGCAGAAATGATTTTAAAGTGGTTTCGTTAAACAAATCCTTAAATTTCGCAACCGGTAAGAGATAGTTAGTTACTGTATGCTATAAAATTACTTATTTTAGTGTATTCTACAATTTTTGTGATGACACTATATTTTTTTGGAAACATTTTAAAACAACACAACTTTGTATATCCTTTTATCCGGATTAACGGTCACGGCAGGGCGGATAGTGAAAGAAAATGTAAAAAAAAAAATTATTAATAAACTGCTCCAAAAATACACCCGTTAAAAAATTACGCATATTTATGCTATAGTAAATAATTGCATATTTTAGGTTTGGTCTCACTGATTCATATCAGTTAAGTTTTCTCGAATAAATTTTATCACTTACTTACTTAATTGGCCTAATGTCTTACGACAAGGCCTGCACAGTATAATTTCTCCATCTGTTTCGGTCCTACCGGTTTCGGTTCCTACCGGATGTGATGCAAAAACCATTTTTGCAGGATAGTTGTCCGGCATTCTAGCAACATGTCCTGCCCAACGTATCCGTCCAGCTTTAACCACTTTTTGAATACTTGGTTCGCCGTAGAGACGCGCGAGCTCGTGGTTGATTCTTCGCCTCCATACACCGTTCTTGCACTCCGCCAAAGATGGTTATTAGCACCCGCCGTTCGAAAACTCCGAGTACTCGTAGGTCCTCTTCTAGCAATGTCTACGTTTCGTGCCCGTAGAGGACACCCGAGCAAGGATTGACAACAAAAGTATATCTAAATTATTACATATTCTGCTGTTGATATCAACTAGAAAACATGTTTTGTTACCAACTCAAAATGGCACTTTTGTGTATCAGATTTTGCTATCATTTTGTTTTCATTTTTATTGAAAGAAAATGTGTTGACGGATTCTATTTATGATGTAAATAAACCTTCAATATTTAAATTAATCTATTTTCACATAATTTTTTTTCTAGTAAAATGGTTGGTTCAAATTATATGATGATAGCAAAATGATGATGATATGATAGTAAAATGACAACTAATTCTGCTTTCCTATTAAAATTGTGTAACAACAAGATTAGTATTCCGTTTGATATTTTTGATAACAAAAGTAGTAATCAATTTAATTTCACGACGTGGAATTTTTGTAATCAATTTTGATATTTTGACCGCTAAGTCCACCAAAATGAAATCACACCGAGTATTCAAAATCCGTTACATCAAGATATCAAATTTTGTTTTCAATTTGCCCTAAAGCTTTGCTCGGGCAACCGGTCTAATTAGCGTTTTGTACTGTGCAGTGTGCACTTTGTACGGAGGCTCAGATTGTTCGACCGCAAGTGTTTGTGGAATCCGTAGTAGGCCCGACTTCCGCTGATAATACGTCTTTCAATCTCACGGCTGGCATTGTTGTCCTCTGTTGCCAGTGAGCCAAGGTATACAAACTTGTCGACTACCTCGAACTCATCCCCGTCGATTACCACGGTACTGCCCAAGCGGGCCCTGTCGCGCTCAGTCACGCCCGCCAGCATATACTTCGTTTTAGACGTATTTATCTTCAAACCAATCTTCTCTGCTTCGCGTTTTAATCTGGTTTCTGGTATACTGATCTTCCACCGCCTCAAATGTTTTGCCGACAGCATCCACGTCGTCAGCAAAGCAGATAAATTGACTGGATTTATTGAAAATCGTGCCCCGCATTTAGATCGCCGCTCGTCTTATAACACCTTCAAGCGCAATGTTGAACAGCAGGCAGGAAAGATCATCTCCTTGTCGAAGTTCCCTGCGAGATTCGAATGGGTCCGTCAATTCACCCGAGATTCTCACACAGTACTGGATCCCATCCATCGTAGCCATGATAAGTCTAGTAAGCTTACCCAGAAAGCCGTTTTCGTCCAAAATTTTCCATAGCTCTTGTCGGCTTACGCTATCATATGCGGCTTTGAAATCGATGAACAGGTAGTGCGTGGGCTCTCGGAATTCACGGCACTTCTGGAGGATCTGCCGCAGGGTGAAGATTTGGTACGTTGTAGACCGACCCTCCATGAAGCCGGCCTGGTAACTTCCCACAAATCTATTGGCTATTGGCGATAGTCGATGAAAGATGACTTGGGACAGCACTTTGTAGGCGGCATTCAGGACAGTGATTGCTCGGTAGTTCTCACAATCCAGTTTATCACCTTTCTTGTAGATAAGGCAGATAACGCCGTCTTTCCACTCCTCCGATAGCCATTCCGTATCCCAAATCTTGACAATCAGTTGATGCAGACAGCCGGCCAACTTGTCCGGGCCCATTTTAATAAGTTCCGCTCCAATGCCATCCTTTCCCGCTGCTTTGTTGTTCTTCAGCCGCTGGATGGCTTCTTTAACTTCCCTTATCGATGCGGGTGACACATCTTCATTGCCAATGTGGTCACTTCCTCCGCTATCATGGTCTTCCGCATGCACGTCATTCAGGTGTTCATCGTAGTGCTGCTTCCACCTTTCGATCACCGCACGGTCGTCAGTCAAGATAGCTCCATCTTTATCTCTGCACATTTCGGCCCACGGCACGAAGCCTTTGCGAGATCCGTTGAGTCTCTGATAGAATTTCCGTGTGTCGTGAAAGCGGTACAGCTGTTCGAGTTCTTCGCACTCCTTCTCCTCTGGGTGGCGCTTCTTCTCCTTGAAGAGTCGGGTTTGCTGCCTCCGCTTCTGTTTGTAACGCCTCACATTCAATTTCATCAATTAGTTTTGAATATCTTTGGACTGGTAAGACCAATTTATCATGGTTAAAATCATTATAAATTATTGTTTATGTTGACATGTTGTACACGATTGCTCATAACTTTCAAACTAAACGTCCAATCAAAAAACAAATCAATAGTGATCTATCCGGCTATATAACCTTTAAAATGATACTAATAGCGCATAAATTGGTTTGGCCATCTCTGAGAAACATGCGATCATTTGGACCTTGTCAAAACAGGTTTTTTAATGCTAACTTTTAAACTGCATATTTGTTTACAATGAAACTTGGTAAAAAGTTTAGCATATCGATACCAAGAGCTTTCATGTAGTACTAAGATCATTAAAATTGGTTGTGTGGTTCCGGAGAAAACCGTGTCACGTAGTTTTCACAATTTGCTCATAACTTTTAAACGAAACGTCGTACCACAAAACAACTGAATGGTGATATACTAGGCACAAATACCTTTCAATGGATGGATAAGGTTCGACGAATTGAGCAATGTCTCTGTGTGTGTGTGTGTGTTTGTGTGTGTGTGTGTGTGTGTGTGTGTGTGTGTGTGTGTGTGTGTGTGTGTGTGTGTGTGTGTGTGTGTGTGTGTGTGTGTGTGTGTGTGTGTGTGTGTGTGTGTGTGTGTGTGTGTGTGTGTGTGTGTGTGTGTGTGTGTGTGTGTGTGTGTGTGTGTGTGTGTGTGTGTGTGTGTGTGTGTGTGTGTGTGTGTGTGTGTGTGTGTGTGTGTGTGTGTGTGTGTGTGTGTGTGTGTGTGTGTGTGTGTGTGTGTGTGTGTGTGTGTGTGTGTGTGTGTGTGTGTGTGTGTGTGTGTGCGTGTGTGTGTGTGTTTTTTTTTTTTTTTACGAGTAGGGAAATCTGCTATCAGACACCTGAGAAGACAGCTCAGGGAGTGGGGTTTGGTATCTCGTGAAGATCGTGAAGATCCAGAACCACTAAAACCCTACTCGAGTCTCCAGCCTCAATCCCCCCTGGAACCACCTTATCGGTATTACTTCAGGGAGGGGCTATTGTGCTTAACGCACGCTCTTAGATAACTACTGGACTATGGTAGTTAGGCTGTTTATTCGCCGTTGATCGGCTTTCCAGCGGTTTTGTAGCTCAAGTACGATCTGGGTAGCAGCCGCATTGACCGCACCCCAGACGTCCGAGCTAGAACACATCCTTTGGACTAAGTTATCCGGAGTAGTGTCCTGTCCGCTAACTGCCATCATGTTGCTTCTCACGCCCTCGAAACGAGGGCATATGAAGAAAGCATGTTCTGCAGTTTCCTCAACGTCCGCACATTCGGGACACTCGGGGGACTCCGCATGCCCAAATTTGTGCAGATACTGTCTAAAACAACCATGCCCTGACAGAATCTGTGTCAGGTGGAAGTTGACTTCGCCATGACGCCTGTTGACCCATCCGGATAGTTCCGGGATAAGTCTATGTGTCCACCGGCCTTTTGTGGAATCAGACCATGCCCGCTGCCATGTGATCATCGAGGCCGATCTTGTGGTACTCCGTATGCCTCTAGTTCCACGTTGGTTGAAGCACTCTACGTCCTCGCTGATGATGATACCAATAGGCATCATACCCGCTAAGACGCAGATTGCGTCATGTGAAACTGTGCGGTACGCACTCGCCACTCTTAAGCACATGAGACGATAGGTGCTTTCCAGCTTGGCTAGATAGCTTTTGGTACCTAACGCCGATGACCACACCGGCCCGCCATACCTGAGTATGGACTGGACCACGTTGGCTAAAAGCCTTCGCTTGCTGCCATATACCGCAGAGCTATTAGACATCATACGAGACAATGCCGAAATAGCTGTGGAAGCCTTCTTGCAGGCATAGTCGACGTGGCTCCCGAACTTGAGCTTGTCGTCGACCATGACTCCAAGGAGTTTTAAGAACCGCGTTGACGAAATAGTGCAGTCCCCGACACTGATATTTGCTTGCTGCACCGACTTGCGGTTGTTAACCACGATAACCTCCGTTTTATGATGCGCTAGGTCCAGTTTCCTGGATCGCATCCAATCTTCAACAATGTGTGTGTGTGTGTGTGTGTGTGTGTGTGTGTGTGTGTGTGTGTGTGTGTGTGTGTGTGTGTGTGTGTGTGTGTGTGTGTGTGTGTGTGTGTGTGTGTGTGTGTGTGTGTGTGTGTGTGTGTGTGTGTGTGTGTGTGTGTGTGTGTGTGTGTGTGTGTGTGTGTGTGTGTGTGTGTGTGTGTGTGTGTGTGTGTGTGTGTGTGTGTGTGTGTGTGTGTGTGTGTGTGTGTGTGTGTGTGTGTGTGTGTGTGTGTGTGTGTGTGTGTGTGTATGCAGCTCTTATTCAATCGCCTGTTTCTCGTAGATGGCTGAACCGATTCATCCGCTATTACTTTTGTTTGAAAGGTATTTGTGCCTAGTATATCACCATTCAGTTGTTTTGTGGTACGACGTTTCGTTTAAAAGTTATGAGCAAAAATGTGTAAACTACGTGACACGGTTTTCTCCGGAACCACACAACCAATTTTAATGATCTTAGTACTAAATGAAAGCTCTTAGTATCGCTATGCTAAACTTTTTACCAAGTTTCATTGTACACAAATATGCAGTTTAAAAGTTAGCCTTAAAAAACCTATTTTGACAAGGTCCAAATGATAGCCTGATAAAGCGGAGGCAGCAAACCCGACTCTTCAAGGAGAAGAAGCGCCACCAAGAGGAGAAGGAGTGCGAAGAACTCGAACAGCTGTTCCGCTTTCACGACACACGGAAGTTCTATCAGAGACTCAACGGATCTCGCAAAGGCTTCGTGCCGCGGCCGAAACGTGCAGAGATAAAGATGGAGGTATCTTGACTGACGACCGTGCGGTGATCGAAAGGTGGAAGCAGCACTACGATGAACACCCGAATGGCGTGCAGGCGGAAAACCATGATAGCGGAGGAAGTGACCACATTGGTGTAGCAAGCAACGAAGATGTGTCACCCGCATCGATAAGGGAAGTTAAAGAAGCCATCCAGCGGCTGAAGAACAACAAAGCAGCGGGAAAGGATGGCATTGGAGCGGAACTTATTAAAATGGGCCCGGACAAGTTGGCCGGCTGTCTGCATCAACTGATTGTCAAGATTTGGGATACGGAATGGCTATCGGAGGAGTGGAAAGACGGGGTTATCTGCCCTATCTACAAAAAAGGTGATAAGCTGGATTGTGAGAACTACCGAGCAATCACTGTCCTGAATGCCGCCTACAAAGTGCTGTCCCAAGTCATCTTTCATCGACTATCGCCAATAGCCAATAGATTTGTGGGAAGTTACCAGGCCGGCTTCATGGAGGGTCGGTCTACAACATACCAAATCTTCACCCTGCGGCAGATCCTCCAGAAGTGCCGCGAATTCCGAGTCTCCACGCACCACCTGTTCATCGATTTCAAAGCCGCATATGATAGCGTAAACCGATGAGAGCTATGGGAAATTTTGGACGAAAACGGCTTTCCGGGTAAGCTTACTAGACTTATCATGGCTACGATGGATAGGATCCAGTGCTGTGTGAGAATCTCGGGTGGATTGTTGGACCCATTCGACAAGGAGATGGCCTTTCCTGTCTGCTATTCAACATTGCGCCTGAAGGTGTTATAAGACGAGCGGCGATTGAAATGCGGGGCACGATTTTCAATAAATCCAGTCAATTTATCTGCTTTGCTGACGACGTGGATGCTGTCAGCAAAATATTTGAGGCGGTGGAAGATCAGTATACCAGACTGAAACGCGAAGCTGAGAAGATTGGATTGAAGATAAATACGTCTAAAACGAAGTATATGCCACAAACACTTGCGGTCGAACAATCTGAGCCCCCGTACAAAGTGCACACTGTACAAAACGCTAATTAGACCGGTTGTCCTCTACGGGCATGAAACGTGGATATTGCTAGAAGAGGACCTGCGAGCATTCGGAGTTTTTAAACGGCGGGTGCTAATAACCATCTTTGGCGGAGTGCAAGAGAACACTATGTGGAGGCGAAGAATGAATCACGAGCTCGCGCGTCTCTACGGCGAACCAAGTATTCAAAAAGTAGTTAAAGCTGGACGCATACGTTAGGCAGGACATGTTGCTAGAATGCCGGACAACTATCCTGCAAAAATGGTTTTCGCATCGGATCCGGTAAGAACAAGACGAAGCGGGGTACAGCGAGCGAGCTGGCAAGACCAGGTGGAGCGAGATCTGGTGAGCACTGGGTGCCCGCGGAACTGGCGATCAGTTGCCATGGACCGAAACAGATGGAGAAATTATACTGCGTAGGCCTTGTCGTAAGACGTTAGGTCAATTAAGTAAGTAAGTAATATATGTAGCGTTTACGAATTAAAAATTGAATTTACTACTTTTACTTCGAATTTCAGCTTTAAAGAGAAATCGAAATTTGGATAGCATAGGACTAAAATGGAATTTTGTTTTCTATATTTCTCAATTTTAATTTTCTGCGGAAGTTTTCTTAATTAGTCACAAAGCACTAAAACGTTACACCGAAGCGTTACGTGTATTAAAATTTATTCTTCGTTCTACTTTTGTTAACTCCGTAATCTCTCTTATTATGAAAATTGTTTCAATCAATTTTTTCTTCAGTATTATTTCTTTATTATATGTAATTGCGAGAATTATTTAATTATTATTTCCTTTACTATTGCTGCAGTCAGCTCAATAGTCAAAATAATAAAACCTTTGTTTCAATTCTCTGAAATAAATCAATAGTCAAAGTGGTGCCACTTTTTTTTCAATGCAATGAATAATAATTTTGTTTCTTGACTTACCCACAATTGTAATTTATGAATGCTGTATCCGTCAATATGTCATTTTATTAGCGCTCAAAATTATGTAAAGTTTATTAATTTTCAACATTTATAAAAATATTTTTTTTTTCATCATTAATTTAAAGATAAGCGAGACCATTAATTTGATCTTTCTGTTATAATACACTATGTTTGCACTGTACAAAAAGAATTTGCACTTCCGGACGTTGAGTTTCAAGTTATAGAATCTCAAACGTTCAAATACTTGTTTTAAATTTGATAAATGATGATTGAGCATCCTATCACTGTCGTCAATTTAAATGAAAGCTAATGCTGGCGTTTGACTTGCCATTGCAATGGTCATCATTCGCTGAAAACTATTTGGGCTGATCTTTATACCAAACGGTAATATAAAGAATTGATATTGACCGTTCTTAGTAGAAAATGCGGTGAATTTTCTGGATGCCATGTCAAGAGGAATTTGATGAAATCCGGACATCAAATCTAATGTCTTGAAGAATTTTGCTCTGCCTAATTGGTCTAAAATGTCATCTATCCTAGGCAGTGGAAATTTATCTCCGAGGATTTTTTTGTTTAGTTGCCTAAAGTCTAGAACTAAACTTCTTTGTGTTGTCAATAGATTTCTTCGGCACGAGTAAGATTGGGGAGTTGTACGACGATACAGAAGGTTCTATGATATTTTCTTTCAACATTTTATTCACTTGACGGTTTATTTCGTCGTATTGAGAGTGAATTGTTTTATAGTTAGGAACGTATACTGGTACGTTACCAGTTACCACTATGTTCTGTGAATAAAAGTTATTTTGAATGACTTCCTCTTCTGGGAGGCAAAATATACCTTGGCATTGATTAATTAAATATTTGAACTTATCTACAGCTTATTTGGGTATTTGCTCTATATCTATATTCTGGAGAATTTTTTCATATTTGTTATTTTCACTTTTGCATTTTAAAGGTATAATGTAATCGTTCAGACGACTTAACGTTGGCTTAAATTTAGTGTAGGCTATAAATGATTGTTCATTATTCGTATTTACAAATTTTACATAAGGATTTTGTGGAGATTTAATAGTATTTCCACAAAAAACTCCTGGATAAATCCTTCGGAATGGACTACCATATCCTCTGAGATATCTAAATATGGGATTTTTCTGACAACTTCGCTTCGGCTTGGTAACATAAAGCCTTTTTGCAAATTGTCTTCTATTGGTATCGCTCTTTGTACATTTTGTATATTGAAGGTAAGTAACCAATATTCGTAGTATATTACACACTTGTATTTTGTTGATCTAAATTTACCCTTTGATGACAATGATTGCTTATCTCTGATAGTGATTCTCTCCTACATTTTCTCACTGTATCAGCTATCTCGCTTATCATCGATAGCAATAAGCCTTTAATATATAATTGAATTTGACGTGATTTTAGATTAATATATAATTAGGGTAAGCAAATTTAACAATAGTGTAAGCAGAACTTAGTTATAAGCAAATTTAGATAATATAAATTCATTTAGGGAGTTTTTCCGACTGTGATGATAATAGGTTGGAGAATTGGCTGTTCAGTCTTTAAATTCAGTGGACGATTTGTTTTATTTACGCCAACGTTTCGATCTTTGGTTTAGATCTTCTTCAGGGCTTCTACAATATGTCTTATTAGTTATTTGTGATCTATCTTGTAATTTGTGATCTGACTTACAAAGTTTAAACCGTCTTTGTCTAGTAACATTTAGCCTATAGTGTTGTCTGTCTTTGAGTTTGGATGTATAATGGTCTGGTAAATATTGTATAGTCATGAATATTGTAGTAATTGATATTATGTAAACTCACTCGTTTGTCTATAATGTCTAAAATATGTTAATTGTGTCACAAGTTCACTCATTTGTAGCTGTTTTTGATCACGATATTTTAACTCTTGGTTTGATTTTTCCTATTGTATTGCCTATTCGCTGTTTTTATTCTGTTTGTGTGTAGCGTTAATCATTTATGTGCGTGCTAATTTGTGTTTGTCTGTGTGCGAGGTTTATAATTTTTGTGTTTTAGTGTGTTCAGTATTGCTGTGTAACATATATGTTACATATATGTTGTGTGTAGCGTTAATCATTTATGTGCGTGCTAATTTGTGTTTGTCTGTGTGCGAGGTTTATAATTTTTGTGTTTTAGTGTGTTCAGTATTGCTGTGTAACATATATGTTACACAGCAATACTGAACACACTAAAACACAAAAATTATAAACCTCGCACACAGACAAACACAAATTAGCACGCACATAAATGATTAACGCTACACACAACATATATGTAACATATATGTTACACAGCAATACTGAACACACTAAAACACAAAAATTATAAACCTCGCACACAGACAAACACAAATTAGCACGCACATAAATGATTAACGCTACACACAAACAGAATAAAAACAGCGAATAGGCAATACAATAGGAAAAATCAAACCAAGAGTTAAAATATCGTGATCAAAAACAGCTACAAATGAGTGAACTTGTGACACAATTAACATATTTTAGACATTATAGACAAACGAGTGAGTTTACATAATATCAATTACTACAATATTCATGACTATACAATATTTACCAGACCATTATACATCCAAACTCAAAGACAGACAACACTATAGGCTAAATGTTACTAGACAAAGACGGTTTAAACTTTGTAAGTCAGATCACAAATTACAAGATAGATCACAAATAACTAATAAGACATATTGTAGAAGCCCTGAAGAAGATCTAAACCAAAGATCGAAACGTTGGCGTAAATAAAACAAATCGTCCACTGAATTTAAAGACTGAACAGCCAATTCTCCAACCTATTATCATCATAGTCGGAAAAACTCCCAATAATCGCAAAATGGCTAACATCACAAATAATGGTTTCTACAAACAAATTGCAAACACTTATGGTCCCGATACATTAAAAACGTTCAAACTATACGCAAACTCAAATACCAAATTAGCCAGTATGATCTCTAGAAAAGAGTTCCTCATTCAATGTAGGAAACATGGCGCAATCCCAAACCACATAAAACAATCCTTCAGATGCATTTTTGCATTATTCGTCGAACAAAGCCCATATACAGCAAAACTACAAAAGATAACCGGCAAGTTCCAAAAATCCTTGCTAAATATCGAAATACGGCATACCTTCCATTCGATCAACCAGCTACACAAACAATGTTCGCAACAAAAACAGCTGATAATGCAACAAACGAGCTCCGCTACATACAACAACTTTCTCTTATTGGAAGAGACAAGCTATCACGCAAAGCTCAGCAGTAAACAAACCCGGATCAACCAAAAACTCAGGTCACTAATTTCCGCTGGCACTAAAACTCAGGCCAATCCAACATTCAACTCCAAAGCAGTTTTGAATGCAACCAGCATAACTATACCACCAGATATGGAAACGCTACTAAGCCTAGGACCGAAATTCATTGTTCAACCCAGTCGAATACCCAAAACAACATATTTCCATCTCATAGCGGACATCGAAGATATATTGAAGCACAGCCCAGATAAACAAAAACAGGATACGACAAGAGCCAGATTGGTAAACATCATAATGAACCATATACACAGTCAAAACAGTACACAACAGATACCGGCAACAGTAAAATACTGCAATAATGCACTTAAAACCACCAAACAGTTTATGGAAAACCACCCGAACATCAGTATCCTACAATCCGATAAAGGCAATAGAACGGTTATTATGTTGACCGACGAATACGAAACCAAAATGCAGCAACTACTCGAAGATGATACCACGTACGTAAAACTAAACAAAGATCCAACCACAAAACTACAAAACACAAACAACAACTTTGTACAACGACTGTTAAATCTCGAACTGATCGAAAAACACACTGCAAAGCTGTTAAAATGCAACACCGCTGTTTGTCCCAAAATTTATGGACAACCAAAAGCACATAAAGCTAATCTGCCTCTGCGACCGGTCGTCCCCAACATGACAGCTCCAAATTATCAACTATCAAAATACATCGCCAACATACTCAAAACAGCAATAGACAACACACACAACATCAATAGCTCGTATGAATTCTGTGAATACATCAACAGTTTTACAGCGCCTCCTGCACATGTAATGGTGTCATTCGACGTCACATCATTATTTACCAATATACCAAGAGAATTAGTGAGGAAAGCTATACACACAAGTTGGCCTGAAATAAGTAAACACACCAACATCAATCTAAATCTGTTCTGGGAAATGATTGACTATTGCATGGATGCCAGTTATTTTCAATTCCGACAACAATACTACCAGCAAGTGAGGGGTACTGCGATGGGTAACCCTTTGTCGCCCATCCTGGCAGATTGGGTAATGAATGCACTGTTAGACCAGGTTATAGAAAATATTAATATTCCCATTCCAATTTTAAAAAAGTACGTAGACGATCTATTTTTATTAATACCAAGCCACGAAATACAAAACGTACTAAACAGCTTTAATAATTACCACCCAAAAATACAGTTCACAGTTGAAGTAGAAGTGAATAGACAGCTACCATTCTTAGACATGCTAATTACCAGAAATAACAACCAAACATTTGGTACAGAATGGTACAAAAAACCGATAGCTTCTGGACGCTTTATTAATTTCCACTCAATGCATCCAATGTATCAAAAAAAAAAAAAATAAATAAATACAGCGTACAACTTGATATCAAGAGTCAACAAGTTAACAACAACAAAAACTCAAACAGATATAAACAAGACAATAATAGAAGAGCTAAAGCAAAATGACTATCCGATACGACTCATAAATAGATTAATTAACAGATACCCTAAAAATGTAATAGCAGACGAAACTGAGAATGACAACAAAATATACAAATCAATACCATATATAAACGAATTAACACCAAAGATAACAAAACTAATTGAAAAGACTAGTGAATATACAAATATCAAAATAGCACATTATAACAACTACACAATCGACTGGCTTTACCGTACCACAAAAGGAAAACAGGATAAATTACAAAAACACAATATAATATACGGCATTAACTGCCAAGAGTGTAAAGCTATGTACGTTGGACTCACAACCAACAGACTAAAAACGAGATTATCTGGACACAAATCAGATACAAACAAATTAGACAAAATAACACAGATACAGGATCAAACCACAAGAGAAATACAACTAGCACAAGTGAAGGAGAAAACAGCGATGATTACACACTGCGTAAACACCAACCACCGATTCAATCTAGAACAAGCATCAATACTAGATCAAAGCAACAAACCAACACGACTACCCATATTGGAAGTTTGCCACATCATGACGACAGATAACATCAACAAACGCACCGACACGGAAGGAATAAATATATGTTACACAGCAATACTGAACACACTAAAACACAAAAATTATAAACCTCGCACACAGACAAACACAAATTAGCACGCACATAAATGATTAACGCTACACACAAACAGAATAAAAACAGCGAATAGGCAATACAATAGGAAAAATCAAACCAAGAGTTAAAATATCGTGATCAAAAACAGCTACAAATGAGTGAACTTGTGACACAATTAACATATTTTAGACATTATAGACAAACGAGTGAGTTTACATAATATCAATTACTACAATATTCATGACTATACAATATTTACCAGACCATTATACATCCAAACTCAAAGACAGACAACACTATAGGCTAAATGTTACTAGACAAAGACGGTTTAAACTTTGTAAGTCAGATCACAAATTACAAGATAGATCACAAATAACTAATAAGACATATTGTAGAAGCCCTGAAGAAGATCTAAACCAAAGATCGAAACGTTGGCGTAAATAAAACAAATCGTCCACTGAATTTAAAGACTGAACAGCCAATTCTCCAACCTAAATTCATTTAGTGTAGCATTTAGCTTTAGATTTAGTTTCCTAGTTTAAGTTACTTTAATATATCTCCTACATTCCGGCCCCTTTGAAGTACTAAGAGTATTTCAACAATCTTGTGTTGGTAATTTAACATTTTTTTCATAAATTTTGTTTTGACATATTTACTGCCTATCTTCAACTCAACTTCAGGTTTTACTTTGTTCTTCTGCATTGTGTTCTTATTTATCATTACACTATCACTATTTATTGGTGGCTCGTTAACGGCGCCTTTGTTTTCGTCTCGGTTGAATCGATGAGTCTTCTCAATATAGTTTCTTTTTCGGCCGGATTACAGCGTAGGGATGACTATTTGGAACCCTGATGCAAATGACAACTGCAACTCGACATCACTCCGTTGAAGAGGAGTTTGTAATGATGTAACGTTGCGACGATTCTCGTCGTTTTCACCGGCAAAATAGAAGACCAGGTAGATCATACGGGGTTGGATTAAGTAATTGGAATGATAATTACCTGCTGAAATTCCAAAAGCGCATCGCGCAAGTAATACACTGCTCTAATGATCGATGGTTGGCTAAATGACTTCAGTTGGCATCGGAAGCAAAGCAATTTTTGCTATACTGTTCGCACGATGTTGTTAGTGGCAATTGGGTTGAATATTCCGGTATTTTCGTAGTCTTGTAGTTTACAAACAGCTTCACGTAGAGTAGCCAGGCATTTGAGTGCGGTCAAACAAGCGGCGATGAATAGATCGCTCATAAGTTTTATGTGCACTGGTTGTGTAGAAAAACATACAAGCATGGCCACATACACCTTTGTTGGATCGTGTCTTCGGATTGGCGGCCTTATAAAATGGGGTCCGATTTCGCGGGTCTGCGTAGACGATTTCGCAAACAGGAAATGGGCGACTGGTGGTAACGCCAGAAAGTGGCAGAACAGTAATGCTCTGAATGCTCATCACTGGTTTGAAACGAACACGAGTACAGCATTTGTGGTAAATTTGGCGTACAAGATTTCTTGCATTATGAAACCAATGTTTTTGTCGGATGGGTGCTAGCATTGATTGCGAACCAGTATGCAGTATAATGTTGTCGTAATACGTTGCTAGAGTGGCACTTAACGGATGCTTTGCTTTTTCGGGTAGTGTGGCACAGGCTAAATGACTGTTGACTCGAATGAGATCCGTTGAATCATTCAAGCGTTTAAGCCATTTCAGTGTGCTGGGCTTGCCAAGACGCATACTATTAGCAAGGTTGTTGCGTTCGTCCCAGAAACTATCTCGTTGAGACATACAGCGTAGTGCAATATCGGGTGACACAAGTTCATCAGTGTCAGGTCTATGAGGTGAATCGACTATTGAACGGCGAGAAGTGAGCTTAATGTAGCTCGTTGAATTGAATTGACGAACGATGAATTTGCGCAAATTTGGGCTATGTTGGAAACAATGCGCAGTAGTTGGCCGTAGTCCTGAACAGTCGGGATGTCGAGTGAATGAACGTCCATTTAAACTGCTTTGTGTAGTAGGCATGGTGAATAATGGAACGCTTTGGCTTTCCATTCTTGTTTCGGCTAAATTTTGAGATGTTGGACCGGAGATCGTCCAGCCGAAGAGGGTTTCGATAACTTTAGGGTGGCCTGAACCCAGGGAAATTTTCTTGCCTGTGTGCAATTTCCAATATGTTTCTCCGCCTATAATAACATCTATTTGGCTGGTAGTGTGAAATTTCGGGTCCGGGAGAGCAACATTCGGAAGATTCCACGAGCTGACTTGTACGGGTACGGTTGGTAAATCATTAGTGGATGTTTCGATTACCAAAAACTCAAGCTTCGTGGAAAATGGAGAAACTCTAGACTTGACTGTTGCGGTTATAGTGCGCTTTAATGTTTTCAAGGATTGACCAATTCCCGCAACATTAACATTTACTTTTGATTGGCGATTGCAGAGCAAATTGGCAAGTTTCCTGGATGTGACATTTTCTATTGAGGCGAAATCTAAGAGTGCTTTAGCTTCAGAGGTGTGTCCATAATTATCGGTGATGTGAAGCGCAACTGTTTCCAACAAAACTGTACTGGGGTGAGACTGAACCGGTAAAGTAACTTGAATGTTGGAAGGCCCTGCCTTTCCTGGAAGTGCCGACGATGACGGATTCGATTGCTGCTCTGAAACAGTCGCTGTCACTATTGAAGTAGAGGAATTCCAGAACGATGGGAAAATATCGTGCAATAACGTATAGTACGGCTATGACACACATGACAGGTGAATTTGGATTCACAAGTTTTCGCTTGATGATCAGTATGGAAGCAATTCCAACATAATTTGTGCTGGGAAGTCAGTTCCCGACGTTGACTGACTGGCATTTTCCTAAAGGTTTCGCATTGGAACAAATGGTAATTTCCGGGGCACGCGACACACGATGGCACTGGTGCCTTGTTTTGGGAAGCAACATCATTGGGTACAGTTCTTGAAGGAAAACTTATATTCTGGGTCTGGTTTGCACCAGGTACTTTAGCGTAATTAGGCTGGGAGAGTTGTAGTAGATCTGATGCAACAGAATAATCTGCTGGCTTAAGATTAAGCTGGCAGCGCAATGTCCGGAAATGGTGCTTCCGCTGCAGATAGAGCTACCCAAGTATGATCATAATTTAATGCTCAATTAATGCTCTAGGAAAAACATAGTTTCGGTAACTTTGATGGGCATATTCCATGAATAATCGTAAGAAAAATCAGAGGGGTTGTGTTCAAGACACGACCGCATATATAGGTGACGCAGGACTACGTAAGTCTCTTTGTAGTGATAGTAGCATGTATTCATGCTTGTAATAGGGTGTTTGCAGAGTGCATATGTATTGGAGAGCTGTTGGGCAGGCAAAAGTGACAGCTTCATGTAAATTGTATGGGCTGGAAAGGGCGAGATTTTTTAAATAATTTAATTTCTTCATTTAAAACAGAAACTACTATTTGCGTTATATGTATAGCAAGATAATAATCTGTTTACTAAATAACAAATCTATTTTCAACAAACAAGCTAAAACGCGGTAGAATTGATCAAAAATGTAACTATTAACTAGGTTAGCGGGATAAAACTGACCAAATATCTATAACCAGCGATTGCTTTCGGCCAAGAAAACAATAAATTATACTAAAATCAATGCTACATTCAGTTGTTTCGAACTTGGTCTATGCGGCATGCTGCAACCGAAAGTCGTATTTTTGGGTCACCGATTTAATGCTAATTCACTGAAATATTAGTTGCTAAATGTGAACATATACATCGGGATACATTTCCTGGTTGATTTAAACATAAATTGGTTCGAATGTATAAATAGTTTTAGAAAAAATGATCATTTTATCTAACGCGTTTTTGCTGTATCGAATAGGAAAAGATGCAATGTGTGCCTAACAGACGTCTTGCATGTGTGTGTAGCAAAAGCCCTATCATTCGATTCTTCATGTGTACATGCTATATGCACCATATATACAAGCTACATGCGTTGTATGTAACATTTATCAAAGTAGTAACATTGCATACGTTCAATTCTCAAAAGATTGTGAATTTGAAAACAATTTAACAAAATCAAGAACACAAACTATTGTTTTCCTGCTACCTAACTGAAATTAAAGATTGTTTTTATCACCCATGGTTCCCCACGTTGAAGGGATTTTACCAATTCAATTCTATTTTATCAACAGCACATCTTTTCACTTCTAATGAAACGGGAAGCATGCGTATTCATACAGAGTCATATTACAACCGAACACTACAGCTGTAGCACATTTTTCCAACACAGATATCAAATTCGCCGAGGTTTAATCGTCTCGCAGTAAAGAATTTGCGATCTGTTGGGACGACGAACTTGTGTCATTTTTTCTGGCACACTTCCCTAACACAGACATCAAATTGGACTAGGTTTAATCGCGTTCGTAAGAAATCTGTTGGCACGAGGGGGCTTTGTCACTCTTTCTGGCGTACTTCCCAAGCAAGGACATCAAAATGGTCTAGGTTTAACCGCGCTGTTAAGAAATCTTGTTGAAATAAGGGAACTTCGTCACTTGTTTTGGCTTACTTCCCAAGCACAGATATCAAATTGGTATAGGTTTAGATCATCGTAAAGAATCTTCCAACCAATCACGAAGCGAGAATTCTGGTAAAACATAGGTTCATTATTTTCAATTTTTCAATAGTTCAACATCAAGAATCCACACTTTTCTTCATTTGGGTCAATTCTTAGAAGATTTTCCGATCGATTGGTGTAAGAATATTGAAAATCGATCGGAAAACCGCTGAGCTATTAGCGCTCAAAACCTTTCATTTTTCGTGACGCTCGCATTTTTCGATTTTTTGGAATGACACCCTATCTCAAAACTTGCCGTAAGACGTAGTCCTACGTCAAAAGTAAATTCTCTGTTAGCTTAAGATTAAGCTAACAGAGCTAATTTAAAGCTCTAGGAAAAACATAGTTTCGGTAACTTTGATTTTCCCAGAAAAATCGAAATAAAAAGAAAATGCTCTGCTAGCTTAAGATTAAACTAGCAGCGCAATGTCTGAAAATGGTACCTCCGGTGCATAATAATTTATTGCTCATTTAATGCTCTAGGAAAAACATAGTTTCGGTAAATTTGACGGGCATTTCCCAAGAAAAATCGAAAGAAAAAGAAAATGCTCTGCTAGCTTAAGATTAGGCTAGCAGCGCAATGTCCGGAAATGGTACTTCTGGTGCCGATAGAGCTACCCAAGTATGACCATAATTTAATGCTCATTTAATGCTCTAGGAAAAACATAGTTTCGGTAACTTTGCTTTAGATAAAGTTAGCAGGACAATGTCATTTTCCATGAAAAATTGAGCGAAAAAGAAAATGTACTGCAAGCTTTAGATAAAGTTAGCAGGACAATGTTCGGAAATGGCACTTCCGGTGCAGATAGAGCTACCCAAGTATGACCATAAGTTAATACTCATTTAATGCTCTAGGAAAAACATTGTTTCGGTAACATTGATAGTCCTTTTCCATTGAAAATTGAACGAAAAACAAAAGGTACTAGCTTAAGATAAAGTTTGATGGACAATATTTGGAAATGGCACTTCTGGTGCAGATAGAGCCACCCAAGTATGACCATGAGCTAATGCTCATTTAATACTTTAGGAAAACCATAGTTTCGGTAACTTTGGTAGTCATTTTCCATGAAAAATTGAGCGAAAAAGAAAATGTACTGCTAGCTTTGGATAAAGTTAGCAGGACAATGTTCGGAAATGGCACTTCCGGTGCAGATAGAGCTACCCAAGTATGACCATAATTTAATGCTCATTTAATGCTCTAGGAAAAACATAGTTCCGGTAACATTTATAGTCATTTTCCATGGAAAATTGAGCGAAAAACAAAATGTACTGCTAGCATTGGATAAAGTTGGCAGGACAATGTTCGGAAATAGCACTTCCGGTGCAGATAGAGCTACCCAAGTATAACCATAATTTAATGCTCATTTAATGATCCAGGAAAAACATAGTTTCAGTAACTTAGTAGTCATTTTCCAAAATTGAGCGAAAAAGAAAATGTACTGCAAACTTTAGATAAAGTTAGCAGGACAATCTTCGGAAATGGCACTTCCGGTGCAGATAGAGCTACCCAAGTATGACCATAAATTAATGCTCATTTAATGCTCTAGGGAAAACATAGTTTCGGTAACTTTGGTAGTCATTTTCCATGAAAAATTGAACGAAAAAGAAAATGTACTGCTAGCTTTAGATAAAGTTAGCAGGACAATATTTGGAAATGGCACTTCCGGTCCAGATAGAGCTACCCAAGTATAACCATAATTTAATGCTCATTTAATGATCCAGGAAAAACATAGTTTCGGTAACTTAGTAATCATTTTCCACGAAAAATTGAGCGAAAAAGTAAATGTACTGCTAGCTTTAGATAAAGTTAGCAGGAATGTTCGGAAATGGCATTTCCGGTGCAGATAGCGCTATCGAAGTATGACCATAATTTGATGCTCACTTCATGCTCTAGGAGAAACATAGTTTCGGTAACTTTGGCAGTCATTTTGCATGGAAATTTTTGAGGGAAAAAGAAAATGTACTGCTAGCTTTAGATAAAGTTAGCAGGACAATGTTCGGAAATGGCACTTCCTGTGCAGATAGAGCTACCCAAGTATGACCATAATTTAATGCTCATTTAATGCTCCAGGAAAAACATAGTTTCGGTAACTTTGGTAGTCATTTTCCATGTAAAATTGAGCGAAAAAGAAAATGTACTGCTAGCTGTGGATAAAGTTAGAAGGACAATGTTCGGAAATGGCACTTCCGGTGCAGATAGAGCTACCCAAGTATGACCATAATTTAAGGCTCATTTAATGCTCAAGGAAAAACATAACTTCAGTAACTTTAAACGTCATTTTCCATGGAAAATTGAGCGAAAAAGAAAATGTACTTCTAGCTTTAGATATAGTCAGCAGGACAATATTTGGAAATGGCACTTGCGGTCCAGATAGAGCTACCCAAGTATAACCATAATTTAATGCTCATTTAATGATCTAGGAAAAACACAGTTTCGGTAACTTAGTAATCATTTTCCATGAAAAATTGAGCGAATAAGTAAAGGTACTGCTAGCTTTAGATAAAGCTAGCAGGAATGTTCGGAAATGGCACTTTCGGTGCAGATAGAGCTACCCAAGTATGACCATAATTTAATGCTCATTTAATGCTCTAGGAAAAACATAGTTTCGGATATATTTAAAGTCATTTTCCATGGAAAATTGAGCGAAAAACAAAATGTACTGCTAGCTTTGGATAAAGTTGGCAGGACAATGTGCGGAAATGGCACTTCCGGTGCAGATAGAGCAGCCCCAGGTATGACCATATTTTAATGCACATTTAATGCTTTAGGAAAAACATAGTTTCGGTAACTTTGGTAGTCATTTTCCATGAAAAATTGAGCGAAAAAGAAAATGTACTGCTAGCTTTAGATAAAGTTAGCAGGACAATGTTCGGAAATGGCACTTCCGGTGCAGATAGCGCTACATAAGTATGACCATAATTCAATGCTCACTTCATGCTCTAGGAAAAACATAGTTTCGGTAACATTTATAGTCATTTTCCATGGAAAATTGAGCGAAAAACAGAATGTACTGCTAGCTTTGGATAAAGTTGGCAGGACAATGTTCGGAAATGGCACTTACGGTGCAGATAGAGCTTCCCAAGTATAACCATAATTTAATGCTCATTTAATGCTTTAGGAAAAACATAGTTTCGGTAACTTAGTAGTCATTTTCCAAAATTGAGCGAAAACGAAAATGTTCTGCAAACTTTAGATAAAGTTAGCAGCACAATCTTCGAAAATGGCACTTCCAGTGCAGATAGAGCTACCCAGGTGTGACCATAATTTAATGCTCATTTAATGCTATAGGGAAAACATAGTTTCGGTAACTTTGGTAGTCATTTTCCATGAAAAATTGAACGAAAAAAAAAAATGTAGGGGAACTGTGGGTAAGACAAACAGGTTAAGAAGAACATCTAATATAATACAGAGAACTTATGATTTACAAAAATCAGAGGGGTTGTGTACAAGGCACGACCGCATATATAGGTGACGCAGGACTACATAAGTCTCTTTGTAGTGATAGTAGCATGTGTTCATGCATGTAATCATTCGATTCTTCATGTATACATGCTATATGCAACATTTATACATGCTACATGCATTGTATGTAACATTTATCAAAGTAGTAACATTGCATACGTTCAATTCTCAAAAGATTGTGCATTTGAAAACAATTTAACAAAATCAAGAACACAAACTATTGCTTTCCTGCTACCTTACTGAAATTAAAGATTGTTTTTATTACCCATGGTTCCTCACGTTGAAGGGATTTTACCAATTCAATCCTATTTTATCAACAGCACATCTTTTCACTACACTTCTAATGAAACGGCAAGCATGCGTATTCATACAGAGTCGTATTATAACCGAACACTACAGCTGTAGCACGTTTTTCCAACACAGATATCAAATTCGCCGAGGTTTAATCGTCGCGCAGTAAAGAATTTGCGATCTTTTGGGACAACGAACTTGTATCATTTTTTCTAGCACACTTCCCTAACACAGACATCAAATTGGACTAGGTTTAATCGCGTTCATTAGAAATTTGTTGGCACGAGGGAGCTTTGTCACTCTTTCTGGCGTACTTCCCAAGCAAGGACATCAAAATGGTCTAGGTGTAACAGCGGTGTTAAGAAATCTTGTTGAAATGAGGGAGTTTTGTCACTTGTTTTAGCTTACTTCCCAAGCACAGATATCAAATTGGTATAGGTTTAGATCATCGCAAAGAATCTTCCAACCAATCACGAAGCAAGAATTGTGGTAAAACATAGGTTCATTATTTTCAATTTTTCAATAGTTCAACATCAAGAGTCCATACTTTACTTCATTTGGGTCAATTCTTAGAAGATTTTCGGATCGATTGGTGTAAGAATATTGAAAATCGATCGGAAAACCGCTGAGCTATTAGCCCTCAAAACCTTTCATTTTTCGTGACGCTCGCATTTTTCGATTTTTTGGAATGACACCCTATCTCCAAACTTGCCGTAAGACGTAGTCCTACGTCAAAACGAAATACAGTTTACTTCAGTTCAATATATTGTTTTCAAAAGCAGCTAGTGAAATATTTAACAAAAAATGTTTTTCACTGTGTATTTTGAGTTTTAAAAATGGTCCGAAAAAGTGAACTTTTTTAGTGCTGCGGGTGAAACGGACAACGTGTGGGGGTAAGATGGACAGGTATTGTAAACCGCCCCAACAGTGAGCATATTATTATTTTTGACCCTTAACAAATTGAATTCGTAAAATATGGTGGTGTAACTTGCAAAAAGTGAAGGGGGCAGTCCACCCCCTCCCACCAGTGGCAGCCAATCGAAAATTGTTTGGCAGCGGCAATATGAACAAGCATTCCAAAGTCTATTTCATGCCTGGCTGCTGCTAATTTGTTTGATATCCACATTTGCCGGTTAAATTTTCATTTTTATGCATAGGATAATATTATGAAGCAAAATCAACAATTTTATTATAATATATTCACTGACCCTCTTACCCACACTAGCAGCTGTCCATTTCACCCCATCATTATACATATTTTTAAAGCGTTCACAATTTTTTATATGTAAATAAAATTACTTATTTTTTCAATGCACACGTTATTTGAAAAGGTATTCAATCGAAATACTTCATGTTATGGGTAACATTTTAGAATTAAACCACTCAAAAAGCTTAATTTCGATGGCAAAAAAGTTACATCCAAACGCAGAATCACTTCTAATTTTCAGTTTTTCTGTACTTTATCAAAATTTGAAAGTTCTAAATGATGATGGGAATGTTCAGAAATCATGAGATAGTAAGATGGTTGGATGCCCATCAAAACATTTACGAATTTTAATGCTTAACTGGTAGAATCAACCACCTGTCCGTCTTACCCACCCTGTTCGTCTTACCCATAGTTCCCCTACTGCTAGCTTTAGATAAAGTTAGCAGGATAATATTTGGAAATGGCACTTCCGGTCCAGATAGAGCTACCCAAGTATAACCATAATTTAATGCTCATTTAATGAGCCAGGAAAAACATAGTTTCGGTAACTTAGTAGGGTAATTGATCTTGAATGGACCTATTTAGCGCTTTTTAACACCACCACTCGCACTCCTGCTCAATTTACTCGTCATTTATAAATAATATGTGGTGATGTTACTATTTGTTGGAAAGTACCACCTTTTTCTACATTATCAGTACTTTAAACATGTATAATTGATGAAACTTTTATTAAATATATCGTTTTTTGCCAAAGCCTTTTTTTGATCTTGAATGGACCCAACATGATCTTGAATTGGACCTATTTTTGATTTTGAAATGGACCTAAATTAGGATTGTCATAGTTTCTTCCATGTAAATGAACAAAATAATAACAAAGAATTTTTTTTAATAGTACAACTATACTACTGTTATTTATTAATAGGACACAAGGTTGAACAGCTTTCACCAGGTATGAAAGTCGGTTGAAAAATTTGAAATCGGTCACAGTCACCGCGGGTCTTGTTTTTATGTCAGCCCAACAATTGAACAATGTTTCAGTGACTTGATATGCGTTGTGTATGTATCTGTGTGTGACATTTGTATATTGGGCATTTATTATTACCTCTTGTTCAGATATGGTTGAAACGATTTCCACGTCATAAAAAAATTATGTCGCCTATTAGTTTCAAAAATTTAAACTATTCATTAAAAATATGTAATATAACTTCTATTAAACGTAGTTTATCAAGTACAGTGGGTTTCGAGTTTTTATTTAGTGACTACATATTTCGAAAGGTCAGACTTTTACTGATGTAGGACTACGTCTTACTGCAAAGCATCTAAAGGTTTGCGACAGCCCCTGTCGAACATTTTGAATATAAAACCGTTGCAATCGTGAAAAATTCGTTAATTAGTGGTAATTATTCAATTTTTGACACATTTATATGCAATTTTTTCAGTTGACAAATGGTCTAGATTTTGCCACGGTTTCGATTTTGGCAACATAGGCGACACGCATTTGGTGTCAAATTCGAAATCATACTATAAATGGTGCTTGAAAAAATTAGACTTTGTAATTCTACTAGGTTTAAAGGTAAGCTTAGATACTAGGTTTTAATTTTAAATGATCGATGAAGAACTGTACCAGATAGAAAATAGGAAGTTTCAAAAATGAATATTTTAGATCTTAGAGTCACTCAATTTCGGTGGACAAGGAGGTTTTAATTTTGTCACAAGTCAGAGGGGAGAGGTGCTTAAAGAAAACTTTACATCCCCCAAGAAAAAAATCAGAACGGTTGTGTATAAGATACGACCACGGATGACGTAGTACAACGTTAGTCCGGTTGCATGATTTTGAATATTTTACTAAACTGATTTTCTGTCAATCGACCAAAAGGTGAAAAAAGGTGGTTGCTTACTTATCGGCGGAATATAAGGCATTTGCAAAATATTTTTTATGTTATCGTCACCCCCCCCTTTTGGAAATTGGCTTGAAAAATCGGGGGGCTAAAAAAATTTGGAGGATATGAGTATAAAATCAATTGTCCGTGGGCTCTACAGCCTGAAAAACTCGAAAAATGAGTGTACTTAACACTTCTAGCACGAAACAGAAATGGAAATTCGAATTCGGAGTTTCCGAAAATCGTCCAAAAAAAATTCTCTCGTTTTTGTCTTCTTTTCGTACATTTTTGCATGGAAAATAATAACGTATTTATTAAAAGCAAGAACAGATTTGGTTTTCACGCTTAAACTTTTAAACTTTAAATAAAAATGCTTTAAACCCATGTTTTTTGCTCGATTAAAAAATTCACTTTGTCCCCCCCCCTTTAGTGGCCCAACACCGGAAGGACAAAAACTTTATAAAATATTTGTAATGGCCTAATTTTACTTCATAATTCTGAGCATCATAATTATTTTAACTAACTAGAACTAGAAAACTATCAAATACAATATTATTTTTTAGGCATATCCAGTTCGAAAATGGTCCAGATATTGGTACAAATTTTATATTTTTTGCACCATCCAGGCCTTTACCTAATTTCTAAATCCTCTATTGACGCACAGATGATTTTATTGCCAAACCGGGTAATTTTGTAGGGCAGTTGGGCATCACAAAGTTTCACGAGGGTGAGGAAGTTGGCGTTCTTAACCATCAGAAGTGGCTGCTTCTTTTTATTCAGACGAGTCTGATTTTGTGACTACAGGATCCGGTTGAATTTTATTGGCCTTAGGGTTTTCGGTCAGCGCGCTAAAGGTGTTTTGAAGCTTTGGTATATGCTTGATTAACGTGTTTAAACTATTTCTCATCTGAGTTTTGTCAAAACTTAAACTTACAGCAAAACTTTTTGCTGTATTTATATGGAAAATACAGGACGTTATTTGTCCATGAAAAAAATTTTGATTCCAACCATTTTTACGATGTTGCCTGTAGATAGTTAAGCAGGGATAACCACTTTAAATAGAGTATGGAATATTAGCTTCGTAACTCAATTCGAAGTTCCAATATTAGAGTTTCCTATACAATGAAGCTATATATAAATCTTCAGAATTGTATTCTCAAATAACTTTCATTCTTCTGTGCAATACTTTTAATGATACAAGAATTGTCCCGTTTAGCATATTTTGGTAATTTTTTTACATAGGGCGAACAAATTGGGAAAATTTTGCTCTACTTATATAAATTACTTATATAGATTATATAGATTACACTTTTGCTTCGTGCTAAAACAAATACGTAAAATCCAATTGAAAAATTTAAGTGTAACTGGTATTGTGCTAAATGCAAATGAAGCAAAAATAGCTCTTTTTTAAGGGGCATAGTACCTTTTACACCATATTTTTTGCCTAATTTCAAATAATTTTTTCTCGATAACGCGAAATGCAAATTGAATCGGGTTTTTTGCATTCAAAACATTGCATTTTATACTAATATTTGCAATTTTGTTTTCATAAGGGATCCTCTTCCCCTTGCCCCTACGGCTCCTTGAAGATAGTCGTTCAAAAAAACCATGAATTGCGGTACGCTGGGGGGCTTATCCGAATTGAAAAATTCCAAAACGACATGAAAGAACATTAAATTATCTCGTGTTTAATCCATCCTTTTTTAGAATTCGAACACATAACAAAATGGCGGACATTGAAACATAAAAGTATGGTTTTTAAGCGAAAAAATTGACTTTAAACATTTCTAAAAAATTCAAAAATTACAATATTAAGAAAAGGATGGGTCAAACACTAGATAATTTTGTTGGCTTTCAAACAAAAAAAGAATCATAAGAATTGCTTGAGCCGTTCTTGAGATATTTATGGTACCGACTTTCAAAACCTGGTTTCGAGAAAAACGACGTTGAAGTTTTTACTCGTTGTTTAATTGCTCCAGACATGCGCGGTACAAATAGCTGTAACTTTGTCAATATTTGGAATTCATGCAAACGAATTCAGACACATATGGCCAAAATATTAATCTTTCGAAATAATCAATAAAAAAAATTAGGTTTTAAAAAATTGAAAAGGTACTCTGCTCCCTTAACAGAAGGCAGTTAGTATCCCTCTTATCTTTTGATCCATCTTATCTTTTAATCAATGATGGTTAAAATTTTTGTACAATACTGAGAATAAATTAAGTTTATATTGTTTTAAGCATAAAATGACATATGTTAGCTAACTAATTAGGAAGACTTTTTAGTTTCAAAACTAGAGGCTGCAATGTACAAACACTATGAAGCAACTACGAAAAAGGATGAGTGATAGTTAGTTTTATCAATATAATTAAGTTTTTATTTAGGCTATAAATCAAGCCTACTTTCAATATCCCGTGCTTATAGATTAATTATAAACGGAGATACTATCCAGCTTTTTACGAGCCATAATGGCGGACGTGTTGGTAATATTTGAACAGCATTTTTGACATTTCCCTAATACATCGCACGTTTTCTTTCTGTACATTCCTTTAGTTTTACCGTGAACACGCGGAAAGAAAACGTGCGATGTATTAGGGAAATGTTCAAATATTACGAACACGTCCGACATTATGGCTCGTAAAAAGCTGGATAGTGACAACAAGCAGTTTTATGGAATATACAACGGCGTGTTCGTTAGTGGTAGGCAATGATAGCTACCGCCAGTGATGTCTCGGAGCGCAAAACTAGGTCCATTCTAAAAGCAAAACTAGGTCCATTCAAGATCAAAAAAGGGGGTTAACATTTTTAAGGAATTTGAAGATTTTACTGGTTTTACTGAACTTTTAAATACCTAAATTGAAATTACACATATTTTAGCATCATTTTAAGAGTATTGTTTTATTTCAAACCAGAAGGGTTCCGGGTATTAACAGTTTGAAAATACTCTATGGTGACTGCCAAAACGCTGAAAAACAGCTACTTTAAAATAAGCGGCAATAAAGTGGTTTTGGCTATAATTTTAATTTAATTTTAATATTTTTACGTTCAGAAATGATTAAAGATAAACATAAAAGCTAAATACAGTACAAAGACTTGATAATTATATCCTAAAATTCTTATTTAAAAATAGGTCCATTCAAGATCAGAATTCGACTAGGTCCATTTTAAAATCCCTAAACGATTTATGTATCGTTAAATATAAACATTAGCTATTTTGATCAAGCTATTGTATAGTTCTAGAAAAAGTCAATTTTTAGTTGGTCATAATAAAGTACGCACTACTAATATATCGGCTGCACAACACCGCCGACTGCATACGAATAGTTTCCTCACCATCACACTGCAGCGAAGTGTCAAAACAAATTGTTTGTGATTGTTTTTTCATTACTGGTGCACGTTTTTATCTGGTACGATGGCAAAAAAGCAAATTTGTGAAGATATCCGTAAACTTATCGTTAAAAATCGTAAGAAAGGTTTCTCGAATAGAGAAATTGCTCGAAGATATGAAATTAGTGAGGCAGGAGTACGAAAAACATTGAAAAAAATATGAGGAACTTGGAAGCGTGAAAGACCGGACTGAAAGAGGAAGAAAGCGGAGGACTACAACCAGTGATGATCGCCTGATTCGTCGAGAAGTGGCTAAAGATCCGTTCTCTACCAGCCGAGTAATCCGAGAAAATACGAATTTAAATATTTCCGAACGAACGGTTCGTAGAAGACTGAAGGGAATGGGATTTAAAAATGGATTTGCTCAACGAAAGCCATTTATCCGAAATGTTAACAGGTTTATTTATTTCATATTCAATATTTGTTTTGACGTAGGACTACGTCTTACGGCAAGTTTTGAGATAGGGTGTCATTCCAAAAAATCGAAAAATGCGAGCGTCACGAAAAATGAAAGGTTTTGAGCGCTAATAGCTCAGCGGTTTTCCAATCGATTTTCAATATTCTTACACCAATCGATCGGAAAATCTTCTAAGAATTGACTCAAATGAAGAAAAGTATGGATTCTTGATGTTGAACTATTGAAAAATTAAAAATATTGAACCTATGTTGTACCAGAATTCTCGCTTCGTGATTGGTTGGAAGATTCCTTACGATGATCTAAACCTATACCAATTTGATATCTGTGCTTGAGAAGTAAGCCAAAATAAGTGACCAGGATTCCTCATTTCAACAAGATTTCTTAACACCGCGGTTCAACCTAGACCATTTTAATGTCCTTGCTTGGGAAGTACGCCAGAGAAAGTAACAAAGCCCCCTCGTGCCAACAGATTTCTTATAACCGCGATTAAACCTAGTCCAATTTGATGTCTGTGTTAGGGAAGTGTGCCAGAAAAAATGACACAGGTTCGTTGTCCCAACAGATCGCAAATTCTTTACTGCGAGACGATTAAACCAAGGCGAACTTGATATCTGTGTTGGAAAAATGTGCTTCAGCTGTACTGTTCGGTTATAATACGACTCTGTATGAATACGCATGCTTGCGTGTAGTGAAAAGATGTCCTGTTGATAAAATAGGATTGAATTGGTAAAATCCCTTCAACGTGGGAAACCAGGGATAATAAAAACAATCTTTAATTTCAGTAAGGTAGCAGGAAAGCAATAGTTTGTGTTCTTGATTTTGTTAAATTGTTTTCAAATGCACAATCTTTTGAGAATTGAACGTATGCAATGTTACTACTTTGATAAATGTTACATACAACGCATGTAGCATGTATATATATGCAACGTATAGCATGTATACATGTATACATGAAGAATCGAATGATTACAAGCATGAATGCATGCCACTATCACTACAAAGAGACTTACATAGTCCTGCGTCACCTATATATGCGGTCGTGTCTTGTACACAACCCCTCTGATTTTTTTAAGTAATATTAATTTGTATAGGATCAAACGTCTTAAATTTGCTTAAAAATATATCGACGAACCTCTGGAGTATAAAGCCTCTGTATAAAACATCTTCTGAAAGTATATCTATAAAGCTAATTTTTGTTCGATCACTGTGAATAGTTATCTACTATAAATTATGAGAAAAGCATGAAATTTTCAAGATGTGGTAAGTGCGTACTTTATTTTGTCCAGTACTGTATATACCTATCTGCTTATCAATAATACTATATGGGAAATTTCTAGAAGTTTCCCGAATGATGTCATAACGTCGGTACAGCGTGGCAGAAATACGTCTCAATTTATACCATCTAGAGATGCCAATACCGGGGGGTATTTTGAAAACCGGTTTTACGGTATTGATAAATGCAATACCGGTAAAAAACCGGTAAAAGTTAACATTTGAAAACTGCATTTAAAAATTATATGATTTGAAGAGAATCTTTCCATAGTCAATGGTAGTCAATTCTTTTTGGCATAACTAATTGAACTAGTTCATCAAAATAATAATATTTAACAATGCGAAGAGAATTTACCGTGTCATCTTTTAAACGAGAACAAATTTTAATGAAAATCTTCCAGAGGCAGAGAATCTTCATTCGGTGTCCACAGAGAAAGAAAGAACAATTCCTAGTGGTAAATTAGAAATGTGGCTAGGAAAACCCTTGTTCAAGAGTTTACTGAATACTGACATTTATGATAAATTATAACTGAAAGTTCAGTTGTTTTGGTTCCTCTGCCTACTCGGTTTCTGAATTTATTCCATTGACTTTTAAAATAATAAAACCTTGCAATATTTTGTTATCAAAATATCCTTGAAGCCTAGAAGAATATTATAAAGTCATCACAAATAGTGCGGTTAATTATAAAACGAATAAATTTAAATATACGAGCTCTCTCTGAAATTCTACCGATACAGTAACCCGAACAGCAGTTGTGTGGTACCTGAAAGGTGTTCCGAGAGTAGTTTTAGAGTTCGTAGTTCGTAAAGTTTGCAATTTTTCCGGTACAGCAATTCGACAGCAGCAGGCTGGTTCTAGCACTGCGACAAAATCTTCTTTCTTCACGAATTCCTCATCGCTTAAGTAAAGCGTATCGTTGCTTCTCAGATCGGACTGAAACGATCGAAACGATGATTGAAGCCCGCAGAATTGTCTCAGCCCTGCCAATAGGTTATTCTTACTAAACATAAAGTTATTTCTACTCCAGTTTGTTCTAGCAACCGAAAGAATTTCTTTTCCCTGTTGTGTTCTGACATTTCTCTAGAGTTAACAGTACTCTGTTAACTGAAGATTTTCTGAACAGCATCACTGATATTTCTTCTATTGCGCCATATTCTTAATTATTTGGCGTATACAAGCAAGAAATCGGACCTACTTTGCTCTTCGCAAAACGCTACGATCAAGAAGCATACGCCGCCGTACCAAGCAGACAATGTACCAAACCCTTATTTAACCGGTAGTTCTTTACGGACTTGAAGCTGTGACATTGCTAACGGTGGAAATACGCGCCCTTGTCGTGTTTGACCGAAAGATGCTGCAGATGATATTTGGTGGAGTACAAACTGAAAGCAGAGAGTGGCAGAGGCGTATAAATCACGAACTAAAGGCATTGCTCGGGGAGATTCATCGTACAGCTGATGAAAATCGGTAGGCTACGGTGGGGTGGTCACGTCGAAGACGCCGGAAGACAGTTCTCTTCAACGACCTCATCGGCACCAGGAACAGAGGGGCTCAACGTGCAAGATGGCTCGATCAAATTAATGACTTCTGAGACAAATGGGAAATTGGCGACGAGTTGCCCATGGAGTGCAAAAAAATACCGAAAATACCGGTTTTTGATCGTGGAAAAACCGGTAATTCGGTATTGGAAAATAGCCCGGTAATACCGGTAAAACCGGTTTCGGTAAAACCGGTATAGCATCCCTAATACCATCCAGTAACACTGTGTAGGGTAACCAACGTATTTTGGACCCCTTCAGCAGCTGTACATAATTTGGACACTTCCATTTGATTTTGCTGTAAGTGTCCAAATTATGTATAGCTACTGATGGGGCCTAAAATACGTTGGTTACCCTATTCTGTCTTATCTAACGTTTTACTATTCTTCGCTAGGTGTTACTTTAACTTATATGCAACGGTGCCAGTCGTACCCACACAACGTTTCATTCGAATTCTTTCTAATCATTTGCCAACTTGAACTTGCACCTAAACTTTAATGTACATAAACACATGTAACAACCCAAGCAACACAGCTTGTTATAGAATAGTATAACATTACATACATCAGAACTTCTCTATTACCAGAAAAGCGCAAAAAATTGAAGTCTTATCAAACAACAATTGAAAGAAGTATGTATCAGGTTATTTCATTCCATTTTAAAACGTTATTATAGCATAACCTACAACTTGTTCTTCCAGTAGTTGAGATTTAGTAATGGAGATATAATAAAAACTTTGTGTTGACATGTTGACAAAAACAAACATTATTCATTTGATATGAGCTGTCAAATAAATTCATGTTATCACAAAACATTTCAAAACCTTAATAATAACGACACATGTTTTCAAAGTACGTTAATAGTACCCTTAAACGACTACTTTCTTTGAAGAACTTGTTTTGTGTGTTACTTGGGAAGGTATATTGTTACAAGTTTCGGTAACTTTGGTAGTCATTTTCCATGAAAAATTGAGCGAAAAAGAAAATGTACTGCCAGCTTTAGATAAAGTTAGCAGGACAATATTTGCAAATGGTACTTCCGGTGCAGATAGAGCTACCCAAGTATGACCATAATTTAATGCTCATTTAATGCTCTAGGAAAAGCATAGTTTCGGTAACTTTGATAGTCATTTTCCATGGAAAATAGAGCGACAAAGAAAATGTTCTGCTAGCTTTAGATAAAGTTAGCAGGACAATATTTGGAAATGGCACTTCCGGTGCAGATAGAGCTACCCAAGTATGACCATAATTTAATGCTCTAAGAAAAACGTAGTTTCGGTAACTTTGGTAGTCATTTTCCATGAAAAATTGAGCGGAAAAGAAAATGTCCTGCTAGCTTTAGATAAAGTTAGCAGGACAATATTCGGAAATGGTACTTCCGGTGCAGATAGAGCTACCCAGGTATGATCATAATTTAATGCTCAATTAATGCTCTAGGAAAAACATAGTTTCGGTAACTTTGATGGGCATTTTCCAAGAAAAATCGAAAGAAAAAGAAAATGTACTGCTAGCTTAAGATTAAGCTAGCAGCGCAATGTCCGGAAATGGTACTTCCGGTGCAGATAGAGCTACCCAAGTATTACCGTAGTTTAATACTTATTTAATGCTCTAGGAAAAACGTAGTTTCGGTAACTTTGGTAGTCATTTTCCATTAAAAATTGAGTGAGAAAAAATGTACTGCTAGCTTTAGATAAAGTTAGCAGGAAAATGTTCGGAAATGGCACTTCCGGCGCAAATAGAGTTACCCAAGTATGACCATAATTTAATGTTCATTTAATGCTCTAGGAAAAACATGGTTTCGGTAACTTTGGTAGTCATTTTCCATGAAAAATTGAGCGAAAAAGAAAATGTACTGCTAGCTTTAGATAAAGTTAGCAG
Source organism: Sabethes cyaneus (assembly GCF_943734655.1). Taxonomy (NCBI): domain Eukaryota; kingdom Metazoa; phylum Arthropoda; class Insecta; order Diptera; family Culicidae; genus Sabethes; species Sabethes cyaneus. Next base: position 117,716,142 of record NC_071355.1, read on the forward strand.
GACAATATTCGGAAATGGTACTTCCGGTGCAAATAGAGCTACCCAAGTATGACCGTAGTTTGATACTTATTTAATGCTCTAGGAAAAACAAAGTTTCGGTAACTTTGGTAGTCATTTTCCATTAAAAATTGAGTGAGAAAAATGTACTGCTAGCTTTAGATAAAGTTCGGAAATGGCACTTCCGGTGCAAATAGAGCTACCCAAGTATGACCATAATTTAATGCTCATTTAATGCTCTAGGAAAAACAGTTTCGGTAACGTTGGTAGTCATTTTCCATGAAAAATTGAGCGAAAAAAATGTACTGCTACACTCAAAGAAAATTAAACATCGAAGCTATTAGGAAACAACTATAGAATGATGCAATAGAAATTGATCCTTATAATCTATTGAACACTGTGAATGCGAAATATTATTCCTCACCCATTTATTCTGTGCGACATGATCTTTTAACATTTATGTGTACCGCACATAACTGGGATGTGTCGTTAGCTTCATTTCTATGTTTCATCAACGTATTTTATATTGCGAAAGGATTTACTTTCTAGTAAGAAAGCGAATTGTACGTAATGTATTAATGAAAATGAGGTGGATAGTTTTTTGAATAAAATATACGTTATAGTAAATAAATTCAATGTTTGTATAAAGTGGAAAATATGTTTGGAATGTATGAGTCATATGGTTTCATCATTTCTGTTACATATCACTGCTTTATAATAAAAGTGCCACAAATATAATTTAGAATTTATTATATTTATTAAATTATAATGAAGGTTTATTGATAAACTTAGCCTTAATTATTACTATTTGTAAACTTAGATATTAGGTCATGTTTCATTTCTTTCCTAACCTTCGTAGTGGATTGGGGTCACTTGACCAATCGACATATGTACTTACAAAGTTATTATTCAATAACGGAACGAGCCAGACTTGAATATTTTTAACTTTTCCCAACTATGTCAAACTAGCATTGTGGGGGAGTTTCAGCTTTCAGCGACATCTAGAAGAAGCGCAGTAAAAAAAGTTACAATTTTTTGCTTGCTCAAAAGCTCCATTTTCAATCCTAAATTCGTTTTCTTTGCTACATTTGAAAGGTATGACCACCAACTTGCACGTAAGGTAAGTTAGGGAATATTTTGTTGACAAATGACCACTTCTGCGTCGGTTCCGGAATATCCACTGCCTGTTATCGGGGGAATTTTGTATTTTTGAGATAATTCATCTTGCGGCGCATCAAATCAAGCTTGATAAAATAAGGCTAATGGAAATGAAATAGGGACATTTGGAACCAAACGGCCACTTCACTGTCGGTTCCGGAACATGCGGTACCAAGTTAGCATAACTCATCTTGCGGCACATCAAATCTCACCGACTTGATAAAATAAGACTGGTTGAAGTAGGTATAAAATCTTGGCCATGGATCAACTGTCAAATTCACGTTGACGGATGCGTTGATGCAACATTCTATTCTGCCCTTAACTAATGTTCCGGAATCACTGTTGAAGAGGCTATTAAGATTAAAAACGTCCCCATTTTACTTCCATCAGTCTCATTATCACTCGCATTCTGTATTTCGAACGGATTGTTTTTTCGAACGAAAGTGCCATGGTATTCTTCATTCCATGAGCAAAATAAAATAGGCAAAATAACTCGTTCGAAGTCGAATGAAATAAAGATCCGTTCGAAATACAAAATAGGGGTGTTTATCAAGGCGATGTAATTTGGTGTGCAGCAAGATGAGTTATGCTAAAATTTAAAAATGTCCCCAAATACCTGCTTCCACATATTCCGGAACCGCCCAGATAACACAAAATCATAATAGAAACTTCACATTAAATCGTTTTCATGTCAATTTCATATTGGAGTTGTATAATGATTAGAGTATGTCAAATCGAAGTCAACAATAAGTTGTTTTGCAGTCGTGCGTGTCTTCATATACAATTCATGACTGTGAATTATAAAGCAGGATAGACAATTGCAATATTTGATTATATCTATCTATACCTATAAAGAAGGATTTCTGTCTGTCTGTCTGTCTGTCTGTCTGTCTGTCTGTCTGTCTGTCTGTCTGTCTGTCTGTCTGTCTGTCTGTCTGTCTGTCTGTCTGTCTGTCTGTCTGTCTGTCTGTCTGTCTGTCTGTCTGTCTGTCTGTCTGTCTGTCTGTCTGTCTGTCTGTCTGTCTGTCTGTCTGTCTGTCTGTCTGTCTGTCTGTCTGTCTGTCTGTCTGTCTGTCTGTCTGTCTGTCTGTCTGTCTGTCTGTCTGTCTGTCTGTCTGTCTGTCTGTCTGTCTGTCTGTCTGTCTGTCTGTCTGTCTGTCTGTCTGTCTGTCTGTCTGTCTGTCTGTCTGTCTGTCTGTCTGTCTGTCTGTCTGTCTGTCTGTCTGTCTGTCTGTCTGTCTGTCTGTCTGTCTGTCTGTCTGTCTGTCTGTCTGTCTGTCTGTCTGTCTGTCTGTCTGTCTGTCTGTCTGTCTGTCTGTCTGTCTGTCTGTCTGTCTGTCTGTCTGTCTGTCTGTCTGTCTGTCTGTCTGTCTGTCTGTCTGTCTGTCTGTCTGTCTGTCTGTCTGTCTGTCTGTCTGTCTGTCTGTCTGTCTGTCTGTCTGTCTGTCTGTCTGTCTGTCTGTCTGTCTGTCTGTCTGTCTGTCTGTCTGTCTGTCTGTCTGTCTGTCTGTCTGTCTGTCTGTCTGTCTGTCTGTCTGTCTGTCTGTCTGTCTGTCTGTCTGTCTGTCTGTCTGTCTGTCTGTCTGTCTGTCTGTCTGTCTGTCTGTCTGTCTGTCTGTCTGTCTGTCTGTCTGTCTGTCTGTCTGTCTGTCTGTCTGTCTGTCTGTCTGTCTGTCTGTCTGTCTGTCTGTCTGTCTGTCTGTCTGTCTGTCTGTCTGTCTGTCTGTCTGTCTGTCTGTCTGTCTGTCTGTCTGTCTGTCTGTCTGTCTGTCTGTCTGTCTGTCTGTCTGTCTGTCTGTCTGTCTGTCTGTCTGTCTGTCTGTCTGTCTGTCTGTCTGTCTGTCTGTCTGTCTGTCTGTCTGTCTGTCTGTCTGTCTGTCTGTCTGTCTGTCTGTCTGTCTGTCTGTCTGTCTGTCTGTCTGTCTGTCTGTCTGTCTGTCTGTCTGTCTGTCTGTCTGTCTGTCTGTCTGTCTGTCTGTCTGTCTGTCTGTCTGTCTGTCTGTCTGTCTGTCTGTCTGTCTGTCTGTCTGTCTGTCTGTCTGTCTGTCTGTCTGTCTGTCTGTCTGTCTGTCTGTCTGTCTGTCTGTCTGTCTGTCTGTCTGTCTGTCTGTCTGTCTGTCTGTCTGTCTGTCTGTCTGTCTGTCTGTCTGTCTGTCTGTCTGTCTGTCTGTCTGTCTGTCTGTCTGTCTGTCTGTCTGTCTGTCTGTCTGTCTGTCTGTCTGTCTGTCTGTCTGTCTGTCTGTCTGTCTGTCTGTCTGTCTGTCTGTCTGTCTGTCTGTCTGTCTGTCTGTCTGTCTGTCTGTCTGTCTGTCTGTCTGTCTGTCTGTCTGTCTGTCTGTCTGTCTGTCTGTCTGTCTGTCTGTCTGTCTGTCTGTCTGTCTGTCTGTCTGTCTGTCTGTCTGTCTGTCTGTCTGTCTGTCTGTCTGTCTGTCTGTCTGTCTGTCTGTCTGTCTGTCTGTCTGTCTGTCTGTCTGTCTGTCTGTCTGTCTGTCTGTCTGTCTGTCTGTCTGTCTGTCTGTCTGTCTGTCTGTCTGTCTGTCTGTCTGTCTGTCTGTCTGTCTGTCTGTCTGTCTGTCTGTCTGTCTGTCTGTCTGTCTGTCTGTCTGTCTGTCTGTCTGTCTGTCTGTCTGTCTGTCTGTCTGTCTGTCTGTCTGTCTGTCTGTCTGTCTGTCTGTCTGTCTGTCTGTCTGTCTGTCTGTCTGTCTGTCTGTCTGTCTGTCTGTCTGTCTGTCTGTCTGTCTGTCTGTCTGTCTGTCTGTCTGTCTGTCTGTCTGTCTGTCTGTCTGTCTGTCTGTCTGTCTGTCTGTCTGTCTGTCTGTCTGTCTGTCTGTCTGTCTGTCTGTCTGTCTGTCTGTCTGTCTGTCTGTCTGTCTGTCTGTCTGTCTGTCTGTCTGTCTGTCTGTCTGTCTGTCTGTCTGTCTGTCTGTCTGTCTGTCTGTCTGTCTGTCTGTCTGTCTGTCTGTCTGTCTGTCTGTCTGTCTGTCTGTCTGTCTGTCTGTCTGTCTGTCTGTCTGTCTGTCTGTCTGTCTGTCTGTCTGTCTGTCTGTCTGTCTGTCTGTCTGTCTGTCTGTCTGTCTGTCTGTCTGTCTGTCTGTCTGTCTGTCTGTCTGTCTGTCTGTCTGTCTGTCTGTCTGTCTGTCTGTCTGTCTGTCTGTCTGTCTGTCTGTCTGTCTGTCTGTCTGTCTGTCTGTCTGTCTGTCTGTCTGTCTGTCTGTCTGTCTGTCTGTCTGTCTGTCTGTCTGTCTGTCTGTCTGTCTGTCTGTCTGTCTGTCTGTCTGTCTGTCTGTCTGTCTGTCTGTCTGTCTGTCTGTCTGTCTGTCTGTCTGTCTGTCTGTCTGTCTGTCTGTCTGTCTGTCTGTCTGTCTGTCTGTCTGTCTGTCTGTCTGTCTGTCTGTCTGTCTGTCTGTCTGTCTGTCTGTCTGTCTGTCTGTCTGTCTGTCTGTCTGTCTGTCTGTCTGTCTGTCTGTCTGTCTGTCTGTCTGTCTGTCTGTCTGTCTGTCTGTCTGTCTGTCTGTCTGTCTGTCTGTCTGTCTGTCTGTCTGTCTGTCTGTCTGTCTGTCTGTCTGTCTGTCTGTCTGTCTGTCTGTCTGTCTGTCTGTCTGTCTGTCTGTCTGTCTGTCTGTCTGTCTGTCTGTCTGTCTGTCTGTCTGTCTGTCTGTCTGTCTGTCTGTCTGTCTGTCTGTCTGTCTGTCTGTCTGTCTGTCTGTCTGTCTGTCTGTCTGTCTGTCTGTCTGTCTGTCTGTCTGTCTGTCTGTCTGTCTGTCTGTCTGTCTGTCTGTCTGTCTGTCTGTCTGTCTGTCTGTCTGTCTGTCTGTCTGTCTGTCTGTCTGTCTGTCTGTCTGTCTGTCTGTCTGTCTGTCTGTCTGTCTGTCTGTCTGTCTGTCTGTCTGTCTGTCTGTCTGTCTGTCTGTCTGTCTGTCTGTCTGTCTGTCTGTCTGTCTGTCTGTCTGTCTGTCTGTCTGTCTGTCTGTCTGTCTGTCTGTCTGTCTGTCTGTCTGTCTGTCTGTCTGTCTGTCTGTCTGTCTGTCTGTCTGTCTGTCTGTCTGTCTGTCTGTCTGTCTGTCTGTCTGTCTGTCTGTCTGTCTGTCTGTCTGTCTGTCTGTCTGTCTGTCTGTCTGTCTGTCTGTCTGTCTGTCTGTCTGTCTGTCTGTCTGTCTGTCTGTCTGTCTGTCTGTCTGTCTGTCTGTCTGTCTGTCTGTCTGTCTGTCTGTCTGTCTGTCTGTCTGTCTGTCTGTCTGTCTGTCTGTCTGTCTGTCTGTCTGTCTGTCTGTCTGTCTGTCTGTCTGTCTGTCTGTCTGTCTGTCTGTCTGTCTGTCTGTCTGTCTGTCTGTCTGTCTGTCTGTCTGTCTGTCTGTCTGTCTGTCTGTCTGTCTGTCTGTCTGTCTGTCTGTCTGTCTGTCTGTCTGTCTGTCTGTCTGTCTGTCTGTCTGTCTGTCTGTCTGTCTGTCTGTCTGTCTGTCTGTCTGTCTGTCTGTCTGTCTGTCTGTCTGTCTGTCTGTCTGTCTGTCTGTCTGTCTGTCTGTCTGTCTGTCTGTCTGTCTGTCTGTCTGTCTGTCTGTCTGTCTGTCTGTCTGTCTGTCTGTCTGTCTGTCTGTCTGTCTGTCTGTCTGTCTGTCTGTCTGTCTGTCTGTCTGTCTGTCTGTCTGTCTGTCTGTCTGTCTGTCTGTCTGTCTGTCTGTCTGTCTGTCTGTCTGTCTGTCTGTCTGTCTGTCTGTCTGTCTGTCTGTCTGTCTGTCTGTCTGTCTGTCTGTCTGTCTGTCTGTCTGTCTGTCTGTCTGTCTGTCTGTCTGTCTGTCTGTCTGTCTGTCTGTCTGTCTGTCTGTCTGTCTGTCTGTCTGTCTGTCTGTCTGTCTGTCTGTCTGTCTGTCTGTCTGTCTGTCTGTCTGTCTGTCTGTCTGTCTGTCTGTCCGTATGTTCCTTATAGAATCGAAAACTACTGAACCAATCGGCATGAAAATATGCATGTAGAGGTTTTTTGGGGCCAGGAAAGGTTTTAGTGACGGTTAGAAACCCCTCCCCCCACTAAGAGGGGGGGCTCCCATACAAATGAAACACAAATTTCTGCATAACTCGACAACTAATCAAGCAAATAGAACAAAATTTGGCATGTGGGTGTTTTAGGTGACAATAATTTATTCTATGGTAAATTGGGACCCCTCCCCTCTTTATAAGGGGAATTATAACTCCTCTCCTCTTTAAAAGGGGGGGGCTTCCATACAAATTTCCTCATAACTCGAGAACTAATCAAGCAAATGGAACCAAATTTGGCATGTGAAGGTTTTCGAGGGCAAGAATATTTTCTATAGTAAATTAGGACCCCTCCCCACTTTAGGAGGGGGGCTCCTGTACCTAAGAAACACAATTTTCCTCATAACTCGAGAAGGAATTAAGCAAATGGAACCAAAGTTGGCATGTGGGTGTTTTTGGAGACAAAATTTTTTTCTATTATGAATTGGGACCCCTCCCCGTTTTAGGAGGGGGGATCCTTTACACATGAAATACAAATTTCCTCATAACTGAAGAACTAATCAAGCAAATGGAACCAAATTTGGCATGTGAAAGTTTTCGAGGGCAAGAATATTTTCTATGGTAAATAAAGACCCCTCCCCACTTTAAGAGGGGGGGCTCCTATACAAACGAAATACAAATTTCCTCATAACGCGAGAACTAATCAAGCAAATAGAACCAAATTTGGCATGTGGAGGTTTCTGGAGGCAAAAATATTTTCTATGGTGAATTAGGACCCCTCCCAACTTTAAGAGGGGGTGCTTCTACACAAATGAAATACAAATATCCTCATAATTCGAGAACTAATCAAGCAAATGGAACCATATCTGGCATGTGGGTGTTTTTGGAGGCAACCATTTTTTCTATGATGAATTAGGACCCCTTACCTTTTTAAGAGGGGGGGCTCTCATACAAACGAAATACAAATTTCCTCATAACTCTAGAACTAATCAAGCAAATGGAACCAAATTTACCATGTGGGTGTTTTTGTAGGCAAGAATATTTTCAATGGTATATTTTCTATGGATTTCCCCACTTTAAGAGGAGGGGGGGCTCCTATACAAATGAAAAACAAATTTCCTCATAACTCGAGAACTAATCAAGCAAATGGAACCAAATTTGACATGTAAGTGGTTTTGGACGCAAGATTTTTTCTATGGTGAATTGAGACCCCTCTCTTCTATAGAAAGCGAGTTATGGCCCATCTCCCTTTTAAGAGGGTGAGCTTCCATACAAATGAAATGCAAATTTCCTCTTATCTTGAGAACTAATCAATCAAATGGAACCAAATTTGGCATGTGGGAGTTTTAGATGGCAGAAATTTTTTCTATGGTGAATTACGACCCCTTCCCCTTTTAAGAGGGGAGCTCCCATACAAATGAAATTCAAATTTCCTTATAACTTGAGAACTAATCAAGCAAATGGAACCAAATTTGGCATGTGGGAGATTTTGGAGTCTTGAATTTATTTTACGATAGTTAGAGACCTCTCACCCCTGTGGTAGGGGGATATGCACTCTCATACAAATAAAACAGAAATTTTTGCGAAACTCAAAAACTAATCGAACTCGAGCAATTCGAGACTCTTCCATAAAACATTAGTCAATACAAGACCACGAAAACTATCTGTAGTAACACTAGATCATTCAGGACGAGACGGTCGCGAGTGTTGCTGGTGACCCGCCGTCGGAAGCGCCGCCCACTGGGGGGCTTGCAAAACTCGAGATTGTGACAAAGATCATCCGAGATTCATGATTTATGTACAACACAGGTTAATTTGTGGCAATACGAAGTTTGTCGGGTCCGCTAGTATCATATATTCAGGAGTATTTAGTTGCGTGTTATAAAAACTGCGCAAAATAGATTTACAAATAGTTGTCAAAATTTTCGCACGTATATCGCCTCCACTTTGGTACATATATGCTCTTATATGGCGTGAAATATAACTTTTTCGTTCAGATATGATTTTGTATACCTCAGTTGCAATCGAGATATACAAACCAAATGGTTTACTGGGCGATGGTGAAGTAGCTATTTGGTTAAAAATTGTCCCCATTATACTTCCATTAGTCTAATTTTATCAAGCTGATGTGATTTGATGTACCGTAAGGTAAATTATCTCAGAATCCAAAAATACAAAGATTCCCCTGTACCAGGTAGTGGATGTTCCGGAGCCGACGTTGAAGTAGCCGTTAGTCAACTGGTAAGCTGGTAATTTTTGACCCTAGTGCATAATGTGTAACATTTTTGTAATGGGGAGGTTAAAATTAATTAGGTTTCAGTTAATTTTTCAGTGAAAATGTGCTGGTGACATTATCGTACGCTGACAATGAGAATGAGATTCCAGGGGCTCGCTTACTTTGCTGGATTTACCTGTATCGCTAACGCTACCGATGAGTTTGACCTGCCGAAAAAAGCTAATGGCCTGTGTACAGTCGGAAGAGACAACAACCAGAAGACAACTTTAACCGAAAGTACAATTTCAAACACTGCCCAAAAGAACCTCGCGAGGCAGTTTTCCGGTTACCAAGAATGTCTATCTGAGGATCACCTTGCCTTGATCTTTTACTTTGATGTGACCTGTGAAAGAGGCGAGTGGCCCATATTTTTTTCAGATCGTGATAAATGCATGTGCAGTAATGTAATGAATGCATGAAGGTTTTTCACAAGTCTAGCTTAACAGTCATCTTTTCCCTTAAATAGGCAGTTTTCCCTACAGCAACCACCGTGTGCAACCGTATTTCGTACGGACAAATGTGCTACGAGAGGTATGACACATATTATTCCAAGAGGCGGTACGCTAAGATACCGCGTATGGGATGATATCTTTCAATTGAACAGATTCGCCACTAGGGCTGTCTAACCGGTAGTACCGGTAGTACCGAAACCGGTAATACCGGCCAATTTTTGGATACCGAAATACCGGTTTTGGAAAGGCAAAAAACCGGTATTTCCGGTATTTTCTAATATCCTAATTTTTTTAGTTTCCTTATTCAAAGAAGAACTAAGTTTGATAAAAGATTGTAAAACTCATAGAAAAACAACTTCATGTTAATGATGACGAGATTCTTCGACTACTAGCAATGAATAGGGTGACACTGTGGGTCAAACAATTATACCTTTTGAACCCGTTTAAGGCACAGTACAGCATCTTTGCTGTATGTTTCATGCAAATGTTTCAGTGTATAAGCCAAACGTCACGTTTCAATTTATTTTTGAACAACTTGACTTGATACATATGTACAAGCCACCAAACTATTCGAAGCTCTCACTTAACGAATTTAGGAAACAAGATCAGGGCCCGTTGCTTACAATAGTAAATACAATAGTCACTCAACAATGAAGTAATAAAACTTCAGTTTCAACTGCAGCGACGCCGATTCGTTTCTAAACTGACTTCAACCATGAAACCATTTTCACTTCACCATGACGACCGGTTTCATTTGTATATAGAAAAATACAAATGAAACTTTAAAACCGGTCGTCATGGTGAAGTGTTGCTATTTCAAATATTCACTAGAAGATCAACAACTTTGAATTTACACAACATTAATAAGTCGTGCCTGACTGCCAGTCGTCGTCATTTGATATAGTCACTAACTTCAGCTGAAGTTTGCTTGAAACGTTCTGTTCAATAAATGAAACAAGTGACTTCATGTATGATGCGAAGGTACGAGAAAGTCAGCTTCATTTATTTGTGTCGACGATGCCGGTCCGTAATTAGAATATGGGAATTTTCGCGCTTTTTGAGTATTCTTGGCATCAAAGGATCTACCAGGAAAGAATCTGGAATATGTTTGAAGTCTTTCATGTGATATATTGATTCAACAAGTAGATGAAATCTCCAAGCCACTATCTACGAAGAGTGGGATTAAAAGCAGAGAAGAGAAGGTATCTGTGCACGATGATGCAAGCGCTCCGATTTAGGGATAGAGGTAAAATTCGTGAAGAGACTGTAAGAGACCAGTGCATCCATTATGCTGGAAGCTGCAATACGGAGCTTTTTGAAAATAGTTAAAAGCGGGGTTTCCTGCTATAAATTTGAAGAAATGATAGAAAAATTCCTGATGCGCCTAAAGTCGTTCGTCAGACTTCGATGAAAGCGGAAGTTTCTTCAATTGTTAGAAGCGTTGGCAACAAAATTCGTTCTACCAAAGGAAATAAATCGCTAAGCGTAGTATTTCTGCCTTAATACTACTTTGCAAAGCAACAACACTGAAGTAATAGTTTAAAAACAAAAATATTTACTTAAAAACATCGACATTTCTATTGATTGCGAATAATCTGCCAATACCGGTATTTTACCGGTACTACCGGTATTTTCTACGCTAATACCGAAATACCGGTTTTCACCAAAAGTGCCCAATACCGACAGCCCTATTCGCCACGGAACACACTATTGTACCAATGTTTGCTCTTGTTCCATTGTTCATCATCAAGATTTTTCGGTACGATGCAACGCCGGACATTGCATCCGGTTGCATCCGTCAACTTGCGCCCTGTACGGGATAGACTGGCTGAAAAGAATTCGGTAACAATGAATAACACCAAACAGCAACCAACAGCATCATGTACCTAACAACTAGCCATTAAGCCCAGCTTAAGCCAACCAGCTTAAGTAACCATTGAGTAAAACTGTGCGCTGTACGCAGGAAAAGCAGTATCGGGATCTGTATGGCGCGGATGTTAATTTCCCGCACCTTAAACCCGCAGCAACGGTAAACTTCAAGTAAAACCTCGGGTATATTGAATAAGTACATTTTTCGTCAATTTGTTAATGCGCATGCGACTTGAAGTTTTCCACGACCATATCTTGTAGCTGGACAGTGAAAATAGTAATGGAAAAGGATTGGAAAAATTAGGCCTAGGCAAAATGAAATAGATTAAAAAACCAGTAAATAAATAATTTATACAATTTAAGAGCTAATTCGTTCTTGCCGTTCTTAAAAAATTCTAGTTTGTTAGTTTTCTAGTTTAGAGATAATGCGACGAACCTGCATGTGAGGGTTTTCATGTCTTTAGTTGGTGGAGTCCTAATAGTTTGAGTCCTTTCCCTACCAGAGAGGCTAACTCCGGAATCAGCTAGAGACACTCTAATCGTTCACAATTATTTTCATGTGGAAGCTGGACAGCCACTTATGAAAATCCCGCGTCATTTTGTCTGCTGTAACAAGATCAAATATTACTGTTTTCAAGTATCGGGTCAGTGCATAGGTATGGTCACCCGAAGTTTTAAGCAGAGCGCATGGTGTTTTAAATCTGCCAACTTGCTTCCCTTCCCGAACGCGGGGTACAAAGAACATGTCTCTACGAGGGTCTCATGCTGAGCAACCGTAAATGTTGGTGATGGTCGTTTCTTGAATAGTGGCGCTTACGCCACCAGTTTACATGGTTAGTCTAAATTAGCCTTCAGGTATCAGGTATCAGCATATCTTTGGCTCGAACAGCACGTTCAAATCAGCTTTACGTCAGGTTAAAAAAAAAAACAAACGATACCTATAAGTATCGCTTGAAAAGTATCGATACCACTACTCATTGGTATCCGAAGGTATCGATGCCAAAATACTCGATACTTTAGGGTAAGGTATCGATACCGAGTGTATCGATTACCAGTATCGTCCATGCCTACTGGCGAGAGTGGCACCCAGATAGTGTGGCAACATAACGCATCAGCGAATAGCGATCCAACGGGCAGCGTATGCTGCCGGTTAACTTTTGTGAAATCCTTTCCGGGAAAAAATCAGCGCGAGGTCCCCAACCGCCATAGGTGTCCACCTCAGGTTGATCCACCTCAGCAATGATCTTTCGACCAGTTAGGTCAGTGTCACACTGTAGTCCACCAATGCTGGACCCGAACCGATTGATGTAAAAAATACGATCGCGTTCGAATCCCGATACTTTGCGCACTACTTTGTTCACGATGTTGCTGCGTATAGATCCTCGAGGATGATCTTGTCCGCTGCGCTGTAATGACAAGCTGTGAGATGCACCCACTTGATTCAAACACGTACTCCGCGGTGACCTGGGTCTTCGAATCCGGTCTGGCCCATCAGAAGTCTCCGCCACGGTCCACTTCGAAAAGCTTTTTATTCATCCGGTGTGTTAGCACTACGGTTAGCGGTTAGCACCGAGAACCTAAAATTAATTTTAACGAAAATTATTCCAAAAAAAATAATTAAAATCAACTTACCAACAGATTAAAAGAACAGAAATGTTTTGTTACGGACTGTTAACAATCCGATTTGATGAGGACGAGAAGCGTTTCACTTTGCAGCAACGTTTTCGGTAACTCCATAAAAAATGGGTCATAATTCAAAAGTATAAGGGGGATGCTTTAAATTTATATGTAGTAGGTTTACGGATTATGCAATTTGTCGGAATAAAACACCCCAAATCTTTCACATGGAATAGATTACACGTTGAAACATGAATAAAACGTTTCGAATTTTTTGAGTGTATTGATTCCAACCATTGCACTATGGGCAAAAACGAGAGAAAAAACGGACGCAATTAAGATGCGGCCTGCAGGCTTGTAAAATATAGGTGATCTTATGTAAAAATTTCCGGAGAATCGCGTGGTGCCCACCCCTTTCCTGTTTGTCATCGAAAAGTGCCCCATTTTGCACATTTTCCCCTATTTTTAACATTTTTCACCCTTATTGGATTATTCCAAGTAAGGCTTTGAGAAAACAAAAGTTAAAAACCTAATAAGTTTGTGTAAAGAAGTCCGCAGAACCGAATAGGGTTTATCTCATTTATTTTAGAGCACATTAATTTTTGTGGTTGAATTCCCGTTTGGTATGGTCGGTTTGATAACGAGAGCACAACCAAAAAAATGTGCCCTAAACTAAATGAGATAAGTCCTATTCGATTCTGCGGACTTTTTTACACAAAATCATTAGGTTTTTAATTTTTGTTTTCTCAAAGCCTTACTTGAAACATTCCAATAAGGGTGAAAAATATTAAAAATAGGGGAAAATGAGCAAAATGGGGCACTTCCCGATGATAGATAGGAAAGGGGTCGTCACCACGCGATTCTCAGGAAAATTTTACTTAGGATCACGTATATTTTATCACTCTGCAAGTCGTATCTTAATTGCATCCGTTTTTCTCTCATTTTTGCCTATAGTGCATTGGTCCATTGATTGATGTCGGGTAATCCCACGTCGTCGTATTTTCAAAGTAGCCCAGTTTTGTAGCGCCCATTCTGCAAAGTGGTATTGGATCGCATCATGGACCACGGACGTTCATCCTCACTGGAGATGATGAGTTTTTCCGGTTTTGTTATGCCAATACTATCAAGAGCAAGGAAACTTTTTACTGTGTTATGTAGGTCGTCGTCGGCTTGACAGAAACTCGAGCAGATGTAGTAGCTGTGGTGTGCGGTGTATCCCTTTCGATGTTGGTTCTTGGTTGCTAGTATGTACGCCATACACCATCCATCCATCCAAAGTGAGTTTTTGATGCGACAGGCTAAAATTCTTTCCTTTCTCGGATTTCAAGGACATGTCCAACACGCCAGTTATTAATTCCAATCAGGTTTCTTGGACGCACATTGGTGTAAGAATCGACTGCCAACCACTGAGATAATTGTAAGTACCAGTTAGCTTATCGAATGCTGAAGAATGAGGAGAAAGCTTAAGTTGCTTGACGGTGTGTACTTCCGGAAGCAGATAACGCTTGCCGGTGTTACGAGAACCAGATATCTGTAAGGATACTTTTTGCGATGAACTTTCATAACGTCATGTGTCTACCGTCCACTGTAAGTAACAGGGATGCGGACTGCCATCGAGCTTCAATTCGGTTGTCAAATCATCTTCAAGGAGCGTCAACGATGAACCATCGTCAAGAAAAACATATGTTTCGGCGAATGGCGAACGATTGTCGACGGGTATGAGCAGCCTGCTTTTGCCCGCCGACAATCGTATATCTCTTTATTTTGGTTTCGTGATAAATTCTGGTTACTACGTATGTTTGTTTTATAGGTAGAGAATAACCAGTTTATCGCTCTTCGTTTTGTCGTTTATTTCTGGGTATGAACAATGATAACGGGTGGCAACTAAAATTTTGGAATATCTTCGAGGCCCCTGTGCACAACACATACGAGCTCTGAGAGAAATGAAAGGGTGTATGTGTTAGCTTTTTCTCTCCTCTTTCTGTCAGTATTTCTTGTTTTCTAATGTTAGTCAAGTTTTGCTCCAATTGGGGTCAAAACAAGAAGCATTTCGCGAACGCGTTGTGTACTTCTACGAATTGCACAAAGATCTCGGCAAAAAGTATACGGTACAACATTTTAAAAGCAAAAATGTTGCAGCTTCGACTATTTACCGTATCCTAAGATCCCCAACAACTACTCGCAAGAAAGGTAGTGGAAGACAAGCCAAAATTATTAACTTGGAAGGTCTTCGTTCTCTTTCTCGTGCCTTCAACAACAAGGATTCCGTAAGCCAACGGGATGCCGCAAAAAAGCTCAACTGTTCCCATCAGTACATCTACAAAACATGGAAAAGAGTCGTAATAAAATGTCGAAAGAAGACAAGAGCCCCGGAATATACTGATCGACAGGTTTCGACGCTGAAATCTCAATGCCGTTGGTTGATAAAAAATTATTTCGGAAAATGCTTTGTTTTGGACGACGAAAGTTTCTTCCCTCTTTCGAAGACGCACATTCCCGGAAATGGTCGATACTCTTCCATGGATAGTTCTACAGCATCTGCGAATATAAAAGACAAGTTTAAACATAAGTTTGAACAGAAAGTGATGTTGTATATTGCCATTTCCGAGAGAGGTATTTCTAAGCTATAGTTCAAGTCCTCTGGTTTGGCTAGCAATTAAGATGTGTACCAGAACGAATATCTGAAGAAAATTTTAATCCCGTTTCTACAAAAACATCATGCAGATGGATAATACGTGTTTTGACCGGATAAAGTATCATCATGTACCTAAAAACCACAACCCGACAAATCTGCCTTAGTCAGTGTCGCCCAATTCGCAAACTTGACGGCCCTGCAATGCTCCTGTTCCGATATCCAACGGAAGCTTCACCGAACAGCCGATTACAGACCGTTTTCAAATGTTCACTAACTTTTTCTCATCAATGGACAATGTGTCTTTAATTTCAGTAAATCAGATCTTCTTCAAATATCTTTGTCTTTCTTTGACAGTTTGAGAAATAAATTCCAAAATTTTAGTTGCCATCCGTTATTTTGATTCCCTGCCTCTAATTTTTGTTGTTTTGGGGTTAATTTAAACAGTACTATTGCCTGACCAACTGTTTTCAAGCTGTTATAAAAAGATGAAACATTTTCCTCGCAGGTAATTCCAAACAAGTTCCGGGAAGTTGAGGTACTGTGTTCATTATTTTGAATTATTGTGATAATCCACGGTTTTATTTTACGCATAAAGCTTGCCTACCAAATCTTAAAGTGATAGGCTAGTAGCTTTAGCGAGACAGGTGTAAATCGGGGATAACTTGGTTTATTAAACTAGTTAACTCTGATCGGCGATACAGCCCAAGTCTTCATATACTCTAAAATCTGCGTCCTATTAGCGCTTAACAAGTTTAGAGCAAAAGTTTAGCGATTTTATTCTCGTCATTACAAAAACGACAGATAACATCTTGTACAATACCAAAATTTTGAAGACGATATTTGCTTGTAAAATGTCACAACGGTTAACAGGCTGAGATCTCTCTTAGTCTAATGGAGACTTCGCAGCTTTTAGGTCAACTCACTACACGTTTTGCCTTTCTACTACATAAATACAGGGATACCTCGATATAAGACAATTTATAATTTCAAAAATTTATCTTATATCGAAATTGTCTATCTTAATATCGAAACATGATTTTTTCACAAAATTTTGGCATTAGCAGTCACCAATTTTGCTCTGCGTTGTGTGTTTATGTTTTTCGAACTATTTAATATTGTTTGAGTTATTAGTTGTTTACCATTTTTAGGATTATTTCGAAATAATAAACAAATTTATGGCGCCGCTTTTGGAATGGAAAATGTGCTCTGGTGTCGTTACCAACTATTTCAAAGGGATTTGTCTTATATCGAGGTAAAAATTGTCTTATATCGAATTGTCTTATAACGAGGTTGTCTTATATCGAGGTATCCCTGTATATAGTATAAAGGTATAGCAATCACTCGAAAAACCGGAAATGGAAAGAAGGTCCTCAGGGCCGAATGTCATATACCATTCGACTCACTTTTGAAAACTGACCATTTTGTGTGTGTGTGTGTGTGTGTGTGTGTGTGTGTGTGTGTGTGTGTGTGTGTGTGTGTGTGTGTGTGTGTGTGTGTGTGTGTGTGTGTGTGTGTGTGTGTGTGTGTGTGTGTGTGTGTGTGTGTGTGTGTGTGTGTGTGTGTGTGTGTGTGTGTGTGTGTGTGTGTGTGTGTGTGTGTGTGTGTGTGTGTGTGTGTGTGTGTGTGTGTGTGTGTGTGTGTGTGGGTGTGGGTGTGGGTCGGTGGGTGTGGGTCGGTGGGTGTGTGTGGGTGTGGGTGTGTGGGTGTGGGTGTGTGGGTGTCTGTGTGTGTGTGTGTGGGTGTGGGTGTGGGTGTGTGTGTGGGTGTGTGTGTGTATGTATGTCTGTGTAGTTGTCCCATAGGTCGCTATTGAATTTCATATTGATCGGACTTTTAGTTCAAAAGTTATGTACAAAAATAGAAAAAATATGAGACTTAATTTTCTCATAGGTTCCTAAATCGATTTGAACAAAACCGATTGCATATGAAAGGGGAGCATTTTAAACCCTTAACTTTCAAATTTCATGATAGTTGGGCTTTTGGTTTGAAAGTTACATGAAGAAACGTGAAAAAAAGTATTTAAAATATATGTTTTTGCTACAGCCATGGCACATGTTGCTGACAATTTGATTACCGCTGAAATATTCACAATCACAGACGAAGAAGTTGCTAAGGCGTAATTTGAAGCAATCCTATCGCCCTGGCCCCGATGGCATTCCAGTTGCTTTACTAAAAATTGTTACGAAGCTTTAAACATGCCGCTAACTTCCATCTTTAATCTCTCTTTGCAATGCCAACTATTTCCTTGTATCTGGAAGGAGTCATATATGTTCCCGGTGTTCAAGAAGGGCGATAAACGGAATGAAGCTATCGTATACAATCATCTAATGTTCAGCACAAAAAACTATATTTCGACCGCACAGCACGGACCTTACGGACCTGCCAGGGGGTCCGTAACTACCAATTTATTAGAGTTCACTTCATTTTGCTTGTGCGGCATTGATCGGGGTCTCCAGATTGACGCTGAATACACCGACCTGAAAGCTGCATTTGATCGCATCGATCATGGGATATTATGTGCCAAGTGTGATAAACTCGGAGTATCTATCGCGATGGTTGTATGGATAAAATCGTACTTGCGGGATCGCAAAATTGCTGTGAAGCTGGGAACGTCGCAATCTCGCTGGTTTAGTAACAACTGCGGAGTTCCTCAAGGAAGTATCTTGGGGCCTTTACTGTTTTCGTTGTTTATCAACGATGTTACAAAGTTATTACCTCGTGGCACACGACTGTTGTATGCCGATGACACAAAAATCTACCAGGTTATTCAAAGCTACGATGATTGCTTTAGACTCCAAGCGTTAATTGTTTTGTTCGCTGAATGGTACCACCGCAACTTTTTGACATTAAGCATCGCCAAATGCACTGCCATGAGCTTTCACCGCAAAAAACAGCCTTTGTTTTTTGATTATCATGTTGATGGAATATCCCTACTACGCAAGGAAGTTGTTACGGATCTAGGTGTTATTCTGGATGCTCAATTGACATTCAGACAACATTACTCCATGATCATTAACAAGGCGAACCGGCAACTTGGCTTAATTTTGAGAATAGGACACCATACGAACCGTTGCTTTTCAAGAGATGGCGCTTTTCTAGTGGTAGTAAAATCAAAATTTCTCACTTATTTATGTTTATCTACCTGAAAAACAATCACTAATCATGTTTTATTTGTGGTACAGTTATTCTGTTATACTTAATTTTCATGATTTCTGCCTAATTTTGATAAAAAACAAACATTTCCTATACCTCTCCATAGCATTTTACTACCAGTCATCCGAGAGCCCTATAAAAAGCTAAAGCCCTATAAAGATACATTTATAGGGCTTTATGAAAAGTATGTTTGCGACATTTCAATTCGAAAAAATTAAATTTCGCAACATGAACGCAATAAATAAAAACAATGTTTACCAACTATTTATTGGTTCAGGTGTCAAACGTTATATTGCGATTAGCGATAAACACAAAAGAAACTGAGATGAATGAGAGAGTCAGGGTGTTGATTTCAGTAAATTTATTGTCGCGCAAAATTCAGTTGTTACGGAAATGCACACTATGCGCTACGAAGTAACGACATCTGTTGTATTCAACAGGGAAACATTGATAGTTTCAAGCATACTCTCACGCGTGGCGCATGATGAAACACTTGCGCCAACTTCTGTTATTTATTATCAGAAACTAGAGGCGGTGTCCTACTGGAAAAGAATTTGAGAATCATGGAACCTTGCTGACCCTCTATTGCTCGCTGGTACGCTCAGTTCTGGAGTTTGTCTGCGTTATTTGCGTTATTTATTACCACCGTACCTTTGCATTCTTTTTGGAATAAAACCCCTAGAATAGCGACGCAAGGATATAATATCTCAAATGGCCAACAAAATCCTGACCGGTAGCTACGATTGTCCCAGCATCCTCGCTATGTTACTGATATGTTGTCCTCTGCGCCCGCAACGTCATTTACGTCTTCTACGGGTAAACGTTCATCGCACGAATTATGGTCAACACGAACCCATCCGTCGTCTTGCTTTGGCATATAACGAAAATGACAGTAATTTTAATTTTTTGTGTTAGTGCCTTCTGCTGTTTTTTGTTCATTCAAATCATTGTAAAGTGTGCTTAGTTGTTAAGCGTCATATCAATGTGACTAATCGCATAAAAGATGCTGGGTTTATGCTCCGCTTTGAAAACTCTATTTTCCAGGTGGCTTTTCCCAGCCATATTCTTTATTCATTAAGACTATGATAAGTCGGATGAAATTATCAATAAATAACAAATATAAGCATTATTACTACAAGAAACAGCCTACAATTTATTATTATTTGAAAATTACTGATGAGTTCTATCGAACGAAACCAAGTTATTGGAATTCGGACGGTTCATTCAAAAGTTATTGAAACTTTAACACTTAAGCACCGTATATTAAACCGTTAAAACGTGTAAAATCAGAGCATATCAATCAAATGTCGATTGTATTCAATGTGTGTATGTATGTATGTATGTGTATGTGTTTGCAATTTGCAATTTTGAAATTTGCATTGAAATTCAAGAAAAGTGCGAAACATGTCAATTGTCTGAAGTTTTTGAAGTCTCTTAGTGGAATACGAACTCTAAAATTAAAGAAAAGAAAAAACTTCCGATTACATTCCACTTATTTAATATTTATTCGCGACAGATACGTGTACGCTTCGAAAACAGACACTGATGAAGCCTGCAAGTCGTAGGCGATATACGTATCTATCGCAAATAAATATTAAATAGTGGAATTTAATCGGAAAAAGTTTTTTCTTTTTTTTGATTTCAGATTTTAATTGTCATTTTCTTTACTTACAATTGAATAAGAAAAGCAAAAAGCGAAGAAAAGCAGTTAATTTAAGCATTTAGGTATAGTGGAGTACTGGGTTAAAAATACTAATGAGTTCATTTTTCCAAATAAATTTATACAAATTTCAAACAAATTCTGCGCATCAATAGATGCTCTTTCCAAACAATAGATACTAGAGCTCAGAAATGTTATATGAAAAATAAAAGTAAACGTTGTGCGGTAGTAATTTTGTACTATTTGTTTTCGTTAGTGACACTTTAAAAGACAGAAGTCTTGTGTCATGCATCGTATTTTAATAAATAAATCGAAAATGACAAGCACTGGAAATCAAATCGTTCATATTTTCCATTCTCAAGCATGTTTATAGCGCTGCTTTTGCACTATTTTTTGATCTCATCTTGTTTTCTAAACCCTCTAACAGGATATATTGTAAAAACGATACGATCAAGCTAATGACTATCATGAAAGTACATTGAACAGAAGCTAAGTTTTTATGCAAAAATAATTATCTAAAGGAGCGCCAGTTAAGAAAAAGTTCAATTTTTCTTTTTCGTTTTTCATATCTAATGCTCTATTCAGTTATTTTTTTTAATTCAAATATATTGCAAAATTAAAGCCAAGTAAACTGATAGTAAATTTTTGACATCAATCATTTTGTTGTAGATATCGTTTTTCTTCAAAAGTGTAAAAGGAAATATTCGCGCAATAATTTTTCTGAATTCTTGTTTTTGAAAGATGCTAACTCTTGAACGCAAGGTATTCATATTAAAATATGAATAAATCTGTTATGAACACCTTTTTCATATTGTCAATTCAAAACAAGCTTCGTATGTGGCTCTGAAGCCCAAAAGTTAAGGCCGTCTGTTATTTTCAAATTTTCTATATATATTCATTCAAGTCTGCAAAAATTATCTTTTGTGTTTACATATATGATTCTATAAATCACGTAAATATTATAAAACTAAATAAGGTGTTCAACAAGTAGATTAGATGACGCTTATAAGTATTTGCGCACCACAGGAAAGAAAATATAATTATTCTACGCAATACGTTGTGAATTTTACTGGTAAATAAGAGTTTTGAGGATTAAGGAACAGATATTTAAAAATATTATCTAGTTAATTATAGATGTTCTTGAGAAATTAAAAAATAATTATTCTGGCAGTAGAAAGGCTAGGTCACACCGCTAGGTTGATTAATTCGGGTTTTTATCTTGATTGTTTAACCAATTACCATGGCTTCCGGGCTTTCCAATAGTCTCAGCTTACTCTACAATACTCAGTTAAAAAATCCGTAGAATGGATACATGGAATGGAGAGCTATATCCAGCAGGTTGGAGTTCATTTTCTTCTACACATTGTAAACTTTGTTCTATAACTGAAAAACAAAAAAATCCGTCGGGAAAAAGTTGCGTCCTATCGGGAAAAAGTCGGGAATTTTTTTCAAGGAGTTGTATGCCACCCTGATATTTTTTTCAAGCAAATCAAAAATTTGGGCACTAGAAGGTTAAACAAAAATTTATTCCTGTTAAAAGCGGGCATTAATGACATAAACAACTTTGATAATAATAGTGCAGCTTTTCCTTACGTTTTCTATTACGAATGTTAGTGTTTTCGCAATTTAAACCACTGTGACTGTATCGATTTTTATGATGTGATACCAAATGAAAGGTTATTATTTATATTTATTACTTGTTAAGTATTTCTCAGCAGAAGTGATATAATCCAACCAATACAACCAAACAGTTGAATTATGATCCGAAAGCGTGTCGATTTCTATCTTAAATAAAAAGTAAAATGGTATATAAAACGTTAATTTTACTACTAGATGGATCAAATCGGGTTTTTATTAGAATTTAAATGGTATTTAAAGGCAATTAGAATGCTTAATTTACCAGTTTCCAATTGAACTATATGATAATATGGTGCACCATAATGTTGGCTTTAAATACATACCAAAATTATCCGATCTGTTGGTTAATATGTCTAAAATATTGCTTTTCCTGACATTAGTCTGTGCTCCTAAAGTAGTGGTAATGTTCTTGTAATAGTGGAAAATTTGCCTATAATAGTGAAATTTTGTTTACCGCCCTTAGTAACGCTTGCAGTGAGCATGGAAGCAGGTGGATAACAGCGTAGGCTTGCTAATGCTATGAATTGTTGCGAATTTCTTAACCAATTGCACCTTATTGGTCTGTTCAAAAGAAATTTATCATTTCTGTACCAATATTCTAAATTTTAGCTACATGTACCTAATATAAAACTGTTGACAAATATATATTTAGCAATAGAAAATTGAAATTCTGTTGGAATTATTCTAAAATCCGCCAAAATTATGAAATGATTCGAGTTTCCACTATTACTGGTACACCCACTATTACTGGTACATCTACTCTAGTATAAAAAATTAAAAAATTAACTATGCGACGAGTTTACGTTTACTCTAAACAAAATTTTATATAAAAACCTTATTTAATCCACCTAGTGGTGAAAGGAACCTTTGTTATACGGACTTACTTGCTATTTGAGATAGAAATCGACACGTCTTCGTCTATTGGTTAACGTTGTGTAATGCGTTGGTTTACATAAAATTTTGAAAATTGAATAAGTTTACAAAATTTGAACAAAATAGGAACACTTTTTAATTTTGATAGATTCCTTTTTCATGAAATTGCTGAGTAAGGATAAGTAAGTTGTTATTAATCTGAGTAAGTGCAAATTAAAGTAAGTTGTGAGAGGAAATCTTATTCTTTAACATATACATTGCCTAGTAAAGGTCCAGTTTATAGGTTTTTGAACTATGCATAATTTCCTGTAATGCCATTCCATTTGATTCACGTCAATAGAGTTTTCTTGAATAATTTTCATCAATTTTTATTAACCTTCGGTTACTCACGCTGTTGTATTTTGTACAACACGTGTAGGTTTTCCTACGCCATATTGTTATAAAATTACAAATCGTTTAACTAACGTATATTCTCCAATAAACTTATTATGAGCAAAATATCATAATTATTCAATGCATTAATAATTTAAATTGTTGGGAAAATAGATCAGCATAAACCGCCATCACAGAAACGAAGCAATCAGCATGTGAGGTGTACCAGAATTTGGCGCCAACTCGAATTTTCTCTTGTTTCTACATATGGAAAAATGGTGTCTGTATGCAGCAAAGCTATCAGCAAATGTAAAATGTTCAAAATGTATCCGTCTGCTGGTAGTCGAGTAATTAGGGTATTTATTATAATCAAAGTTCCACAGTTCCTAAACAAGCAAACATAGAGGTATACTATTTTCAGCAAAGTTGTGTATTTTTACTATTTGTACAATTTTGTAGTAAGTCATACAACATGAAAAAGTCATACAACAATTACAAAAAGAACAAAAATAGAAAAACTGATTTTACAAAATCATTTACAATAAATAAGATTTTTGTATCTTCGCTGCAGAGAAAGAAGGCTATTGTCTTTAGCAAAATTTCTTGTAATAATATGCTCTATAACTTTGCAGAACACATCAATGTGTTATATTGACATTGCAGAAAAATAATATTTTTATTTCACTTTTAGGGGGATTTTCAATTTCTAGAAACTCTTCCACAGGTTCGATAAACTTAAAATCAAGTTTTCTCAATCAAAACTCTAGTGTGCATGTTTTCTTTGGTTTGGGGCTATTTTGCGCGCGAGTGACCGTGTTACAAAAGTTGGCGCGAGTGTTCGAGGGTTAATATCTTTTGATCGGTAAAACCAATTCTTATGAAATTTTGCATATATATTCGTAGTGTCAAAACCTCTCGTTTGATATTAAAATAATTAAAATTAGGTAAATTATCTTGGTTAAAATCATTATAAATTATTGTTAATTTCGGTGCGGTGTATTCAATTGCTCATAACTTTCAAACTAAATATCCAATCAAAAAACCATTCAATAGTGATCTATCCGGCTATATTACCTGCCAAACGAAACTAATAGCACATAAATCGGTTTGGCCATCTCTGAGAAACAGGCGATAATTATTACCTTGTCAAAACAGGTTTTTACCTTTGTTATACTATAAAACCCGATTTAATCCACCTAGTGGTGAAAGGAACCTTTGTTATACGGTCTTACTTGCTATTTGAGATAGAAATCGACACGTCTTCGGAACATAATTCATCTATTGGTTAACGTTGCGTAGTGCGTTGGTTTTCATAAAATTGTTGGAAATTGAATAAGTTTACACAATTTGAACAAACTAGCAGCACTTGTAAATTTTGATAGATCCTTTTTTCATGCAATTACTGAGTAAGGGTAAGTTGGTTGTTACTAATTTGAGTAAGTGCAAGTAAAAGCAGGTTGTAACAGGAAATATTATTCTTTAACATATACATTGCGTAGTAAAGGTCTAGTTTATAGGTTTTTGAACTATGCATAAATTCCTGTAATGTCATTCTTTTTGATTGACATCAATAAAGTTTTCTTGAATAAATTTCATCAATTTTTATTAACCATCGGTTACTCACACTGTTGAATTTTGTACAACACGTGTAGGTTTTTGAGGTTTTGCTATATTGTTATAAAGTTACAAATCGCTGTTTAACTAACGTATATTTTTCAATTACCTTGTTATGAGCAAAATGTCATAATTATTCAATGCATTAATACTTTAAATTGTTGGGAAAATAGATCAGCATAAACTGACATCACAGAAACGAAGCAATCAGCATGTGAGGTGTACCGCAATTGACCCCAACTGGAATTTTCTCTCGTTTCTTCATATGGAAAAATGGTGTCTGTATGCAGCAAAACTATCAGCAAATGTAAAATGTTTAAAATGTATCCGTCTGCTGGTAGTCGAGTAATTCGGAGTCAAAATTAAGGCATTTCTTCTAATCAAAGTTCTACAGTACCTAAACAAACAAACATAGAGGTATACTATGTTCAGTGTATTTTTACTATTTGCACAATTTTGTAATACATGAAAAAGGTATACAACAATTACAAAAAGAGCTAAAATAGAAAATACTGATTTTACAAATTCATATTCAATAAATAAGATTTTTCTATCTTCGCTGAAGAGATAGAGGGTTACTGTCTTCAGCAAAATTTCTTGTAATAATATGCTCTATAACTTTGCAGAACACATCAATGTGTTATATTGAAACTGAAGAAAAATAATTTTTTTATTTCACTTTTAGGGGGATTAATCAAAATTTAAATTGCACCAGACGATCGAATTTTCAATTTCAAGAAATTCCTCCAAAGGTTCCATAAACCTAAAACCAAGTTTTCCCAGTCAAAACTCTAGTGCGCATGTCTTTTTGGCTTTGGGCCATTGTGCGCGCGAGTAACCCGTATTACAAAAGTTGGCGCGAGTGTTGGAGGGTTAATATCTTTTGATCGGCAAAATCAATTCTTCTGAAATTTTGCAGATATATTTGCAACATTAAAATCTCTAATTTGATGTAAAAATAATTCAAACTAGATAAATCATCTTAGATGAAATGCCCAGCAAACCAGATATCGTATATTCATGTCGAGATTTAATCTTATATAAATGGATATCACATCGGATTCGTATAAATGTACACATGTTGTAAGCACATTGTGTAAATTTCATCGTATGTAATGCACACGATGATTGATATACGAATTAATAGTAAAAATCGTAAATAGGTCGAAAGATAATCGGGTTATGCTTAGCGAATATCGCATATGACGATTTCTTAGATTTAGTTACCAACAATGGCTATCATGAAGATGTAATCGTATTTAATTACAGTTTTCATCGAATTATGTTTTGCAAAATGTCTTATATGACATCGTTTTAGATTTATATACAAGCAGTGATAATCATGAGATTCTAGGTGCATTAAAATATGATTTGCATCAAAACACGTTCAAATTTGTTGTTATTTCTTTACAACAAAAATAACAAAATAGAGAGATTTCAAGGATACGTTCTTAATGCAGATTCGTCAACCAAAAAAAAATTAACGGTTTCTTCGCTTTTGTTTTAAATTTTAATATCTATTTATTTCTTTTGTTAAAATTGAACTTATTTTTATTGTGGCGGAATATTCAAAAAACTATTATCTGGTTTGAAAAACTTTTACAATTACATTTTTAACTATTTTAAAATGTTAATAATTCAAATAAGCCCGCCTAAATATTAAGCAGCAAGCATATAATGATTAAGTCATACTGACAAGACAATAAAAGATCTTTTTGAAAAAGCACTCTTTGAAGAGTTTGATTGTTTTTTGGCGTATTAAAACCACGTAACGTAACGTTTTAAGAATTAAAAATGTTAAAAATAGGAACTCATATTTTTTTAGATATTTCTCTGATAGGTAAGTGAACGAACGGAAATCTTAAAATTGATTAAGGAGAGTATTTCTCAGAATTGGACAAGACTAGATTATAATCCATTCCGCTAATCTAAATGCCTTAATATCATTGAATCTTATGGCTTTTCAGAAGAAATGCAAATGTTAAGTGGAATTGGAAAAAGACATTCAGCATTAAACTGGTACAGTAAAAAAAAAATTTGATGCTTATTGTTGTAAGCAATTTTGAGCTGTCCTATAGCATCTAAATGTTCAGCATTCTATTTTAAATAACTTTTAATTTCTTTTTAAGAGCTTCTGAAATAACAGACATTTTTGTACTTGAGCTTTAATAATATTATCTCCATGTAATCAAATATGAATATGCATATAACGTATTCCAATGTATATTTAGAACAATCTGTACCATGGAATGCTAACAAAGGTATTGCATATCATTCCATGAAGTCAGCATTATGATTAAAATTAACGATCAAATGCAAACTTATTTACGACACTGTAATTCAGTCACAATTGACACAAACTCGTATGTCGGATGAGAATAAATCAAATCCATACTTACATGTTCAATGCATCAGATAAGATCTCATTGCTTACATGTACGATGACTTCGGTTTAAGATGTGCAAAAATATCATTGAGGTACTGATGTACCAGTAGCCTAAAGGTAATGAACAAATACTGCGGTACAGGTGGTTCTTGGTTCTAAACCAGGTGAGTACAGCTTCGTTTTAAATGATATAGACAAAAAAGTTAAATATTGTGACAGGTCGATAATATCTGGAAGCTTATGAAAAAAAGCTTTCAGCAAAGCTTTTACTTTTTTGTCTCAACTTTCAGGGCGAATATTTAGCTATAAATAGCCTGCTCTGTATGCAATTTTTGACACTTGCCATTTACCACATGGGGAAAGGCGAAGGGTAGAGTAGAAATATTATCGACACTGTGTCGAAATGCAATCCAGAACAATCGGCTCAGTCGTATAAACTGTTTTGTTTTGTCGGCATTTCAATTATTCTGAAGAACTAAATCATGTATATCGCCTCCACTTTTGCATGTATATGCCGTTTCTGCGCATGATATATGATTTGATAGATCTTATATGCTGACGTTTATCTCATTTAGAATTAAGTTATACAGACCAAAATGTTTGCTGGGTGGTTATATATTATTGTAAATTTTTATGTGTTGTATTCAATTGCTCATAACTTTCAAATTAAACGTCCAATCGAAAAACAAATCAATAGTGATCTATTAGGCTATGTTACCTTTCAAATGAGACTAATAGCGCATAAGTCGGTTTACCCATCTCTAAGAAACAGGCGATAATTATTACCTTGTCAAAACAGGTTTTTTAAAGATAACTTTTAAACTACTTGTTTGTTTTCAATAAAATTTACCCGAAAAATTTAGCGTTAACAAGAGCTTTCATTCAATACCAAGATCGTTGAAATCAGTCATTTGGTTCCGGAGAAAATCGTGTCACGTAATTTTCACGTTTTTACTTATAACTTTTAAACGAAATGTCGGACCTCGAAACAATTCAATAGTGATATACTAGGCAATAATACCTTTCAAACAAAAGTAATTGCGAACAAATCGGTTCAGCCATCTCCGAGAAACAGGCGATAGAAAAGTTGCGCCCCGCACATACATACACACATACACACATACACACACACACACACACACACACACACACACACACACACACACACACACACACACACACACACACACACACACACACACACACACACACACACACACACACACACACACACACACACACACACACACACACACACACACACACACACACACACACACACACACACACACACACACACCTACACACACACACACACACACACACACACACACACACACACACACACACACACACACACACACACACACACACACACACACACACACACACACACAGACACACAGACACACAGACACACACAGACACACACACACACACACACACACACACACACACACACAGACACAGACATTGCTCAGTTCGTCGAACCCTGTCGATTGGTATATGTGGCTCGGCCCTCCGGGCCTCGGATCAATTTCGTGTTTTTCGACCAATTCCTAAACCTTTGTTATAGTATAACAAAGGTAACAAAGGTTTACAAATTGGTCGAAAAACACGAAATCGATCCGAGGCCCGGAGGACCGAGCCACATATACCAATCGATAGGGTTCGACGAACTGAGCAATGTCTGTGTGTGTGTGTGTGTGTGTGTGTGTATGTGTGTATGTATGTGCGGGGCGCAACTTTTCTATCGCCTGTTTCTCGGAGATGGCTGAACCGATTTGTTCGCTATTACTTTTGTTTGAAAGGTATTATTGCCTAGTATATCACTATTGAATTGCTTCGTGGTCCGACATTTCGTTTAAAAGTTATAAGTAAAAACCCGATTTAATCCACCTAGTGGTGAAAGGAACCTTTGTTATACGGTCTTACTTGCTCTTTGAGATCGAAATCGACAAGTCTTCGGTACATAATTCATCTATTGGTTAACGTTGCGTAGTGCGTTGGTTTTCATAAAATTTTTGGAAATTGAATAAGTTTACAAAATTTGAACAAAATAGCAGCACTTATAAATTTTGATAGATCCTTTTTTCATGAAATTACTGAGTAAGGGTAAGTTGGTTGTTACTAATTTGAGTAAGTGCAAATAAAAGCAAGTTGTAAGAGGAAATATTATTCTTTAACATATACATTGCGTAGTAAAGGTCTAATTTATAGGTTTTTGAACTATGCATAAATTCCTGTAATGCCATTCTTTTTGATTGACATCAATAAATTTCATCAATTTTTATTAACCTTCAATTACTCACGCATTTTGTACAACACGTGTAGGTTTTTGAATGCCATATTGTTAAAAAGTTACAAATCGCTGTTTAACTAACGTATATTCTTCAATTACCTTGTTATGAGCAAAATGTCATAATTATTCAATGCATTAATATTTTAAATTGTTGGGAAAATAGATCAGCATAAACTGATATCACAGAAACGAAGCAGTCAGCATGTGAGGTGTACCGCAATTGACCCCAACTGGAATTTTCTCTCGTTTCTTCATATGGAAAAATGGTGTCTGTATGCAGCAAAACTATCAGCCAATGTAAAATGTTTAAAATGTATCCGTCTGCTGGTAGTCTAGTAATTCGGGGTCAAAATTTGGGTATTTTTTATAATCAAAGTTCCTAAACACGCAAACATAGAGGTATGCTATTTTCAGCAAAGTTGTGTATTTTTACTATTTGTACAATTTTGTAGTACATGAACAAGTCATACAATAATTACAAAAAGAGCTAAAATAGAAAAACTGATTTTGCAAATTCATATACAATAAATAAGATTTTGCTATCTTCGCTGAATAGATAGAAGGTTACTGTCTTCAACAAAATTTCTTGAAATTAGATGCTCTAAACCTTTGCAGAACATATCAATATGTTATATTGAAACTGAAGAAAAATAATTTTTATATTTCACTTTTAGGGGGATTAATCAAAATTTAAATTCTACCAGACGATAGAGCTTTCAATTTCAAGAAACTCTTCCGAAGGTTCCATAAACCTAAAACCATGTTTTCCCAGTCAAAATTCTAGTGCGCATGTCTTTTTGGCTTTGGGTCATTGTGCGCGCGAGTAACCGTATTACAAAAGTTGGCGCGAGTGTTGGAGGATTTGATCTTTTGATCGGCAAAACCGATTTTTCTGAAATTTTGCAGATATATTTGCAGCATTAAAATCTCTAATTTGATGCCAAAATAATTCAAATTACATAAACTATCTTAGATGAAATCGTTATAAATTATTGTAAATTTTAATATGTTGTATTCAATTGCTCATAACTTTCAAATTAAACGTCCAATCAAAAAACAAATCAATAGTGATCTATTAGGTTATGTTACCTTTCAAATGAGACTAATAACGCCTAAATCGGTTTAGTCATCTCTAAGAAACAGGCGATAATTATTACCTTGTCAAAACAGGTTTTTTAAGCATAACTTTTAAACTACTAGTTTGTTTTCAATAAAATTTACCAAAAAAATTTAGTGTTAACTAGAGCTTTCATTCGATACCAAAATCATTGAAATCGATCATTTGGTTCCGGAGAAAATCGTGTCACGTAATTTTCACTTTTTTACTTATAACTTTTAAACGAAATGTCGAACCTCGAAGCAATTCAATAGTGATATACTAGGCAATAATACCTTTCAAACAAAAGTAATTGCGAACAAATCGGTTCAGCCATCTCCGAGAAACAGGCGATAGGAAAGTTGCGCCCCGCACATACATACACACATACACACACACACACACACACACACACACAGACATTGCTCAGTTCGTCGAACCCTGTCGATTGGTATATGTGGCTCGGCCCTCCGGGCCTCGGATCAATTTCGTGTTTTTCGACCAATTCCTAAACCTTTGTTATAGTATAACAAAGGTAAAAAGTGAAAGTTACGTGACACGATTTTCTCCGGAACTGAATGACCGATTTCAACGATCTTAGTATCGAATGAAAGCTCTTGTTAACGCTAAATTTTTCGGGTAAATTTTATTGAAAACAAACAAGTAGTTTAAAAGTTATGCTTAAAAAACCTGTTTTGACAAGGTAATAATTATCGCCTGTTTCTTAGAGATGACTAAACCGATTTAGGCGCTATTAGTCTCATTTGAAAGGTAACATAACCTAATAGATCACTATTGATTTGTTTTTTGATTGGACGTTTAATTTGAAAGTTATGAGCAATTGAATACAACACATTAAAATTTACAATAATTTATAACGATTTCATCTAAGATGATTTATCTAATTTGAATTATTTTGGCATCAAATTAGAGATTTTTATGCTGCAAATATATCTGCAAAAATTCAGAAGGTTTGGTTTTGCCGATCAAAAGATATTAACCCTCCAACACTCGCGCCAACTTTTGTAATACGGTTACTCACGCGCACAATGGCCCAAAGCCAAAAAGACACGCGCACTAGAGTTTTGACTGGGAAAACTTGGTTTTAGGTTTATGGAACCTTCGGAAGAATTTCTTGAAATTGAAAGTTCTATCGTCTGGTGCAATTTAAATTTTGATTAATCCCCCTAAAAGTGAAATAAAAAAAATATTTTTCTTCAGTTTCAATGTAACACATTGATGTGTTCTGCAAAGTTTTAGAACATATTATTACAAGAAATTTTGTTGAATACAGTAACCTTCTATCTATTCAGCGAAGGTAGTAAAATCTTATTTATTGTATATGAATTTGTAAAATCAGTTTTTTCTATTTTAGCTCTTTTTGTAATTATTGTATGACTTTTTCATGTAATACAAAATTATACAAATAGTAAAAATACACAACTTTGCTGAACATAGTATACCCCTATGTTTGCTTGTTTAGGAACTGTAGAACTTTGATTATAAAAAATGCCCTGATTATGACCCCGAATTACTCGACTACCAACAGACGGATACATTTTAAACACTTTACATTTTCTGGTAGTTTTGCTGCATACAGACACCATTTTTCCATATGAAGAAACGAGAGAAAATTCCAGTTGGGGCCAATTCCGGTACACCTCACATGCTACTTGCTTCCTTTTTGTGATGTCGGTTTATGCTAATCTATTTTCCTAACAATTTAAACTATCAATGCATTGAATAATTCCGACATTTTGCTCATAACAAGTTTATTGAAGAATATACGTAAGTATATACGTAATATACGATTTGTAACTTTATAACAATATGGCATTCAAAACCCTACACATGTTGTACAAAATACAACAGCGTGAGTAACCGAAGGTTCATAAAAATTGATGAAATTTATTCAAGAAAACTTTATTGTTGTGAATCAAATAGAATGGCATTGCAGGAAATTATGCATAGTTCAAAAACCTATAAACTAGACCTTTACTACACAGTGTATATGTTAAAGAATAATATTTCATCTCACAACTTACTTTTACTTGCACTTACCTTCATTAGTAACAACTTACTCAGCAACTTCATGAGAAAAAGAACTATCAAAATTTATAAGTGCTTCTATTTGGTTCAAATTCTGTAAACTTATTCAATTTCCAAAAATTTCATGTAATCCAAACGTGTCGATTTCTATTTCAAACAGCAAGTAAGACCGTATAACAAAGGTTCCTTTCACCACTAGGTGGATTAAATCAGGTTTTTAAGCATAACTTTTAAACTACTTGTTTGTTTTCAATAAAATTTACCCGAAAAATTTAACGTTAACAGGAGCTTTCATTCGATACCAAGATCGTTGAAATCGGTCATTTGGTTCCGGAGAAAATGGTGTCACGTAATTTTCACTTTTTTACTTATAACTTTTTAACGAAATGTCGGACCTTTAAAACAAAAGTAATAGCGAACAAATCGGTTCAGTCATCTCCGAGAAACAGACGATAGAAAAGTTGCGCCCCGCACATACACACACACACACACACACACACACACACACACACACACACACACACACACACACACACACACACACACACACACACACACACACACACACACACACACACACACACACACACACACACACACACACACACACACACACACACACACACACACACACACACACACACACACACACACACACACACACACACACACACACACACACACACACACACACACACACACACACACACACACACACACACACACACACACACACACACACACACACACACACACACACACACACACACACACACACACACACACACACACACACACACACACACACACACACACACACACACACACACACACACACACACACACACACACACACACACACACACACACACACACACACACACACACACACACACACACACACACACAGGTGTACCGCGATTGGCCCTGGAATTTTCTCTCGTTTCTTCATGAAAAAATGGTGTCTGTATGCAGCAAAACTATCAGCAAATATAAAATGTTCAAAATGTATCTGTTGGTGGTCGAGTCATTCGGGGTCAAAATTAAGCCACTTTTTTAATCAAAGTTCTACAGTACCTAAACAAACAAACAGAGAGGTATACTATATTCATCAAAGTTGTGTATTTTTACTATTTATATAATTTTGTAATACATGAAAAAGTCATACAACAATTACAAAATGAGCTAAATAGAAAAAACTGATTTTACAAATTCATATACAATGAATAAGATTTTTATATCTTCGCTGAATAGATAGAAGGTTACTGTATTCAACAAAATTTCTTGTAATAATGTGTTCTAAAACTTTGCAGAACACATCAATGTGTTATATTGAAACTGAAGAAAAATAATTTTTTTATTTCACTTTTAGGGGGATTAATCAAAATTTAAATTGCACCAGACGATAGAACTTTCAATTTCAAGAAATTCTTCCAAAGGTTCCATAAACCTAAAACCAAGTTTTCCCAGTCAAAATTCTAGTGCGCATGTCTTTTTGGCTTTGGGCCATTGTGCGCGCGGCTAATCGTATTACAAAAGTTGGCGCGAGTGTTCGAGGGTTAATATCTTTTGATCGGCAAAATCGATTCTTCTGAAATTTTGCAGATATATTAACAGCATTAAAATCTCTGATTTGATGCCAAAATAATTCAAACTAGATAAATTATCTTAGATGATCTCGTTATATATTATTGTAAATTTTAATGTGTTGTATTCAATTGCTCATAACTTTCAAATTAAACGTCCAATCAAAAAACAAAACAATAGTGATCTATTAGGTTATGTTACCTTTCAAATGAGACTAATAGCACCTAAATCGGTTTAGTCATCTCTAAGAAACAGGCGATAATTATTACCTTGTCAAAACAGGTTTTTTAAGCATAACTTTTAAACTACTTGTTTGTTTTCAATAAAATTTACCCGAAAAATTTAGCGTTAACAAGAGCTTTCATTTGGTACTAAGATCGTTGAAATCGGTCATGTAGTTCTAGAGAAAATCGTGTCACGTAATTTTTACATTTTTACTTATAACTTTCAAACGAAATGTCGGACCGCGAAACAATTCAATAGTGATATACTAGGCAATAATACCTTTCAAACAAAAGTAATAGCGAACAAATCGGCTTAGCCATCTCCGAGAAACAGGCGATAGAAAAGTTGCGTCGCGCACATACACACACACACACATACACACATACACACACACACACACACACAGACATTGCTCTGTTCGTCGAACCCTGTCGACTGGTATATGTGGCTCGGCCCTCCGGGCCTCGGATCGATTTCGTGTTTTTCGACCAATTTTTAAACCTTTGTTATAGTATAACAAAGGTAAAAAGGTAAAAGCGCTATAAGATTTTAGATGCGTTTAAAAAACTATTATATGAAGTTTCTATTTTTACAGTTACGTTGTTTTGGCAGCATGAACCATCTTTGTGCAATGTTTATGTTTTAAAGTATGCTTATTAATTTAAAAATTCGAAAATGGTGCGAAGCTTTTTACCTTTGTTATACTATAACAAAGGTTTAAAAATTGGTCGAAAAACACGAAATTGATCCAAGGCCCGGAGGGCCAAGTCACATATACCAATCGATAGGGTTCGATGATTTGAGCAATGTCTGTGTGTGTGTGTGTATGTATGTAATGATTTTTTCTATCACCTGTTTCTCAGAGATGGCTAAACCGAATCGTTCGCTATTACTTATGTTTGAAAGGTATTATTGTCTAGTAGATCACTATTGAGTTGCTTCATGATACGACTTTTCGTTTAAAAGTTATAAGAAAAACCGATTTAATCCACCTAGTGGTGAAAGAACCCTTTGTTATACGGTCTTACTTGCTATTTGAGATAGAAATCGACACGTCTTCGGAACATAATTCATCTATTGGTTAACGTTGCGTGGTGCGTTGGTTTTCATAAAATTTTTGGAAATTGAATAAGTTTACAAAATTTAAACAAAATAGCAGCACCTATAAATTTTGATAGATCCTTTTTCATGAAATTACTGAGTAAGGGTAAGCTGGTTGTTACTAATTTGAGTAAGTGCAAGTAAAAGCAAGTTATAAGAGGAAATATTATTCTTTAACATATACATTGCGTAGTAAAAGTCTAGTTTATAGGTTTTTGAACTACGCATAAATTTCTGTAACGCCATTATTTTTGATTGACATCAATAAAGTTTTCTTGAATAAATTTCATCAATTTTTATGAACCTTCGATTACTCACGCTGTACAACACGCATTTTGTACAACACGTGTAGGTTTTTGAATGCCATATTGTTATAAAGTTACAAATCTCTGTTTAACTAACGTATATTCTTCGATTACCTTGTTATGAGCAAAATGTCATAATTATTCAATGCATTAATACTTTAAATTGTTGGGCAAATAGATCAGCATAAACTGACATCACAGAAACGAAGCAATCAGCATGTGAGTTGTACCACGATTGGCCCTGGAAGTTTCTCTCGTTTCTTCATATGTAAAAATGGTGTCTGTATGCAGCAACACATTCAGCAAATATAAAATGTATCTGTTGGTAGTCGAGTCATTCGGGGTCAAAATTAAGACATTTTTTTTAATCAAAGTTCTACAGTATCTAAACAAACAAACATAGAGGTATACTATATTCATCAAAGTTGTGTATTTTTACTATCTATACAATTTTGTAATACATGAAAAAGGAATACAACAATTACAAAAAGAGCTAAAATAGAAAAAACTGATCTTACAAATTCATATACAATAAATAAGATTTTTCTCTCTTCGCTTAATAGATAGAAGGTTACTGTATTCAACAAAATTTCTTGTAATAATATGTTCTAAAACTTTGCAGAACACATCAATGTGTTATATTGAAACTGAAGAAAAATAATTTTTTTATTTCACTTTTAGGGGGATTAATCAAAATTTAAATTGCACCAGATGATAGAACTTTCAATTTTAAGAAATTCTTCCGAAGGTTCCATAAACTTAAAACCAAGTTTTCCCAGTCAAAATTCTAATGCGCATGTCTTTTTGGCTTTGGGCCATTGTGCGCGCGAGTAACCGAATTACAAAAGTCGGCGCGAGTGTTGGAGGGTTAATATCTTTTGATCGGCAAAACCGATTCTTCTGAAATTTTGCAGATATATTTGTAGCATTAAAATCTCTAATTTGATGCCAAAATAATTCAAACTAGATAAATCATCTTAGATGAAATCGTTATAAATTATTGTAAATTTTAATGTGTTGTATTCAATTGATCATAACTTTCAAATTAAACGTCCAATCAAAAAACAAATCAATAGTGATCTATTAGGTTATGTTAGCTGTCAAATGAGACTAATAGCGCATAAATCGGTTTAGTCATTTCTAAGAAACAGGCGATAATTATTACCTTGTCAAAACAGGTTTTTTAAGCATAACTTTTAAACTGATTGTTTGTTTTCAATAAAATTTATCCGAAAAATTTAGTGTTAACAAGAGCTTTCATTCGATACCAAGATCGTTGAAATCGGTCATTTGGGTCCGGAGAAAATCGTGTCACGTTACTTTTACTTTTTTACTTATAACTTTTAAACGAAATGTCGGACCTCGAAACAATTCAATAGTGATATACTAGGCAATAATATCTTTCAAACAAAAGTAATAGCGAACAAATCGGTTCTGCCATCTCCGAGAAATAGGCGATAGAAAAGTTGCGCCCCGCACATACATACACACATACACACACACACACACAGACATTGCTCAGTTCGTCGAACCCTGTCGATTGGTATATGTGGCTCGGCCCTCCGGGCCTCGGATCAATTTCGTGTTTGTCGACCAATTCCTAAACCTTTGTTATAGTATAACAAAGGTAAAAACCCGATTTAATCCACCTAGTGGTGAAAGGAACCTTTGTTATACGG
Organism: Sabethes cyaneus; assembly: GCF_943734655.1. NCBI lineage: Eukaryota > Metazoa > Arthropoda > Insecta > Diptera > Culicidae > Sabethes > Sabethes cyaneus. Next base: position 117,753,153 of record NC_071355.1, read on the forward strand.
TCTTACTTGCTATTTGAGATAGAAATCGAAATCGTCTTCGGAACATAATTCATCTATTGGTTATCGTTGCGTAGTGCGTTGGTTTACATAAAATTTTTGAAAATTGAATAAGTTTACAAAATTTTAACAAAATAGGAACACTTAAATTTTGATAGATCCTTTTTTTTCATGAAATTGTTGAGTAAGGATAAATAAGTTGTTATTAACCTGAGTAAGTGCAAATAAAAGTAAGTTGTAAGAGGAAATCTCATTCTTTAACATATACATTGTCTAGTAAAGGTCTAGTTTATAGGTTTTTGAGCTATGCATAGTTTCCTGTAATGCCATTATATTTGAATCACATCAATAGAGTTTTCTTGAATAATTTTCATCAATTTTTATTAACCTTCGGTTACTCACGCTGTTGTATTTTGTACAACACGTGTAGGTTTTTCAACGCCATATTGTTATAAAGTTACAAAACGTTGTTTAACTAACGTATATTCTTCAACAAACTTATTGTGCGCAAAATGTCATAATTATTCAATGCATTAATAATTTAAATTGTTGGGAAACTGTATGCAGCAAAACTATCAGCAAATGTAAAATGTTTGAAATGTATCCGTCTACTGGAAGTCGGGTAATTCGGAGTCAAAGTTAGGGTATTCTTTATAATCAAAGTTCTACAGTTCCTAAACAAGCAAACATACAGGTATACTATTTTCAGCAAAGTTGTATATTTTTACTATTTGTACAATTTTGTAGTACATGAAAAAGTCATACAACAATTACAAAAAGAGCAAAAATAGAAAAACTGATTTTACAAATTCATATACAATAAATAAGATTTTTCTATCTTCGCTGCAGAGATAGAAAGTTACTGTCTTTAGCAAAATATCTTATAATAATATGCTCTATAACTTTGCAGAACACATCAATGTGTTATATTGACACTGAAGAAAAATATTTTATTTATTTCACTTTCAGGGGGATTACTCAACATTTGGATTCCACCAAACGATAGAGCTTTCAATTTCAAGAAACTCTTCCACAGGTTCGATAAACCTAAAACCAAGATTTCTCAGTCAAAACTCTAGTGCACACGTTTTCTTTGGTTTAGGGCTATTTTGCGCGCAAGTAACTGTGTTACAAAAGTTGGCGCGAGTGTTCGAGGGTTAATATCTTTTGACCGGTAAAACCAATTCTTATGAAATTTTGCATATATATTCGTAGTGTCAAAACCTCTCGTTTGATATAAAAATAATTGAAATTAGGTAAATTATCTTGGTTAAAATCATTATAAATTATTGTTAATTTTGGTGTGGTGTATACGGTTACTCATAACTTTCAAATTAAACGTCCAATCAAAAAATCATTCAATAGTGATCAATTAGGATATATTATCTTTCAAATGAGACTAATAGCGCATAAATCGGTTTGGCCATCTCTAAGAAACAGGCGATAATTATTACCTTGTCAAAACAGGCTTTTTAAACATAACTTTTAAATTACTGGTTTGTTTTCAATTAAAAATTCCTGAACAATTTAGCTTTAATAAGAGCTTTCATTTGATACTAAGATCGTTGAAATCGGTCATGTAGTTCCGGAGAAACCCGTGTCACGTATTTTTCACATTTTCGCTTATAACTTTTAAACGAAACGTCGAATCACGAAGCAACTCAATAGCGATCTACTAGACAATAATACCTTTCAAACAAAAGTAATAGCGAACGATTCGGTTCAGCCATCTCTGAGAAACAGGCGATAGAAAAAATCATTACATACATACACACACACACACACACAGACATTGCTCAAATCGTCGAACCTTATCGATTGGTATATGTGGCTTGGCCCTCCGGGCCTCGGATCAATTTCGTGTTTTTCGACCAATTTTTAAACCTTTGTTATAGTATAACAAAGGTAAAATGTGTAAAATACGTGACACGGGTTTCTCCGGAACTACATGACCGATTTCAACAATCTTAATATCAAATGAAAGCCCTTATTAATGCTAAATTGTTCAGGAATTTTCAATTGAAAACAAACATGTAGTTTAAAAGTTATGCTTAAAAAACCTGTTTTGACAAGGTAATAATTATCGCCTGTTTCTTAAAGATGGCCAAACCGATTTATGCGCTATCAGTCTCATTTGAAAGATAATATATCCTAATAGATCACTATTGAATGATTTTTTGATTGCACGTTTGATTTGAAAGTTATGAGCAACCGTATACACCACACCAAAATTAACAATAATTTATAATGATTTTAACCAAGATAATTTATCTAATTTCAATTATTTTAATATCAAACGAGAGGTTTTGACACTACGAATGTATATGGAAAATTTCATAAGAAATGGTTTTACCGGTCAAAAGATATTAACCCTCGAACACTCGCGCTAACTTTTGTAACAAAGTTACTCGCGCGCAAAATAGCCCCAAGCCAAAGAAAACGTGTGCACCAGAGTTTTGACTGAGAAAACTTGGTTTTAGGTTTATCGAACCTTTGGAAGAGTTTCTTGAAATTGAAAACTCTATCGTCTGGTGGAATTTAAATTTTGATTAAAATAAAAATAAAAAAATATTTTTCTTCAGTGTCAATAAAACACATTGATGTGTTCTGCAAAGTTATAAAGCATAGTATTACAAGCAATTTTGCTAAAGACAGTAACCTTCTATCTCTGCAGCGAAGACAGAAAAATCTTACTTAATGTATATGAATTTGTAAAATCAGTTTTTCAATTTTTGATTTTTTTGTAATTGTTCTATGACTTTTCATGTACTAAAAAATTGTACAAATAGTAAAAATACACAACTTTGCTGAAAATAGTATACCTCTATGTTTGATTGTTTAGGAACTGTAGAACTTTGATTATAAAGAATACCCTAATTTTGACTCCGAATTATTCGACTACCAGCAGACGGATACATTTTAAACATTTTACATTTACTGATAGTTTTGCTGCAAACATTTTCACAACAATTTAAATTAATAATGCATTGAATAATTATGACATTTTGCTCACAATAATTTTGTTGAAGAATATACGTTAGTTAAACAACGATTTGTAACTTTATAACAATATGGCGTTGAAAAACCTACACGAGTTCACAGCGTGAGTAACCGAAGGTTAATAAAAATTGTTGAAAATTATTCAAGAAAACTTTATTGATGTAAATCACATAGAATGGCATTACAGGAAACTATGCATAGCTCAAAAACCTATAAACTAGACCTTTAATAGGCAATGTATATGTTAAAGAAAAAGATTTCCTCTTATAACTTACTTTTATTTGCACTTACTCAGATTAATAACAACTTACTTATCCTTACTCAGCAATTTCATGAAAAAGTATCTATCAAAATTTAAGTGTTCCTATTTTGTTCAAATTTTGTAAACTTATTCAATTTTCAAAAATTTTATGTAGGGGAAAGGCGGTAAAGACGGACACCTTGAGGTAAAGACCCAATAACTACTCAAATATAACTGTATTGATCGCAATTTTCGTACAAACCGAACCTTTGAGTCTCTGTCTAATAAAGTTACAACGTGTGCTGGAAAATTTCTTCCAAAATTTATGCTTTTTTAATATTATAAACATCATGTATAAATCAGAGTTTCTGCGCATAGGCGGGAAAGACGGACACTTGATATGGGAAAGACGGACACTCACAAAAAGGTGTCACGCGTCGTCGAATTATCAGTATTAAGAAAGGTTAACATATTTCATCATGTATTTAGGAAAGAATTGGTTTGGGAAAACCCCCTTCCCGATCCCCCCTTTGAGCGAGAAAATAGAACTGTTCCCTTCAATATTTTAAGTAGTGACGAATTAATCGTTTCTAAAAGTTGGCTTATTCCGACTGTTATATTACTTCTGGTTACTTTTTCATATATAATATGTAAGTATTTGCAATGTTAAATCGTTGTTGGGCAAAATGGGTTCAAAATCTGTGTGTCCGTCTTTCCCTACCGTTGGGTGTCCGTCTTTCCCGACTTGGATACCATTTTTTCAAACTTCAATAACTTTTCTGAACTGAATATTCGAAAATTCACTAGGTTTGCAATGGATATTCAGTGAAAGATCAAACTAACGCAATGTTGTCGGTTTAGCATGAATATGTTGTTTTTTAACGATTTACCAGCTATTTTCTCTACACGCAAAATTACATCGGTTAGCGTAAACGCGCATTTTTTCTTTGTTTTGCTTATAAATTTGACAACCGCGCTGCTAAAAATCGGCAGTTTTGTCCAAAAGTGTTAATTCAGTTTATAGAAACATTTCCCATCATTGATTTGATTCAAAAAATTATGGTTTATGAACTATAACAAGTGTCCGTCTTTCCCGCAGTGTCCGTCTTTACCGCCCTTCCCCTAAACTAACGCACTACGCAACGATAACCAATAGATGAATTATATTCCGAAGACGTGTCGATTTCTATCTCAAATAGCTAGTAAGACCGTATAACAAAGGTTCCTTTCACCACTAGGTGGATTAAATCGGGTTTTACTATGCGAATCAATTTTTTAGTTTCCTTAATAAAATGCAAATTGTTAGAAATTCAGTTTCCAAAGTGAGACAAGTGAGCCAAAAACCATGTCGAGTGATGACACCAGCGAAAACAGCATGCAGGAAGTTGGTGATCTGCATTCTATGGCAGTACAATATTTTGGTATTGTCGGCGTTGTCAAACACCAACACATAGTGCAAGTTAAAAAAAACATAAATCAAACAGCTGTAGTAAACGTTCGTTATGGCAAGTGGTGAGTAAAAATAACATGCTGGTCGATGTTTGTAATTTGGAATATTCATACAAATGAGTGAACGAGACAAGAATATGCTAAAGAAGTATCCGTGAAATTGAAAATATTTCTTTATATCATATTTTTCATTCATTTAGTGTTGCGCAGTCGGCTTGTGCAGACGGTGTTTTCGCTGTTCGTAGATTAGGTTTCATATGTGATTTAACATTTGAGTTGTGCTATCAACAGTTGAGCCTGTCCATCCTGTCTGTTCGCAGGCGCAGGCACGTTTTGCCGGCGCGATGAATTGAATTTCATTCCGAAACAATGACGTTGTGATGAACTGTTTTGTCAGAGTTTATTTTAGTGCAGAAGCCAATATTAGCTTAAATAACCATCGGAAAATCTAGTGTAGAGTGACTGATAATCTATATTTAACATCGTGATTTTGTATCGTGTTTGCACGTATTTTTAGCTTTTGTACAGTAAAATTTATCATGTTTCCAGTTCAAAAACACGGGCTGCATAATTGTTCAAACGTGGTTGCGGTTGGGGAAAGAATTGTATCATTTATTGAAGATCTGGTACAAAACTAGTGACAACAACACGCATTGAAAATTAGTTTGAAATTCGGAATTATTCTGAGTTATTGTTATTATACAACAACGAAGTATTGTTCCAGCAAGAATAATTTGTCGTGAGAGATTCAAGTTATTGAGAATTTAAATATGGGTACCGGGAACCAAATTCTCGGTAAAAGCACACCGATCGTAATATTAATAACATTGTGTATAATTGGAGTACAATCGATTGATCGAAAGGTAAGCTACACTATATGTAGAATAAGTTACAACATAATGGTTACCTGGTGAACTGTACTATAATACGATAATACATTAAATGGCAATATGCTTTAGGGATTTGTTTTTTCAAAAATTGTTTTGTTATACTAACAACACATAAACATGTAAATGTAAACATTTGAGTATACGATATAAATTAGATATACTTTATTTAAAGTTGATCAACTCATACGTAGCTGTTAATTTACGAAGTGTTGGTGTTGGTCCATACAACGTATTTTTAGGGTAAGACCACACTCTAAAAAATCGACACGTCGCATCCACGTGAAAAATCGCGTAAACTTCTGTACAGCAATTTATATAAACTTCATGTACTAGCTAATGGGAAAGTAGATAAAATTTACCGGGAAGCACGTAAACTTTTTAGTATGAGTGCGAGTTATCAATAATTCACGTGAATGTTACATGAAAAGTGTGACGGATGAAAATTACCCATGTTTTCAAGTAAACTTGATGCCGATTTTTTGAGTGCGAGTTTCGTAGAAAAATATATTGTGTTGCCAGGACTAAATTGCACTTTCTTCCGATTTTTCTTCCATACCGTACATTAAACCTCGTGTCGGAAGTAGTGCGCTGTAACAAATGAGACGAGCTATACAGCACACTACTTCCGACGCTAAATTTAATGTACGGTACGGAAGAATAATCGTTTGCCGTTTTTTCGAAATTTTGTGCTGGATACACACTGTTTTTTCTCCAGTACATTCAAAAAACTTCGCAAATAATTTTTGGTAAATATACATAAGAAATTCCATATACAGTACTGGACAAAATAAAGTACGCACTTACCACATCTTGAAACTTTCATGCTCTTCTCATTATTTATAGTAGATAACTATTCACAGTGATCGAACAAAAATTAGCTTTATAGATATACTTTCAGAAGATGTTTTATACAGAGGTTTTATACTCCAGAGGTTTGTCGATATGTTTTTGAGCAAATTTAAGACGTTTGATCCTATACAAATTAATATTACTTAAAAACAAATATTGAATATGAAATAAACAAACCTGTTAACATTTCGGATAAATGGCCTTCGTTGAGCAAATCCATTTTTAAATCCCATTTCCTTCAGTCTTCTACGAACAGTTCGTTCGGAAATATTTAAATTCGTATTTTCTCAGATTACACGGCTGGTAGAGAACGGATCTTTAGCCACTTCTCGACGAATCAGGCGATCATCACTGGTTGTAGTCCTCCGCTTTCTTCCTCTTTCAGTCCGGTCTTTCACGCTTCCAAGTTCCTCATATTTTTCCAATGTTTTTCATACTCCTGCCTCACTAATTTCATATCTTCGAGCAATTTCTTTATTCGAGAAACCTTTCTTACGATTTTTAACGATAAGTTTACGGATATCTTCACAAATTTGCTTTTTTGCCATCATACCAGATAAAAACGTGCACCAGTAATGAAAAAACAATCACAAACAATTTGTTTTGACACTTCGCTGCAGTGTGATGGTGAGGAAACTATTCGTATGCAGTCGGCGACGTTGTGCAGTCATTATATTAGTAGTGCGTACTTTATTATGACCAACTAAAAATTGACTTTTTCTAGAACTATACAATAGCTTGATCAAAATAGCTAATTATTAAGTTTATATTTAACGATAATAAATCGTTTAAAGCATTGAAAATGCTACAATTTGTCCAAATATACCGAGTTCATATGTTTGACAATAAAAAAGATACCACGTGTTATATAGTATGAGATCGGGTGCGTTCTTTATATTGTCCAGTACTGTAATTTCCATGGGTTGAATATAAGCGAATATTACCCTTAATTACACATGAGCATCATATATCACTTGAATAGCATGTCACATATGAGCAACTTTGCAAAGGCGTGGGCCACATAGAAATAATTTTGTGATATTTTTTCAGTAGGCAAATCCTAGCAAATAAATGGTAGCATAAAATGTGTGGAAATTCGACTTGTCTTATTCCTCACACGAATGAGCATTCATTTATCTACCATTAAAAATTATGTAAGGAATTGATTAGTCTATTTTACCAAGATTTATCATCAATTCTTGAAACGTCTAAAAAGATTCATACTCACAACCAGGCGGGGTAAGAAGGACCATGGCGATATAAGGCAGATTGTGGCAGATTTGAAGGATTGTTAGTGTTTAAACATAATTTCAATGTAGACCAACCTCGAGCTTTTAGTCTTGACCTTGAAATGCGGTCAAACATATTTTATTAATATTTTTTGAAACGATGGTTCTACAATTGATGAAGGGACGGTAGGGGAAAGTAATGCAAATTTTTTGGAAAATGGGTGGGGAGGGGAGAGTGGAAAGGTAAGGGGAGGGGGAATACGTAGCTATGCTTAACAAGTCGTCGTTGTGACTCCTACCTTTCGTCCAATGCTGGAAGGTGCATGGGTCGAACCAAGCTATAACACTAGTTAACAAAATAAACAAAAAGCGTGAACTCAGTAAGCTGAAGGTGATTTTTCATGTAAAATTGGCCGCTGATTCCGAAAATGAGGTCAGAAAAATTTAAAGTAGGATAGTTTTTGAGATATGCACTAAAGTTGAAATTTGCCTAAAGAAAATAAGTACATGCACATAAATACAAATTTCTCCGGCAATGGAGCACCAATTTTAAATCTCTTTTTTTTTCATAATAAAGAGGAGAAAATTTGCTATGGATTACTTGCACTTCACTTTTCTGTAAGAATAATAGTACTGCAGATGTTTGAGAATTTGTTCACTACAAAACAAAATAGAACACAGTTTTTTGGAATAATTTCAACTTTATCAAAGATTTTAGAGAAGATTACCAACAGGGTGGCACCTTAGGATTTCAGCGTAACGAGCATCTATTTTCATTTCACTTTCACCAAAGCTGGATAAACTGTTGTCGTATTTTCGCTCATTCTACAGAAAAACATTATATGATGTATAATATATTACAAAACCGCAAGAATATTTAGCAAATTGTACTAAACTGCATAAATAATCTTAAACTGCCATCATTTGGTACAGCCAGTCACAAGTTTTGTTACCCGATTTAACATTGCTTTAGGGTGAACAGGCCATTTTTCGGGTGCCAGTGCCAGTGATGTCGGTTACGCACCAAATATATGGAAGACGACAACTTTGCCATCCCGTTTAAGATTACCGCTTTTTAAAAATTTCCTTTTATATGGATCTTAAAGGGCGATAAAAAACAAAGAAACCAAGGGGTTAATGTTAACAATCGGTTGAAAATTGTAGAAGTTATGACCATTTTACGAAAACAGTAATGCGCATTTGAATGTCATGCTCATGCATACACTGGACAAGGACACAGTGGACAAGTAAGAGTCCACAACAAATACTCTCTCTCTCTCTTTCTCTCTCTATCTTCCTCTCTTTCTCATATGGACACATACAATAATTGTGTATTTCTCATATTTTCTCAGCTAACTCAAAAAAAATCGGGAGTGAGTGATTGAATTTAACAGTAAGAATTAATATTTTTTTGAAACGATGATTCTACAATTGATGAAGGGACGGTAAGGGAAAGTAATGAAGAAGGATTTTTTTCCGGGAATGAAGGGGAAGGGTGGAAAGGAAGGGGGGGTAATAGGTAGCTATGCTTAACAAGTTGTCGTTGTGACTCCTATCTTTGTCCAATGCTGGAAGGTGCATGGGTCGAACCAAGCTGTAATCAGAGATTATAACCGGATTTGAACCCCCGAAGCCTTTCTCCGAAGAACCGCGCTGAGAAACGCGGACTAACACGCTTTCGGACGAACAGCGTCACACGCAGTACCTTGCAAGTCGTAAGGGCCTGCATAGTGTCGTCGTCCTGAAAGTAAAAACACGTTAGATTAAAACTTCTCGGTCGGTGGTTTCTACAGTAGGTGGAGGAAGAGGCACAATTTGTGTCTAAAAATAGACCAACCCATGTCGCTATGGTTAATAAGGGGGGTGGTGCAGACTTCTTTTATCCAGCGCCTCTGTGGTTCAAAGGTACACGGGTACCAGTGAGCGACACGCCCTGGCAGGTGTTGTGGGTTCAAATCCGGTTATAATCTCTGATTACAGCTTGGTTCGACCCATGCACCTTCCAGCATTGGACAAAAGATAGGAGTCACAACGACAACTTGTTAAGCATAGCTACCTATTACCCCCCCCCCCCCTTCCTTTCCACCCTTCCCCTTCATTCCCGGAAAAAAATCCTTCTTCATTACTTTCCCTTACCGTCCCTTCATCAATTGTAGAATCATCGTTTCAAAACAATATTAATATATGCCTGACCGCATTTCAAGGTCATGACTAAAGTCACGAGTTTGGTCAACAGTAAGAATTATAAGAATTTTTCAGACAGCAGACAAGAAAAACGATATTCATTACCATATAGCTCTATATCGACAATCTTTAGTCTACATTAAACAGAAATATTTTTGCTACATTTTCAGTATACAAATTAAGACCAAATATTTGAAAAAGTCGTAAATGTAAAATTTGTGATGCATGTTGAGGCACCAGTTAACCAGTTAAGTTTTAGCATTCTTGACACCGATCAATGTAACCACCTTGCTGCTGATCTTCTCGCAGGATCATCTCTGCCGGGACGCAACGTGTACAGTATTTCGGAAGCCCCTCATCCATCCGACCCAGTCGAGCCTCCCGCAGCCATGTCTGCTTGACCTCGTTTTGGTTAACGATTCTGCAACCTTGTTTTGCTCAGTCCATGAAGCTGTTGACCCAGCAGTTCCACTTGACGCTGATCATCCCGCTGTTGAAGTGGTAGTGGACCTGCCAGTCTCCTTTGAATTTGAAAATATTGTTGACGCTAGTGACTTGGACTCAGTCGGGTCGATTCGAGTTGCCTCGACCGTTTTGCGAGTGTTAATAATGCTGTTAGTCACTTTACCCAAACCATGAAACACCTGATCTCCGGATGTGTTCCCACTCGTAGACCACCTCGTAAACCAGTCTGGGGCGATGCTCATTTGCGATTTTTGAAGCGCCTTAGATCTTCTGCTCTACGAAAATGCAGTAAGCTCCGATGTCCATTATCTAAGCGACAGTTTAACATAACCAGCAAGAATTACCGAGCTTATAATCTACTCTTGTACCAAAGGTACTTTTTACGAATGCAATCCAACTTGCCCAGAAATCCTAGATCATTCTAGTCGCTCTTGAATTCCAAGAAAAATGAGGTAGGACTGCCTGTAAACATGTTTCTGGGTAGCGTCTGTGCGAACATTGCCGTGGAAAAATGCGAACTCTTTGCTACTCACTTCAAGAATTCCTTTAACACTTTTGTTGCTTCGGAAACGCAGACTGCCTCTGCAATCAGAGATACTCCATGTGATGCGATCAACTTGAATATATTCCATATAAACGACTAACTTGTTGAAACCGCGATCAAAAAGCTCAAATATTCGCTCGCTGCTGGATCAGACGGAATTCCCTCTTGTGTTCTGAAGAAATGTGCTGCAGCTATTGTTCGCCCACTGGCGATGTTATTCGAAACTTCTCTCCAGCAGAATGTATTTACTGAATCATGGAAAAAATCCATCATGTTTCCCGTGCACAAAAAAGGAGATAAGAGGAACGTAGAAAACTATCGGGGAATCACATCACTTTGTGCCTACTCGAAAATGTTGGAAATCATAGTCCACGACGCACTTTTTATGTGCAGTTCGCAGTACTAATCTAATCTAACGCAGTTTGTTTCGTTCTGCTAAAACATCATGGAGGAAAATGCGCAAGGAGATGTTATATATACACACTTAAAAGCTGCATTCGATCGTGTTGATCACGCGATATTGTTGAATCGGATGGAGAAACTAGAAATTTCTGTCGTTTTTATCAGATGGATGAGGTCTGCTGCCTGCTGGATGTCATCTGTTTTACGCGGACGATGTTAAGATACACCCGCCAATAAAAACCACACTGACTGTTTGAGATTGCAGCAACAGGTTGACCTATTTGAGGCGTGGTGTTTGTTAACAATGAGTATCTCCAAATGCAGTGTTATCTCGTTTTACCGCAAACTGAACCCGATTACCTTTAATTGCACTATTCTGGACCATGCGATACAACGGGTTAATCATATTCGTGACCTGGGATCGTGATTCTTGACTGTGCTCTCACCTTTCGTTTGCACTTTGAAGAGATCATCTCAAAAGTTAAAAGGCAACTCGGTTTCATCTTTAAATAGCCAACGAGTTCCATGATCCGTTTTGTCTTCGTTCGCTATACTGCGCATTGGTAGATCATTACTCGAGACCTGCTCAATAGTCTGGTGTCCGTTTCAAGCTAGCTGGATTGCGAGGATTGAAGCCGTACAAAAAAAAGTTCGTCCGTTATGCTCTTCAGATGCTACCGTAGAGCAAACCACTGTACTTGCCTTCATATGACACACGGTGCAAATTGCTGGAACTTGAAACCCTCGAAAAAAGGCGTACGACAGCTCAAGTTGTGTTTGTTGCTAAGCTCCTGATCGGGAATATTGACTGTTCGCTTATCCTGAAAGAGCTGAATCTATACGCTCCGGAAAGGGCTTTTCGTACTAGAAATTTCCTTCATCTTGACTCTCGGAGAGTTAACTACGGTCAGTTTCAGTTCGATAAGATACATGGCAGCCCAGTTCAACAGTTGACATCACCATAGACACTTTTAAAAGACGACTCCTGCAGAAACGATAGCTGTTTGCTGTTTTAGTGTTGTTTTGTGTAAAATTATGTTACATTTTAAGTTTATTTAGCGCTTTAGCGTACAAATTTACTTCATCACCACCTAGTTCCTAATTAACTGTCACTACCAGCGAGTATTACTAGACCGCGCATCCTTTCGTCCACGAGCTGGGAGACGTCCACATAGCCGCTATGCCATCTCAAGATGGCACGAACGCTTATAAAACGAAAACTTATCCATGCCAGCTTTGGCGCCTTTTCAACCAGCTCCGTGGAAGGGGTAATTAAAGATGATAACCTGTCAGTCCGAGTTGCGTCACGTCACCGCTGGGTACCAATGGCTCAATTTAATCGCGAAGCACGCATGTGTGCGCTGAAATTCTCAGCCGTAGAAGAATCTCACAGCCGCACGCACTGATGTCCTTCCTACGGGTGTATGCTCTTGCCGATCGCTATGAAGAAATAAGGAAAAAAAGCCCTGCAACATATTGTTGCTTCAGCTGCCAAGTCACATACGAGCTACAGTTCGATTTCATTACCTTTTTCGAAGGCCTTTTCACGTATGGATTTGTCCGTACACAGCGTATCGGTAATAGTGAGCTTTGTTCGACTGCGAAGAGGACAATGCCCATTATGAAATTGTAGTTTAACAAAAGCCGAAAATAATTACCTCGACTAATGATCACGTGGTATCCACAGTCGAAATATCAGGACGCAGAGGGATAGCCTACCCCTACAGGCATCCGAATCGGTCCCACTCCTGATGGTAATTTAACAAATGGCGTTTCAATGGCACTTGTGAAAATTTCTGTCTCTGCACTCGGCAGAACGAACTGGTGGCACTTGTAAAAACTCTCTTCTGCGATCGACGGATACGACCGTCTCGACCAGTGGTTGAGATACTTCTAGTTTTACTCATATCTAGTTGGTTTGGTGTCTCCTCGGCTGAGCGAGAGAGCGATCGGCATGCGATAGAGCGGTAAAGTTTGGCAATTCTACTGAGATTATTCGAACGTTCGTCTCATGTATGCGTGGTGAGTAATCGTGCGAGCCAACGGTGGCTATTCTTATGTAATATCGTTGATGGTTTGATTCACATGGATGAT